>NW_006921649.1:2026338-2038624 GCF_000298275.1 Orycteropus afer afer
GGGTTTGAACTGCCAGCCTTCTGGTTAGCAGTCAAGTGTCGTAGCCACTATGCTACCAGAGCTGCCTCTTTATACATTAGGCATCCATTAACATACATATTCAACTTGCCTATTTGCTTATGTATCCACTTGGAGATTATTGTTTGTTATTACTGTTATTGCATGAATGTGTGTGTAATAGTGTTTACTTTCATTGCTATAACTCTTGTGCAACTTTCCTTGTCTCCATTTGCCTTAATGATATTGTGCTGATCATCCCCTTACTGAATATTATATTTTGCTTCATTCCTGGTAAACATCAAAGCAAGTTTCATTCTATGTGTAAACCTTTCCTTGACTTTTTATAATAATTGATGCATATATACATCATTTTTGTTTAAGTTTACACCAACATATTCAAAAAGTCTTGTGGTCCAATAGTTAAGCATTTGGCTCTAAACAAACACTCAGTCGTTTGAACCCACCAGCCTCTCTGAGGGAGAAAGATGATACAGTGTGCTACTGTAAAGATTTACAAGCTTGGGAACCCTACAGGGCAGTTCTAGTCTGTGCAGCCAATAATGAGAATCACATTCCAAATTCATGTATGTGTTCAACAATTCCATTAATTCCACCATGCCTACCTTTTCCTATTAAAAATATATAGTTAATATTTCATTCACTGAGTTTTACTGATGTGGAATTAAACAATAATTAGTCATTTGCAATATCACAGGCATGACCAAACTATAACTCAAATATCAGGTTATGGAAAAATTTAATCTCTATGTTATATAACACTAAGATCTTAAGTTTTACTGGAAGGTCAAATACAGGTAAAAATTAATCTGTTTTCTTTTAGGCAGCATTTGGGAGGGGAAGAAATATCCCTCAGTTAGCTTACTCAAGTTTTTAACATTACTATTGTAAAAGTTATCCTTTAAAATATTTAAAATTCTTTGGTTCTACACCTCCCTCCCTTAATATAAATGCAGTCTCATAGCTCTCTTACTAACTCTGTGCATGCTACAATAATTTGGTGTTAATAAAATGATTATCAAGTCCCTTCAAGCCACTCTGTTTCAAAGCTTCAGGGCTACAGAATGTATTATGCAATAAACAAATCCCATGTAATCTGGTACCTGAAGTATATGGGTGGTGAAAAAGGGATAAAGTTTGAAATATAAAAGCTAGAATCTAGCTGTGGAAAGTTCTTGCAAATCCTACATCTCAAAAATAAAACATTTTTAATAAAAGTTTTCACATATTTGGTAATAACCCGAAATATTTACATCATTGCTAATAACAAGTTGTGATGCTGGAAAAAAAAAAAAAACTTTTCTAAATTCTCAATAGAAAAAAAAAAAATATATATATATATATATATCTGTCATAATAGGGCTAATGTAGTATGATTCTATTGATAAAAAATGTCTAGAATTGACAAGTTTATAGAAACTTAAGTTTACTGGCAGTTACCAGGAGAAGGCAACAGAAGAGTGAGAAAGCTTATTTCTTAGGAGACACTGAGCATCTGTTAAAAGTGATGGAAAAATTTGGAAATGGATAATGATGATGGTTGAACAAGATGAACACAATTAATATCACTGAATTATATATATGAAAAAATTTTAAATGATAAATGTTTTGTTACTTATAAATTTGCTACCATGAAAAAGAAAAGTTAATCAAAGGCATAAAGGGAATTGGAAGGCTTGTCTCACCAGCAAAATGACAAATGCAAAGGAACAATATTTTGAGGGCAACTCTAAATTGTTTTGCAAAAGGAAAAAAAAAAAAAAAGATTTTACATTAAGACATGGAAGGAGATAAGCCTAGAAATAAAGGTGTATGCAGATATACCATGGTAAGGAACTCTGCTATTACATTGCAAAACACTTTATGATCAAGTCTTTGCAAAATTATTGCTACCATAAGCAAATATCACCACAAGGAACTCTTTTATTTTTATTGCAAAGGAATACGATCCTCATAGTAAGGATTAGTTAGAACTAACTACACTAGTCAAATGATTAATTAACTTCTACCAAGGGTGTGCTAATAATTATCATCCATTAAATTATGATTTTTGCTTCATTTTATTCATCTAGATACAGCCTATCTTGTCACCATTTCAAATATATGGAAATCCATATTAAAGTAAACATTATGCTCATAAACATCTACTTTGTATTAGTATAATTGTTCCCTTTGTGTTTTGGACATTTCTGGTGTTCAAGATATAGAACAACTTTAAAAATATTAAATCACGGATCTTTCATTCATACAAGTTTGGCTAGCTGGGTGGGGGATGCTGAGTGGGAATGAGATGAGAACCAACCAAGCAGGCTGGCATGGTGGAAGGGCTTCCACTACAAGGGCTTCCATTGTGTGATCTGCTTCCCGGATCATATGCCAAGGAAAAATGAGCCAGAGTGTGAATTCAAGCCAAAAATCAATAACATTTAATTCAAGAACAAGAACCAGACATCTATATGATTAGAAGTAGGACTTAAGAACAATAATGGAACTGACCCAGATGGTTCTAAGGATAATTTCAGGAAGTGGAATCAAGTACATTATGCATCCATGTGGTATATTAATGAGAAGAACTGGTGGAAAGTCATAGAACCACATAATACTTATGTTATCTTATCTCATATCCTCAGAAAAATATATATTTTTTTAAATCTCATTTTGTTTAATTCTGGGAATCATGGCCTAAAGTACCTGAATGCCAACAAGAATCCAAAGATTTAAAAAAAAAAAAAAAAAAAAATGGCTCTTATTTCCATTTACTTTGATAAGTTGAAAAGAAATCCATTAATTAAAACAGTAAGTCAAATGAATAGAGAAGAAAAAGGCATTTTAAAGAGGTGATTATGAGGACAATTAAAATGGAGGTGCGAAAGAACTCCTTTGGAGGAATCAATTAGTGCTTTTCCCTTTTTACTTACTTTATTTTCTGTAAGTGCATGGGGGTTGTTTCACTTTTCTTGCCAGATAGTGCTTCTTTATAATAAAAATAGGAAACTGTGTTCCAGCACCATAAACATAGAATGGTTATGATTTATTTCCAATGACAGGAGAAGTGTGTTGTTTTTTCCAAGCCTCTTGAAAAGTTGGTTTAGCGTCAGGTGCATCTGTTTTACTCCTCCAATCACAGATGCAACTTCTTGCTCAGCTCTCTGGAAGCTTTTCTTTTTCCAATATATCTTGAATTTCTATGTGCATTTAAAAATAGATGTAATGTTTTCTGTCCAGGGTTTAAATTAAGCAAGATTGCAGAGCAGATCTTTTGTGGTATATACATGTATATGTGGGAGCTCTGGTGGCGTAGTGCCTAAGGCATTTGACTGCTAACCAGAAGGCTGACAGTTCAAACCCATCAGCCACTCCTCAGAAGGAAGATGGGGTGATCTACTTCTGTAGTGATACTGCTTCAGAAACCCAAGGAGAGGTCTCTATGAGTCAGATCCGACTCGACAGCAGTGAGTTTGGTTTTGGTTTTGGTGTGTGTGTTTGTACAGAGAGAGAGAAAGAGAGATTCAGATTGAGTCTCAGTTGGACATAATGAGAGGAAAAATTAGTAGACATTTTTATGAAAATGCTTGTTGCTCTTCTAAGCTTCTGGACAGTAATATCTCTGGATCTCACACTAGTACTCTCCAGGTTATGGTGTTCAACATCATCAACACTAAGTGTTTTACAAATCAAAGTGGGAACAGATCCAATATCCACCTTAAATAGGATTTGAGCCAACACAACTAGATTTGAAATATGTGTCCACTTACCCAAAAGCTATAGCTTTCAAGACCCTAGTGGCAGATCCATAGAGTAAGCTGGCTTGGAAACGAACAACTTCAAGGAAACTAAGCAGTGCTAGCAGGACTTTTTGGTATTAAAAGAATTCCATATTTTTATCTTTTATTTTCTACTTTTGAGACTTTCCCCTTTACACTGTTCTTTTCCCCAAACTTCAACTCTGCCACAAATACATTAAGCATAGAAGTATAAGGTGGCACAGTGCCTAAGGCCTCTGACTGCTAACCAGAAGGCTGGTGGTTCAAACCCACCAGCTGCTCCACAGAAGGAATATGGGACAATCTACTTCCATAAATATTCACCGCCTCAGAAACCAAATGGGGTCTCTAGGAGTCAGAATCAACTCTATGGCAGTGAATTTGGTTCGGTATGTCATGCAGGTGATTCTGTATGAACTGTACAATGCATATTTTTTGCTATAGCTGGTAGCATAGTGCCTAAGGCACTTGACTGCTAACCAGAAGGCTGGCGGTTCAAACCCACCAGCCACTACTTGGAAGGAAGATGGGGCAATCTACTTCCATAGTGATACTGCCTCGGAAACCCAAGGAGGGGTTGCTATGAGTCGGGTCCGACTCGACGGCACATTACAACAACAACAACAATCTATATTTGGCATTTATAGAATTAATAGTGACATGGAACTATCTGAGAAGGCATCACAATTCCCAATGTATGACATTAGAATTTAGGATATGTTAAGCATTGTTGTTTATCTTTTGTATATCCAGAGAAAAATTTATGGTAATTGCTCAATAAATATGGTTGGATTAATTAATGAGAAAATTCCAACATATTCAATCATTAACACATTATTTATATATGCCTGTTTTTTTTGTCATTTGGAGCCTAAGATACAAGATTCAATTGGACTGCAATAATTGTATAAAATACATCAAAATTTCAAGCAAGATCAGAAAAAAAACAATTCATTTTCCAATTGATTTTATACTTTTAAAGTATAAACATAACCATTTTTCCCAAATAGAGTTTATCACTCTTTATTTCAAAGACATTTCATGTTTTCACAATTACATCATTGATATTATTCATTCAGAGGCAAGGGAACCACTATGAAAGATTAGAAAGTCTTAAAAGTGCTTTTAATTGCAAAAGTCTATGATTATAGAATAAGGGGTTAACTATTTTTTTTTTTTTTTAAGGTAAAAAAATCCAAAGCTAACTCAATCTTTGAGAAGTTATTCAAATGACAATAACATCATTCCTAATATTTTCTTTGTTCTTTTCAATATAAATTTACTGATCATATCTGTATATAATGAATGGGATGAAAAAGGACTTGACTTGGAAATTGACAGGAATGAAAGGCAAGAAGAAAAATACTCAGCCACCATCTTGTAACTGAAGCAATGTGGTTAGGATGCCAAATGACCTGCTGTGAGGAATGGGCTATATATGTTCTTTTCTCTTATTTTCACTAGGTCTCTGAAGAAAGTATTGGTTTGTTAGTGTTAAGTTGCAAGCCTGAACTCTTCATCTCCTGGGGCAGGAGAGAATTAAAGGATCTTTTGAATTGCAATAATTTCAACCATTTTATCTTCCAATTTGGGAAGGTGCCAAGAAAAATAACCCTCCTACCAAGCCAACACACAGGTTTCAGGAAGCAATTCCCTAAATAAAAAGGAAGGGATAAAATAAGAGATTGAAACTCAGTGATCTAAAAAAGGAAATGACCACATTATAAAATAGTTATATATGGGATACCTGTTTTGTATTTCTTTATAAGACATGTGCATTTTATTTTCCCCTTTGCATCCTTCTGGAAAACTAACCACTTATGTCTTAAATTTTTAAGTTAAGACCTTCAGCTTGAGTCACATTCTGTTTCATTGTTCCCTAATCCCCAGATATGTACTGATTGTGCATGCAGGAGTCTAGTTTCTCCTTGACTAATGGAAGGAAGGTGAACCTCTATGTCACCAATTAACTACAGTATAAGCTAAACTCCTAGAAGAATAGGATGACTTGTTTCAATAGTGATTTGAAATGGAGTAAGCAGCATTCCCTGTAGTCAACATTCAAAATCCCATTATCATTGGGTCTCCAAGGAGTCTTGTGTGATAAATACTGTTGAAATAACAATTTTGTCATTACTTGTAAAGTGGCAAGATTCATAAGTATGAATGGTGTGTTTTTAAGCACAGTCACACTATTTGAACTTCAGCAAAGATGGCTGTGTCTGAACAAATATGCTCATTAATCTTTACAAACAAGTTTAGGTTTATTTTTTAATGCCATTGAGTATTAAAAAAAAAAAAAAGAAAAGAATTATAAAAGAAGTTGGCTTTGTTAACATTTTACCTCAAATGCCAATAGTTATTTTTCTTGTTTGCCTCAATAGTTCATGCCCTGAATCTATAAGAACATTGAGAACACAAGCAATTTCAATGTCCTAATCTCCATTTTGATGGTGCTACAGTTGCCTCTGGATGGAGTGCTTATTTCTTTAGAACTCTCTTGATATTATCTTACTTGTTAAACACGTGGAATAAGTGTTGCACCTCCTGAATATATTAGCTGTGTATTTTCCATGCATTTCCTTCCTTTCTTTCTCATATTCTTTTTGTTTGTTTTTCATTAATGTATTTCTTTCTCACTTTTTTATTGAATCCATGTGTGATATAATCAACCAGTTACAGTTTATTTTGCATCAGTTCAAAGTATTCATATTCATTTTTTAAGCTCTTATGAAACCCAGTCACACTAAATAACCTTTTAGTGATATGATGTGTCTTTATGAATGAAGCAACTTAATAGTAGGATTTCTTAAATGTGCAACCTCTAATTCAGAATGACTGACACATTAAATGATAACATCCAACTATACTGTTGTGCTTTAAGAAATTCTCTACTCTCAGAAGTAACATAATTAATGGTTGAGAGACACATGACTATAATATTTAGTTTGGTTGAAGCAGAAAAGCACATTTGGGAAACATTTACTGGAATTCAAAGAAGATGGATAAAAATCAATTTTGCCTGTTGTCTACATAGCTGTTTCATTCTCTAGTTGCCAACAAGCCATAAACTGGGACTAGAATTAGAATTTTGACATATCATTAATCAGAGAAATAAATATGAAACAGCTTGATGAACCCTATTATAAGAAACAGAAAATTCAAATAAAAAACCATCCCATATGTATCATTTCTTGCAGGAGCTTAATATGATTTAGTAGATCATATAATAAATTTCTACAGAGGACACAAACTCACTCTTCCTTGTTTTCAATAGAAAATTTCAAAAAGAAAACAGAAGTTTAGCATCATCAGATGGATTTTCACGTATTTTTGTTACCATTCCTCATGATGTCCACATCTAAGTTCTACCTAATTTTAATTATAAGACACTAGTTTGTTTCACTTAGAAAATGTTCTCCTTTTGTATGTAAGCTATTACTACAGAGTTCTTGTTAACCTTTTTGAAAACTAGTATTGCTCCAATTTACTAAGCTGCTTCTACTTTATATTTACTATATACAACAAACTTTTAAAATATCAATAAAAGATAAACAATGCATCATTTTGGGTACCTGTTAGTTGGTGTTTTGGTCATCTAGTGTCACTTTCACAGAAAATATCACAAATGGATGGCTTGAACAAACAGGGATTTTCTTCTCTTACAGTTGAGGCTAGAAGTCCAAGTTCAAAATGCCAGCTCTAGGGGCTGGGCAGAAGCCCCTTTACCTTTGGCTTCAGCTCTGCCTCTTGATCCCAGCTCACTGAAGCTGGAGGTGTGCTTAGCTCAGGCAGCTGCTGGCTGCTGAGGCTGACAAACCCAAGGTAAAAAGTAAAATGGCAGTCACACAATTATCAGGCAACATCAGAGGCCACTGGCTCAAGGCCAGGAATAATCCTAAGATCGGCAGAAAACATGGCACACTGCTGAATGAAGACTTGGCTACATGCAGGGTTCGAGCATGCACAAAAGTTCCAGAGACCTTTCTCAATGGTTCTTCTTATATACTGAAAGCAGACTACATCCCTAAGGCAGCTACTCAGCTGTTGCAGTAACTTCCACCATGGAGTTGATTACTAGTCTCATCATGGGGAATAACTACAACCAACTGCCCAGCAACTCAAAACCAGGCCCAGCCAAGTTGGCATACAACTTAACTACCACAGTAGGTTATTAAAATAGTCCAGACAAGAGATAGCCATGGCATAGAAAAGACAGTACAGATGATGACTGGACTTAGGGCTATGTCAACAGTGCTATGTAAGGAAAAGGCAAGGAAAGTGAGAGAGAGGAAGTTGTTAAGGATGACTGCAAGCTTTCTGTTTTTAGAAATTGAGTCGATATTGGTGGTGCCGTCAACAGAAATAAGAAACACTGGGTTGAATTTCAGACTATTCCTTCCATGTTTTTTTCCTCATATTCTTTTTACTGCATTTTTTTTTTTTACTGCATATTTCTTTTTTATCCTGAAGTCTAACATTCCCTTTATTCTCAGAAAGGCCTCAAAAGCTATTGCTCAATGTCTAAACAACTTTAAATCTACCATTTCTTAACAGTGTTTATTTTACCTTTTTTCTCTTGTTCTTACTTTAGGAATTTAGTTTCTGAGTTTGGCATAATCTTATACAAGATTGCTTGGCTAGAGTTTTGTAATAATCTCCAATGGAATATTGTTTTTGGATATACCACAACCCCATGTGTTGCAGTTTTGCTTCTTTGGATATGAAGCCCTTAGCCCCGTTTACTAGAAAGGTCATTTTTGATAGACATATGACATTTAACAGAGAATGCATAATGTGCTTGGCTGAATATTGACTCCCAAAGCTATTAAGTCTCAATGACAGGAACCTCTGAATAATATTACCTTATATCCTTATATGGAAAAAGGTTCTTCATAGATACGATCAAGTCATGGCTTTTGAGATGAAGAGATTATCCAAGTGGACACTAAATTTATTCACAGGTGTCCTTACAAGAGTAGAGCACAGGGAGATTTCAGATATGTAAGGGGAAAGTAGTGTGACCAGGAAGGCACAAGTGTGAGTGACATGGCCTTAGGCCAAGAAATGCTGGCAACCCCTAGAATCAGGAAGAGGCAAGGGGCAGATTCTTCATTAAAGCCTCCAGAGTGTGGTCCTGTTAACACTTTGATAATGGCTCAGTGAAACTGATGTGAAAATCCTGGCCTTCAGAACAGTCAAAGAATAAATAGCTAATATCTTAAGTTACCCAGTTTGTGGTAATTTGTTACAGTAGTCACTGAAAATTAATACATATAGCATAATGTTTATGACTGTAGGCTCTAGAATCAAACTGTTTATGTGCAAAACTTGACCCCACTGTTAGTAATCATACAAATTGGATATTATACATTCTTTTTTTTTTTGGATTTCAGTGGTTTGATTTGTAAGATAGGTACCTATCTATCTCATTGAATTACATAAGAGTTAAAGGGAGTGAATGAATCATATAAAGGGTTAACCAGTAACATATACATGCTGAACATTGTTATTTATTTTACATTGCAATGTTCTGCATTATCATGGATGTTTGAGAAATTTACATGTTTGAAATTTTTATAGGCAATTCATTTTCTTGTACCTGCAAGTGGACATATCTGAGAGTTATATTAGTTTCAAATATTTTATAATTATATAGCCACAAGGGGTTAGTCAAAGATAGACAAAATGATTTTTATAGATAATCCTAACCTATTTGGTCAGGATCAAACTTCCTTGGTGGCAGCAAGGACCAGGGAAAATAATTAAGAAAGAAGCTGCCTTAATAGTTAGTAACTAAAGCCAACTTACAAACGTCACAGCAGTGGTAGGCCCTGAGATTTCCTCCTAGACAAGAGGCGAAACAACGTGGAATTATTAATATAGTGACTTATTTACACTGATGACAGCCACATTAGCTAACATAGGTCTGTAATGCTCAAGAGGTTGGGAAACTCACAAGCTCAATGCAAGTCCTTTATAACCCAATACATCTTCTTTTCTTTATATGAACTTCCTTCACACTTTTTTTCAGAGCTTCCTTTAAACTTAAAACAGTTGGGTTACATATTTTCTCATAGTTGTTCTTTATTTATATTTGATGTAGTATCTTTTTAAAATTACTCTGTGATTATTAGTAAGTGATTCTGGTCATTGAGGTAGCTAGAAGTGTTATCAGGATCTCTGATGGTGTAGTGGCTAAGGCATTTGTCTGCTAACTGAAATGTCAGTGTTTCAAACCCACCAGCCACTCCCATGGAAGAACAATGGGGCAGTCTGAACAAACGTGCAGCCTTGGAAACCTAATAGGGGTTGCTGTGAATGAGAATCAACTCAGTGGCAGTGAGTTTGGTTTTCTGGTTTAAGAAATGTCATAATTGCAATTTATATTTGAGCTTTTTGTTCTGTTTTGTTCATATGGAAGCTCTGGTAGCATAGTGCCTAAGGTATTTGACTGCTAACCAGAAGGCTGGAGGTTCAAATCCACCAGCTGGTCCTCAGAAGGAATATTGGGCAATCTACTTCTGTAGAGACACCACCTTGGAAATCCAAGGAGGGGTCACTATGAGTCAGATCGACTTGATGGCAGTGAGGTTTTGTTTTATTTTCTCTGGTTTGTTCATATACAACTCTACACTTTTGTTATTCATTCTTGTCTTTAAAAGAATGTGGCAATACTCTACCCTCTTTTTTATGCTCATTGGCCATAACATCTTTCTGGAATCCAATGATTTAATACATTGGATTCAGTACTTTACCAAATAAACTCAATACCTTGTTGTTGTTGGGTGCTGTTGAGGTGAACCTTGCACATATTACCTGGTCCTGCACCATCATCACAAGTGTCACTATGTTTGAGCATATTGTTGTAGTCACTGTGTCAATCCATTTCATCGAAAGTCTTCCTCTTTTTTGCTGACTCTACAGTCTATCAAGCATGATTTCCTTCTCTAGGGACTGTTTCCTCCTGATAATAAAGTCCATGAGACAAAATCTCTCTCTCCTCACTTCTGTGGAACATTTTGGAAGTATTTCTTCCAGGAAAGATTGATTCATTCTTCTGGCAGTCCATGGTATTATTAAATATTCTTCACCAAGACCATAATTCAAATGCGTTGATACCTTACTCATCTCTAATATAGAAGATAAAATGTACCTGTAATAAAATATGAGATTCCTTTTTTAATTGATGCTGCCTAACATTGGGATGAGCTCTGGTGGTGCAGTGCTTAAGGCATTTGACTGCCAAACAAAAGGTTTGTGGTTCGAACTAAACAGCCTCTTTGCAGGAGAAAGACAAAGCGGTCTCTTTCTAAAAGATTTACAGCCTTGGAAACATTTTGGGGCAGTTCTACTGTGTCCTATAAAGTCACTATGAGTTGGAATTGACTCAAGAGAAGTAGATTTGGTCTCATTTTTTATTTTGGTACCCAACATTGAGTATAATGGAGATTTTTGCAAAGCGAAAACTTTGAGCAAGAGTATTTGATAAGATTTGTAATTCTATAAAAAAAATAAAATAAAATAAATTAATAAGACATTAGATTATAACTTACATTATTTTGCTATATTATTGTCTTGTTCAAATATCCCTGTAATTGTGATTGAATGAATCTTTTTGGATCTCAGCTTCCTCATCTGTCAATTTGGATCTTACTCTAGTTCAGATTTTAACATACCATGGACCAAAGCATTGTTCTACAAGTTGTTATTTGGTGCTCCATCAAAAATACATTCTGTGTTCTAAAAGGCTTGGTACATACTTGAATAAAGTTAAATGTAGGTGTATGTTCTTCAGACACTTCTCTCAGGGACTTTACAACCCCACATATTATTTATTATTTTCCTAAGTGTGCTAGGAATTGAAGGGGATTAAAAGGCCTAGGAATCTGGACAGAGGAGGAGTCAGCCACAGGGACCCAGATAAGGATGGTATGAGAGGTTTCCAACAGGGAGACAAACTTGTCTGTCTGTTTGTCCCACCGAGGTGACGTGTTGATGTGAGTTTTGAGGCTGAGCCATTGGTGTTTCTAACCCAGTGGGATGCACATTGTGCACAGGTATCAGCCCAGCTTACAGATTGAGACAGACTAGGAAGAAGGAGGAGGCCATCCACTTCTCAAATAATTGACCAGGGAAAACCTTATGAATTGCAAAGAAACACTGTTTGATACATTACCGCGCAACTTTATGAATAGTCTGGTTAGGTTAGAAGGCTCTCAAAATAGGACTGGGAAAGAGCTCATTCATCTGAGTAAACCCAGCTTTACTCCTATGGATAAGGTAAAGCTTTTGGGACCTCCATTTGTTGATATGGCACCACTTAAATTGAAGAGAACCAGTCACAGACATCCATTAATCATAGGAATATGGAATCTATGAAGTATGAATCTAGGAAAATTAGAAGTGGTCAAAAATGAAATGGAATGCATAAAGATTGATATCCTCAGCATTAGTGAGCTGAAATGGACTGGTTTTGGCCATTTTGAATCAGACAACCATAT
>NW_006921649.1:2039549-2040293 GCF_000298275.1 Orycteropus afer afer
AATGGAAGAAATGACAAGATAAAAGAGCTGAACAGAAGATTTCAAAGAGCAGCTCGAGCAGACAAAACCAATTATTATAATGAAATGTGCAAAGATCTGGAGTTTGAAAAACAAAAAGGAAAAATGCATTCAGTATTTCTCAAGCTTGAAGAATTGAAGAAAAAATTTAAGCCTTGAGTTGCAACACTGAGAGATTCTATGGGCAAAATATTGAATGATGCAGGAAACATCAAGAGAAGATGGCAGAAATACACAGAATGACTGTACCAAAAGGAACTGGTTGATCTTCATCCATTTCAGGAAGTGGCATATGATCTAGAACCAATGGTACTGAAGGAAGACATAAAAGCTGCAATGAAAGAATTGGCAAAGAACAAGGCTCCAGGAATTGACAGAATATCCATTGAGATGTTTCAACAAACAGATGCCCCACTGGAGGCACTAACTAGGTTATGCCAAGAGATTTGGAATACAGACACCTGGCCAACTGACTGGAAGAGATCCATATTTGTACCCATTCCAAAGAAAGGTGATCCTATATAATGTGGAAATTATAGAACAATATCATTAATATCGCATGCAAGTAAGATCCTACTGAAGATAATTCAAAAACGGTTACAGCAGTATATTGACAGAGAACTTCCAGAGGTGCAAGCTGGATTCAGAACAGGACGTGGAACAAGGGATATCATAGCTGTTGTCAGATGGATCTTGGCTCCTGGCAAAGAGTAGCAGAAAGATGTT
>NW_006921649.1:2041433-2042226 GCF_000298275.1 Orycteropus afer afer
ATATATATATGAGCTCTGGTAGCATAGTGGCTAAGACACTTGCCTGCTAACCACAAGGCTGGTGGTTCAAACCCACCAGCCACTCCTTGGAAGGAAGATGAGGCAATCTACTTCCATAGTGATACTGCCTCAGAAACCCAAGGAGCGGTCGCTATGAGTCAGGTCCGACTTGACAGCACATAACAACAACAACAACATATATATATATATATATAAGCATTATTATTTTTGTAAGCATGCTATACCAGTATTTTTTACATGTTGTTCACACACACACACACACACACACACACATCAACCAAACTCACTGCTATTGACCTGGATCTAACACATAGCGACCCTTCCTTGGGTTTCTAAGATGGCATCACTACGAAAGTAGATTGTCCAACCTTCTTTTGGAGGAGTGGCTGGTGGGTTTGAACTGCCATCCTTCTGGTCAGCAGTCAAATGCCTTAGGCACTACACCACCAGAGCTCACACACACACACAAACACACACACACACACACATAACCAAACCAAGCCAAATTCAGTGCCGTCAAGTAGTTTCTGACTCATAGTGACCCCTACTTGTGTTTCTGAGGCAGTATCTCTACGGAAATACGTTGCCCAGTCTTCTGAGGAGTGGCTGTAAAACTCATTGCTGTTGAGTCAATTGCAACTCATAGCTACCCTTCTTTGCATTTCCGAGGCCACGGAATTAGATTGCCCAACCTTCTTTTGGAGGAGCAGATGATGGGTTTGAACGGCCAGCCTTCTTGTTAGCAGTCAAATGCCTTAGGCACTACCCCAAC
>NW_006921649.1:2042440-2043871 GCF_000298275.1 Orycteropus afer afer
TATAACTCCAAACCAAAACCAAACTCACTATCATGGAGTCAGATCCAACTCATAGTGACCCCTCCTTGGGTTTCCAAAGCAGTATCACTAAGGAAGTACATTGGCCAATTTTCCTTCTGAGGAGTGGCTGGTAGGTTTGAACCTCTAGCCTTCTGATTAGCAGTCAAATGCCTTAGGCACTATGCCATCAGAATATATATATATATATAGAGAGAGAGAGAGAGAGAGAGAGACAGGGAGAGAGAGTGAGAGGGAGAGAGAGAGGGGTGGGGAGAGAGTGAAAGAGAGAGACATACTTGTCTCATCTTAGCAAAGGATGTGTAACCCCTCTGCACCCACAGCTCTCATCCTTGCCTTTTGGTATCTGAATAGGTAGGAGATTCAAGTGGCCTGACCACCACAACTGGCAAGACAGATGGTGGAAAAGAATGCATGTGGCCGCAGCCAATCAGCATCACGCACCTGAGTGGTCTCTCCTGATCAGGGTGTACAGACACATAGGCCTTCTGGGCTGGGGCCAGCTGCAATGGTGAGGGCTGTTTCCTGGATAGAAGAAGTGATTTCCTTCTACGTTAGAGAAAGTGACTGGAAGAGTAGAGAAAGAATTCTGCCAGTAGAGAGGCTGCTTCTCTGCATAAACAGACACCAGGACAAAGTCTTAACATTAAATCCATTGGTCAGAAGGAAAATATTTAGGAACTCAGTTGCTCTCAGGGCTAATAACGCACTGCCCACAGCAAATGCACAGTTTGAATTGCTTAGTTTCCAACGATCAGGATAGTACCAAACTCAATCCGCAACTACTTGATCATATCTTATATCATTATTATACAAATATGTTTTTTAAAAAGTAACATTTTCAGACTACTGAATGAGCATGTATGAGGCCAAAATATCACTTCAGCAAACATCAGGAGACACGCACAGTGTATGCATGGTTACACTATGAGAGAAATTTGTAGCATAATTTTATCATTTCTGCATGTTATACGTATGTATGTGCATTATTTATGTGGCACAGTATATTTTGATTTTCCTACTATGGACAGGATTCACTAATTCCTAAATCTATTTTAACAAAGAATCTTTTTTATTTTGTCTTACTGTTTGTTGGCAACAACTTACTACCATGTTAGCAAAGTGGTTTAACTTAGAAGGTGGTTTAGAATGTTATGAAATAGGTATTATGTAAGCTCCACTCCAATGATAACATTCTTAATTTTATATATGTATATAGTGCTGTTGTTGTTGTTATGTTGTTATGCGCCATCAAGTCAGACCCGACTCACAGGGACCCCTCCTTGGGTTTCTGAGGTTGTATCACTACCGGAAGTAGATTGCCCCGTCTTCCTTCCGAGGAGTGGCTGGTGGGTTTGAACCTACAGCCTTCTGGTTAACAGTCAAGTGCCTTAGCCACTATGCTACCAGAGT
>NW_006921649.1:2044207-2087816 GCF_000298275.1 Orycteropus afer afer
TATTTTCTTCATGTTTTTCTTTAACTTCTTTTTGTCAAGAACTTGTATAAAAGAAAAGTAGATTTGTTTACATCAAATATCATTATTTCCTGTAACTCTTATACACTTGTATCACTATTTAACTCAAATTAATTTACCTTAGTTAATCATTTGCAGTCAATCTTCTTTTAATGTTTAACCTTTGATAGGAATACTCAGGGATGCCTAACTGTAGGCCTTACATTAACTATAAATATATTCTTCACTAAGAAGAAAAAAGTGTCTGAATACAAAATCATAGCAGATTATGTTTGCAAATTTTGAAGAGATTTAAGAAAAATCTGTCTCACACTTCTAAAAATTTTAGAAATGAAAATGGATAATTTTTACTTCTGAGTCACCAAAACCCCCTGGGATACACTCTGTAAGGCAGTTGAAAATGTCATTTTTAAGGGTATAGGAAGGATAGTTTTTCTTCCATAATTGATTGAACTCAAGATAGTATTTTCTTAGTAGTGATTTTAGCAGGGAGAAATATAGGCAGATATAAATCACCATGTAAAGGTAATTTTTGTTTTTAGAAGAAGAATAAAAAGGGAAAAAAATGTATATATAGAATTATAACCTGCTACAAATATAGTTTCTCCTAGTTAAAAAGGAAGATTGCTCCGTTCCCAAAAACCTCTTCTTTGCTATAGCAAATGGAAGGGTTTCTTGCTTACATTTACTGTGATACCACTGGAATTTTTTATTCATATGAAGCTTGTTTTCTTTTTTAAAATTCACATGATATCTAAGATTAGCCTCAGTACAGAGGATTTATTGAAAATGATCCATCTGTTCATTAACGAGGATATTAAGAGTTCATGGATCCAAAACTGGAGAAGTTAATTCAACTCTTCCTGGAATGTTTCAGCTCAGCCACATTCAGAAGCAAGAAGGTATCTAGTAATGTACTAGGGGTACAGAAAAATATAAGGCATAGTTTTTCAAAGATGAAAGGCAAGTCCCTGTAATTAGTTATTGCTGTCAGTTGCCATTGAGTCAGCTCTGACTCATGATGACCCCAAAAATAATAGAATGAAACATTGTGCAGTCTGTGCCATATGCATGATTCTTAGTATACTTGAGTACATTGTTGTGTAAACAGTGTGTTCTGATGCACTCCAACCTAGGGGGCTCATCTTTTGTCACTGTATTGGGCAATATTCTGTTGTGATCCATAGGGTTTTCATTGGCTACGTTTTGGAAGTAGATTGACCCACCTTTCTTTCTAGTCTGTCTTAATCTGGAAGCTGTGCTGAAACTTGCCCACTATGGATAACTCTGCTAATATTTAAAATACGGTTGGTATAGTTTCCAACTTCATAGCAACATACAAGTTACATTTGTAAGACAAGCTAAGAGATGAATGGGTAGTGGAAGTCCCTGTTAGCCATTATAAAATTCAGGCTCTCGTGCTATTCCCTGAGTAATACAATTCCCCTAGGGATGCTAGGTAGGATCTGCTTTGACCTTTTCTCAATTTCATTTTATAGCTGCTGTTATTCATTCAGGGGCTTTTTGCATGAGACCTCCCTAGTTGTTTTCTGATCCCTCTTAAAATAGAGAAAAAGGTACGAAATCAACTTTTACATATATTCCTTATATTCCTTAGACATGAGAAAGACCAGACTTTGTCTCATATACTTTGGTCATGTTGTCAGAAGGCACCAGTCCCTGGACAAGGATATGATACTTGGTAAAGTAGAGGGAAGACCCTCAAAGTGATGGATTGAACCAGTGGCTACAGCAATGGGCTCAAACAGAGCAAAGATGTAAAGATAGTGTGGAATTGGTCAATGTTTCATTCTGTTTTGTTG
The DNA here is from genome assembly GCF_000298275.1 of Orycteropus afer afer. Taxonomy (NCBI): domain Eukaryota; kingdom Metazoa; phylum Chordata; class Mammalia; order Tubulidentata; family Orycteropodidae; genus Orycteropus; species Orycteropus afer. The sequence goes on from NW_006921649.1 coordinate 2,046,049, forward strand.
TACACAGAGTCACTATGAGTCAGAGCCAACTTGATGATGCCTAACAAAAAACATGGGAGCTCTGGTAGCATAGTGGCTAAAAGCACTTGACTGCTAATGGCTGACTCAATGGCACATAATAACAACAACAACAAAAAAAAAACATATATGTATGTATGTATGTGTGTGTGTGTGTATTAGTATGATAATATATATGTTGTTGTTGTTGTTATGTGCCCTTGAGTCAGACCCGACTCATAGTGACCCCTCCTTGAGTTTCTGAGTCAGTATCACTATGGAAGTAGATTGCCCCACTGCCCCACCTTCCTTCTGAGGAGTGGCTGGTGGGTTTGAACCACCAGCCTTCTTGCTAGCAGTCAAGTGCCTTAGGCAATATGATATATATGTATATGTATGTATATGTATGTGTGTGTGTGTGTGTGTGTGTGTGTGTGTATATATATATATATACACATATATAAAACATCTCACTACTGTTGAGTCAGTTCCATCTCATAGAGACCCTTTTTCCTCTAATCCTTCCTCTAATCCTGGATTCTTCCTCCAATCCTGATGCTTCTGGGGTGATATCTCTACAGAATATCCATGGCACTGGTTGTTACGGTCCCTCTTTCATTTGTAATATTTGTGATATATATCTTTTTTCTTGGTTATCCTGGCTTTACAATTACATTGATCTCTTAAACAATCAGTTTTTGGTTTAATTGATCTTCTCTATTAATTTTGTTTTAGAAAAACATATATTATTGCAAAATATTCCAAATAACTTAGTTCTGTCCATTTTTAATTAAACTGGTCTTCTTCTTATTATTATTGCTAAATTATGGAGCATTAAGAGTTCCTGAATGGTGCAAACAATTAAGCACTCAACTACTAGTCAAAGGTTTAGTGGTTTGAATCTACCCCGAGGCATTCCACCAGCCCTGGTGATCCGCTTCTGATAAGTTATAGCCTTGAAAACCCTCTGGAGCCGTTCTACTCTGCACACATGGAGTCACCATGAGTTGAAACCAATTTCATGGCAACTGACAACACAGAACATTTTCCAAAGATTCATTATGTATCTTATTTTAAATTAAAATCAGCCCATGTTTGAAATGAAGGATGACAGAAACTATCTAGTTGAAATAAAAACTGATACCCCGAGAAGCTAAGTAAATTGACCCAGTAAGAACCTGTGTCCTATGTTTCTCCTAGCGTAGTGCCTAAGGCAGTTGACTGCTAACCAGAAGGCTGGCGGTTCAAACCCACCAGCCACTCCTCAGAAGGAAGGTTGGGCAATTTACTTCCATAGTGATACCTCCTTGGAAACCCAAGGAGGGATCATCTCTATGAGAGAGGGCCCACTTGACAGCACATAACAACAACAACATTCCACTCTTATCAATTTACTTCTTATTAATTGATCTGCTCAAGAAACAGATTCAAAAGAAAATGGTGATATTTTAAAGTAAAGAAAATTTCATAAGATCTTTAGCAGAAAGAGAAACTATTTTTGTTTAATACAATTTAGAGTATGTATTCTGTGATTTTTTTCCCCCTATAACTAAAATCCCTTTATATTGATTTAATGGTTTATTAAAGCAAGAATTTGCTAAATGGTACCTTTGTGTTTTGACAAACTAATAGAAATTTCACAACTAAAGGACATAGTAGGAGATAGCTTATCCTCATATGTTGTTAGGTGCCATTGAGTCATTTCCGACTCATAGCGACCCTATGCACAGCAGAACAAAACACCACACCATCCCGCGCCAGCTCAATGATCCTTGCTATACTTGAGCCCATAGTCACAGCCACCATGTCAATCCATCTCATTAAAGGCCTTTCCCTCTTTCGTGGACCCTCCACCTTATCAAGCATGACATCCTTCTCCAGGGAATGGTTCCTTCTGACAACATGACCAAAGTAGATGAGACAAAGTCTGGCCGTTCTTGCTTCTAAGGAGCATTTCAGGTGCATTTCCTCCAGGACAGATCTGTTAGTTCTTTTAGCAGTCCATGGTACCTTCAGCATTCTTCGCCAGCACCACAACTCAAAAGTATCAAATTTTCTTTGGTCTTCCTTATTCATTGTCCAGCTCTCACATGCATAAGAGACGATTGAAAATATCATGGTTTGTGCCAGGCGCACCTTATTCCTCAGGGAGATGTCCTTGCTCCTCAGCCCTTGAAAGAATTCCTTCACAGCTGACCTGCCCAGTGCTACATGTCATCTAATGTCTGGACTGCTGCTTCCATTGACATCGATTGTAGAACCAAGCAATGTGAATTCTTTGACAACCTCAATCTTTCTCCATTTATGGTGATGGTGCTTATTGGTCTAGTTGTGAGGATTTTTTGGTTTCTTTATGTTGAGGCGTAATCCATACTGCAGACTGTATTCTTCAACATTCATAAGTGCCTCAAGTCATCCTCACTTTCAGCAAGCAAAGTTGTGTCCTATGCATATCTCAGGTCGTTAATGATTCTTCCTCCAATCATGATGCCACTTCTTTCTTCATATAGTCCAGCTTCTCAGATTATTTGCTCAGCATACAGATTGAATAAGTATGGGGAAAGGCTACATTCTTGCCACACTCCCTTCCTGATTTTCAACCATGTGGTGTCCCCTTGTTCTGTTGGAACGATAGCCTCCTGGTCAGTGTACAGGTTCCTCACGTGAGTATCCTCACATACTATTTTTAATAAACTATCTTACTTACATAAACATTTTAGGAAAATTTGTCAGATCATTTAATGCATAATAGATTAAGAAGAAAAAAAAAAAGATACCTTCCTTCCTTATTGCCTACCCTTCTCTTTCTCTGTCCAGTTACATGGCTGTGGATCATATATTCACTTTTTCTTTTTAACACAGCTAGCTATAAATTTATACTTATTCCAAACTTGAGGGTAAGTTTCAGCATATGAAGAAAAAACAGTCACTTCAAAGCATCTGTAAAAGAGAGAGAGAGAAGAAGAAAAATAAGGAGGATGAGGAGGAGGAGGAGGAAAAGAAAGAAGAAGAGCAGAAAGAGGAAGAGGGGAAAAGGAAAAACAAAGTTAAAATTTATAAATGGCAGTGGCTCCTTGTTGCATTGTACTGGGATATATAATTCTGATATTTTGTTCTAGTTCCTAATGTTTGATTATTTGTTGTTGTTGTTGTTGTTGTTAGGTGCCGTCGAGTCGGCCCCGACTCATACGAACGATTGATTATTTGTACTCAAGTTTTTTTCCACATGGGGTTACTATGAATTAAAAAAAATAAAAAATTAATAACTAAAAAACAAAAGATGAAAGTATGTGTGTATGTGCAACTTTTACAAATGATATCAAACACTGCCTTACATTAGAAGAAAAATCCAATAGCTAAGGGACAATTCGAATACAAGAAGCCACAGGCACCTAAACATTATTAAAAATAAGCAAGAAATACAGTCCTGAACTCCCTGGCTATCAAAGCAAAAAGGGAAACTTGAACATTCACTTAAAATTTATTTCTCACAAGCTGAGCAAAGCTTTTCCTAGAATTTAGTTTCAAAGAATCACTATAGTAGAGTGGGGTAGAGGACAGTACTGTCTTCAAAAGTATTCATACAGTAAGTTAAACAGCAAGTTCGTGACACATTTTTTCTTATAGTCTAAGATAAATAAAGTGCATAACACCAAATGATAGTACACCCAAAAAAGATTCTGGAATAACTGAAAATATGAAAAAAAAAAATTAATTCACAAAGGCAATATCTTCATACACACACACACACACACATATGTGTGTATATATATATATATATATATAGTCAGACTTTAAAAAAATACCAAATTGAAATGTATGCCCCATACCACTAAAAAGTTCACACTATTTTTGTAGTTCCACCAAGGCATTATTTGAATTTATGGTATGGCACAACAGGGCCTAAGGAAAATTTCAACTTTCATAGTATGGTTGAAGATAGAGATAAACATTTTAAGACTTCTGAAATTATAATCCTTCTTTCAATGTATACACATGAGTTTTGATGAAATACGTCACCTTTTTTTAAACAAAAATATCTTTTGCCTTAAGAACCTATATAGTTTCAACAGCCCTGTTGAAAATATTACATTGGTGTGTCAATTTGTGGTTTTCATACAAAAGATAATTAATTGTTCCACAGAGGTTTGCATTTAAGAAGATTTTTCTGTGAATGAATTAATCTACACCTTTTATCCCTGTAGAGGAAAGAGTCCCTGAGGTCAGTACAAACTCTAACATTATAAACATCATGTACTTACTTTCCATATGATTGTTTCCTTCAAGAAAATGATTGGAAAGATTAACATGAAAATGACAGACTAAACCAGCTCTTATAAGGGAAAAAAATAGCTACCAAACTTTCTTTACCAATTTTGAAAATCACTGGAACAAAAATATATTGCAGTAAACGTCACTTAATTTTATGATAATCAGAATACATTGTTTGGAGAAAAATATTAATTTAGGTAGGTCTGAAGAGTTGTCACCCAGTTAATTAATCCCATCTGCTATTTTTACTGTCAGAGCTTCAGCAATCTGTTTGCCAGGAATTCAAAACCAGGAAAAAAAAAAAAAAAAAGCCCCATGAGCCCCACTAACAATCTTTGTCTACAAAGTCTTTTACCTAATATACATGAATTCAAATTTGAAAAAGTGATGGGAGGAAAAAAATGATCAGGAAAATCTGTTTTTTTTTTTTTCTCTCATTTGTGTTCATGGAAATTTTAGAAAATTAGCTTTAAATATCATGACATTCAGAAAAACCAAACTGTGAAATTGCAGGAAAAAAAGAATGAATGTGTAGGAATATGATTAAAAATTTTACCATTGTTCCTGAAATAAAATGAGTAGTTTCACTTGCAATTAAAATGTGTACTTTATTACTTATAATCTCTTCCTTGATTTCTGCATGAAAAATTGCTCTTCATTTTGTTATGGTTAACTTTGGAGTCAAATCTGAAAGTTGGTTTTTTCATACTTATTTTTTTACTTAGTCTTTATCTTTTAAATACTACTATACTGTGTGAGGCCTCATATTAGACTCATTGAGAAATAACTCATATGTGACAATGTAATGTGAGTAATTACCTGCATTATAAATTTCCAAAATAGACATATGGTATCTCATTCCCCCAGTGAGTTTGTCAGTCAGGTGCTTAGGGAAATGCATTAACTCTTCAAGGCATCCATTTCCTTAAGCGTTTAAATCATGCCAGAACATTATAACATTATAAAATTATATATAAATACACACACACACACATATATATATATATATAAACTGAGCTATTTACCAGTAATGGAAATTGAGTAAACACGTTTTATGTGTCCATGTGCCTACTGAACCATATATCTGATTTGTCATAAGAAATGTAAATGTAAATTTTCCTCTTGCAGTTGTCAAACCGATGAAAAGGCTGCAATAAAAGTCATCAGGCAGTAGTGCACCTTTGACCATCACATATACTAACATTGGAATGACACAGAGATTAGCTTGGCTGTTGCACAAATGATGGCACACCAGTTTGTGAAGTGTTCTATAAATCAATGAATGAATAAACTCATCAGGAATCCACCAAATACCAAAGTTAACATGCTATTTTTAATACTTATTTAATTTTATCTCAAAATCTGACAAAATTAATCTTTTTTTGTTCAACTCTTTAAGTCTGACTATAATCTAACTTTCTGATTAAATCTTTTCTTCCATAAACATCTCTTCCAATTATTATTTATCTTTTTGCTTTCTCTTAGAGCAAATATCTTCTCTTGGAGCAATCCTATTCGTAGCTATGTGTTGAACTAACATCCCTTTCATTATGTCTGAGTTTCAAGGTGTATTTCTATCTAATTACCAGATTCACTACCTCATGTCCCGTTCTTGTTAGTTGCCATCAAGTCGATTCCAACTGGTAGAGACACCATGTGTACAAAGTAGAACTGCTACCTTGGGTTGTCAAGACTGTGACCTTTCAGAAGCAGATCACCAGAGCTGTCTTCTGAGGTGCCTCTGGTTTTGTTCAAACTGCCACCCTATTGACTAGTTGTTGAGTGCTTAAGCATTTGTGCCACCCAGGAACTCCCTCTAGATGTCCAAAAGACATGTTAAACTTAACCCACCCAAAACTAACACCAGTTAATTTTTCCTTCAAACTTGATCTTTTCACCTATATTATTACTGTTAAGCTAATTGTTATTTGTTGTTAGTGCTCTCCAGTTGATTCTGACTCATGGCAACTGTACACAGAAGGAAACACTGCTTACTCCAGTACAATCCACCTCACTATTGTTATGTGTGGGCTCATTGTTGCAGCTACTGTATTAATCTATCTCATTGAGGGTCTTTTTTGCTGACACTCTACTTTATCAAATGTGATATTCTTCTCCAAGGATTTGTCCCTCCTGATACTGCATTCAAAGTATGTGAAATAAAGTAGCACCATCCTTGCTTCTAAGGAACACTCTAACTGTACTCCTTCCAAGACAGATTCATTCATTCTTCTGGCAGACCATAGTATATTCAATATTCTTTGCAAACACCATGATTCAAATACATCAATTGTTCTTCAGTCTGTTAGCCAGTCAGCTGTTTTCCAAATTTTTTGGCATAGCAGTGTGACTGCCTCCAATATTGTGTGCATTCATTGAACTATCTCAAATGATACTCCATCAGTTACTGGGGCTTTCACCAATACCTTCAGTGCATATTGGACTTCTTCCTTCGATACCACTTGTTCTTGATCATATACTTTCTCCTGAAATGTTTGAACATCGACCAATTCTTTCTGGTACAGTGACTCTTTATTCCTTCTATTTTCTTTTGATACTTCCTGCATCTATATTTTGCCCATAGAAGAAGAATCCTGCAGTATTGCAACTCCAGGCTTAAATGTTTTCTTCAGTTCTTTCACCTTGGGAAATGCCTAGCATCTTACTCCCCTTTGGTTTCATAACTCCAGTTGTTTTCACATTTCATTGTGATACTTTATTTGCACTCTTGTCATCTTCTGTAAAATTCTTACTAAATAAGTTCTTCCAATACCTTTAACTGTTCTGGATTCTAGAGCAAGTTTCAGAGTTTCTTGTGAAGTCTGTTTTGACCTTTTCTTTCTTTTCTGCTTGTTTAATGAATTTTTGCTTTCTTCATGTATGATATGTATGATGACCTTGATGTCATCATACAACTTGTATGGTTTTTTGCTCATTAGTGTTCAATGCATCAAATACATTTTTGAGATGGTCTCCAAATTCAGATGAGATATACTTAAAGTTATACGCTGTCTCTTGTGGACTTGTTTTAATTTTCTTCATCTTCAACTTGATCTTGCATATGAGCAACTGATGGTGTGTTCCACAGTAAACACTTAGCTTTGTTCTGATTAATGATATGGAGAATCTTCATTATCTCTTTCCACAGACAATAATTGATTTGATTCCTGCATTTTCCATTAAGTGAGGTACATGTTTATAGTAACTTTTTATGTTGTTGAAAAAATATATTTCCAATGAATAGGAGATTGGTCTTGCACAATTCTATCATCCAATCTCTGGCATCATTTCTATCACCAAGGCTGTATTTTCCAACTACTGATCCTTCTTTGTTTCTAAATTTCACAGTCCAATCACCAGTAATGATCAATCCACCTTGATTTTTAATTGCATGTTTGATCAATTTCAAACTGCAAAAGTTGGTAAAAATCTTTAGTTTCTCCACTTGTTAGTGGTTGGTGGGTATATTTGAATAATAGTCATATTAACTGGTTTTTCTTGTAGATGTGTGGATATTATCCTATGATTGACAGCATTTTATTTCAGGATAGATCATATATATATATTGAAACTCTGGTAGCATAATGCCTAAGGCACTTGACTGCTAACCAGAAGCCTGGTGATTCACACCCACCAGCCACTCCTACTCCTTGGAAGGAAGATGGGGCAATCTACTTCCGTAGTGATACCACCTTGGAAACCCAAGGAGGGGTCATTATGAGTCGGGTCCAACTCGATGGCACATATCAACAACAAATATATATATATGTGTGTGTGTGTGTATATATATATATATATATATATATAAAATGATGAATGTGACACCATTCCTCTTCAATTTTTCATTCACAGCATAGTACACCATACAATTGTCCTATTGATAATGGACAATGCTAGCTCTGGTAGCATAGTGGCTAAAGCACTTGACTGCTAACCAGAAGGCTGGCGGTTCAAACCCACCAGCCACTCCTCGGAAGGAAGGTTGGGCAATCCTACTTCCGTAGTGATACTGCCTCGGAAACCCAAGGAGGGGTCGCTATGAGTCGGGGCCGACTCGACGGCACACAACAACAACAACAACAACAGTCAATTTCAGCTTATTGATACCTATGATAGCAATCATTTTGTGTTCCATTTCATTTTTTGACAATTTCCAGTTTTATTAGATTCATACATCATACATTCAAAGTTCCAATTAATAATGGATATTCACAGATTTTTTTTCTCAATTTTAGTTTTACCACTTCAGCAAATGAAGGTCCTGAAAGCCTTCCTCCCTCCATGTGATTAAGATCAACTGTATTCTAAGTAAGGCGTTCTTTGCCAGTTGGATATTAAGTGCTTTCCAACCTGACAGGATCATCTGAAATTATACAGGTCAATGTTCTGCTGCTATTCATAAGGTTTTCACTGGCCTTTTTTTTTTTTTTTTTTTTCCTTTAGGAAGTAGTCTTTCTTGGTGTGCTTATTCTGGCAGCATCACTGAAACTTATCCATCATGGGTGACCCTGCTGGTATTTGAGAAATTGGTGGCATAGCTTCCAGCATCATAGCCACATACAAGACACCAAGGTATGACAGCCTAACAGATAAGTAGTGGCTTAAGCTAATAGTGCCCCTATTTACTATATTTTGTTAATTCAGAACCCCAGTCAAGATTCATTGTTTATAAAACCATGATGGCTGCCTCTGAAATATAAGTTATTTGAGAGGAGAAAGCCAGAATGCCCATAATGTATGCCTAGTATTAGTTCAATTCTAAATTAATATTATAGAAATAGTCGATGCATCATTGATGTGTACACAATTCCAAGGAATCTTTAAACATTCATATGCAACATTCATATGTTGCACTGGAATTTTGTTTGACATCAGTGGGTCATATCAACCTTTAAAATTATTGTTTCATAAACCCATTTTCATGATCCTATCTATAGGGTCACTGTGAGTTACAATTGACCCTCTGGCAATGGTTGTTTTTATTTATTTTTTAATCTATAAAACAGGATTTCACATTCTTTTATTAGCTTATGTCACATGTAGAGAGAAACAGGAATACTAATAAAGATCTGCTGTATTTTACATATTAATTTAAGTAATGGATATGTTATTTTCCCATAAAATCTTAAAGGGTCATTCAGTCGATTCTAGTCTATTTTTATAACATTCACCCATCAATATGGTCTACTAGGCTGGGAAGGACAAACTGAAGAGGAATGGTGTCACATTAATCATCAAAAACTATAACAACAACAGGAATCAATTAATTGATGATACTTATCCTCTTACTTGTATCATAAATGCAGTGATGAATTTTAAGAAACATTTATTCATTTAGCACACATTTTTGAAAGCCTACAGTGTGTGAAAAATTATCACAGGCACTTGGGGATATAAGTAAACAAAAACAACAATGACACTTGCCTTCAAGAAACTTATATTTTAATAAGGGGAAAAAAGACAGTAAACAATAATCATAATGAGTAAAAACAATGCTTAAGTGTTTGCATGTGAGAGAGAGATTGAAAGAGAGAGATGTGTGATAGAACATAAGTACTAAGTTAAAAGGAAGACAAAGAAGAAAGTTAGGTAGATAGTGAATGTGAGAGGGGGTAGGTTGCAATTTTAGAGAGCAGGAGAGAGTGCAAATAAAATTTTTGTGACCTTCTCCCAGAAATTGTGACTGAGGAAGATAGATTGCAATCCTTTTCTACTTTTCTCATCTCACAACTGGGGGCTGTATTTCTTTTTCTCTTTGTTCCCAGTCAACTCCCAGCCTAAGTAGTGTGATAGAAAATCTAATGCGCTGAAGAAATAAGCTCTAAAATAGCCAATGAAAGAAGCCATTCCTAAAGAGTGAAGAGTTAATGAAGAATTTTTAACAGCCTATATACTCAGCTTCACTCTGTTACCATTTAAATGGCCTCAAATGGGATGTGAAGCTTAACATATCACGAAATAGTGTGTAGTTTCTAGTGGCTGCAAACATTTTCTCATTAATCTTGGTTGCTTGGTACATCAGCAATACCAAGAAGTTTGGCTTGGAGTGTCTAAAGCCTCACCTCAAATGTATTTCTTTGGTTTTAAAGATAAGAATTTAAGAGAATTTAACAAAAATACTAAAAATCAGGATTGTTGCCGTCATATTTTTATTAAAAATAAATAAATGTATTTATAAACAAAAATAAATTAATATCCTCTCCATATTCATGGTTATGACTGTATCCAATATTCTGTTTCCACTCAAAACAAAAACAAAAAAAAATTCACACACAATGATAGTTTTATGTAACTCACATGCTTGTATATTATTGTATTACCTGTTCATTCAGTGTCTTGATGTTCACATATCTTTGGCTTTATATTTTTATCTTCCTAAATTATCCAATTTATATAAACTTCAGACCATACTATTTTGTATATTTTACATTAATAGTTGTGCCTTTCTTTCCTTTTTCAAAAATTCTGAACCTACATTTCATATATCTGGGTGTTAGCTCATAGAAGCCTTGCCATATTTATAAGCTCTTTGCCAGATTCCCTATTGTTGTCTATTGAAACAGATATTGACAAAATGTCATGCTTTATGTGAGTGATACAATTTATATACATCTTATTTACTAATTCGAAAGTACTTATAAGCAAACAAATTCATAATTCTTCAACATCTTGAATGGACACTACTTTTCCATTTCTCAGGTGAACTAATAACTGGATTTGCACTGGACAGGTACATTTTATGCCTGCTATCCCAGGATAGGAGAGGATGGTGGCACAGTGGTTTAAAGCATTGGCCTACTAATCAAATGGTCAGCAATTCAAATCCACTAGCCAATCCATCAGAGAAAAATGAGACAGTATGCTTCTGTAATTTGGAAGTAAGACTGGGCGATCTACTTCCCTAGAGATACCACCACGGAAACCCAAGGAGGGGTTGCTATATGTTGGAAGTGACTCGAGAGCAGTGAGCTTCTTCTTCTTTTTTTTTTTTTTCCCCTTATGCTTCTGTAAAATTCATAACCTTGGAAACCCTACGAGGCAGTTCTACTCTGTCCTATAGGGTTGTAATGAGTCAGAATCGACTCAATGGCAGGTGTGCTCTTTGTTTTTTATCTCAGGATAATTATTGTAATTATTCCTTTCATTCAAGAAGGTGTCACCATTTGTGTAATAAAGTAGATGTACCCTCCATCTGTTACTGATCTGAAGCCTGGCTATCATTAAGGAAAGTGCTCCTTACTTTGATTTCCAAGATATCATTTCTTTACTCCTCTATTCTTCTAGAACTTCTCCAGCTCTTTTGAGAATTACTACCAATATCTGTTCTCTCTTTATCAGTGTCATGGACATTTCTTCTCATTTCTTGATAGCTTTGCAGTTGATCTTATTCCCTATCCAAAACCCAGCTCACACCATTTTTTGTGCTGTATACTTTAGAACAACCAGTGTCTCAGTTCAACTGATGTATCAGTTCATCACCATATTCATTTCTAATCATATTCACCTCCATCCAATTTCATATCCATAACTACTCTCTAGATCTTGTCTACTTTGCCTTTGTCGTTCTTGTTGTAGTTAAGCGCTATCAAGTTGGTCCCAACTCATAGTAACACTATATACTAGAGAATGAAACATTGCCTGATCCTTCACCATAACAATTATTCCCATGCTTGAACCCATAATTGCAGCCACTGTGTCAATCCATCTCATTGAGGGTCTGCCTTTTTCCACTGATTCTGCACTTTACCTAGCATGATATCCTTCTCCAGGACTGGTTCCTTCTAACAATATGACCAAAGTATGAGAGACAAAGTCTGTCCATTCTTGCTTTTTTTTTTTTCTCCCCATAAGTGGATGTGGCCACATCTTTCTTCATAGTCTACCTTTGTCTGGAAGCTCTGCTGAAACCTGACCACGTGGGTAACTCGACTAGTATTTGAAATATCAGTGGCATAAGCTTCCAGCATCACAGCAACATGCAAACCAGCATAGTGTGACAAGTGGACAGACAAGTGGTGGTTGTCACCATTGGAATTTGATATTCAGCCATTCCTCCTATTTTCATTCCCTCTTAACGTACTCATTAATTGCTCCTAAGTCCATCGTTAAATTGCATCAAAACCTCAAGGACTTGATTCCTTAACTGTCTGTCTTTCAGTCTTTTTGTTAACCTCTTTGAACCTTAGTTTCTACCCTATTTGGAAGATGTTTCCCTTAGATATGTGCTTGATTTACTTTTTGTCTTAGTTCCACAATAGAATATAAGTTCTGAGAGAGCAGGGATTTTTATGTTTTGCTCACTGCTGTATCCCCAGCATCTGTAAGAGTACTCAACTCATGATCTGCACTCAAGGTATGTGCTAAATAAATGTTTGAATCTGTCAGATTTCAACTCAGTTATCAGTTTTATGGCCTACACTGGAGAAACCACCACTTTCATTCACATTCTAGAATGGTCAGTCTGATGTAACTTGTTCATAACAAGTAGCAGCTCCAGCTTCACACACATCTTGCTTATTTATTCACGCTTTTTCCCCTGACCTTAAAGACAAAAAATCACACTGTATAGTTCATCACTCCATCCTTCACACGTAGAGTATTGCATAGGATAGCATAGGCTTTCAGTAAAGTCTTTGTTAATTTGTGACTTTTCTATAAAATGTGGTTTGTAACAAAGTTCACAGTGCTGTTGTAAAGATGAAATGATAAAACATATATGGTTATTGGCACATTGCCTTGTAAAAAGGCAGCATTCAACATTTAGCTCTTCTCATTACTCCACACACACCAGTGGTCTACTCCTAAACACTTCGGAATATATTTACTAAAAATAGAGACATCTTTAATAGAACCACAGCACAGTTAAAATATTCATAAATTTATTTGTTATTGTTGCTAGGTGCCATCGACTTAGTTCTGACTCATAGAAACCCTATGTACAACTGAATGAAAGAATGCCCAGTCCTACACCATCCTCACAATCTTTGCCATGCTAACTTTATTAGACATCATGATTTTATCTAATCTACATTCTTATTACAATATAGTCAGTTTATCTAATAATGTTTTTTATATACTTTACCACTAACCCAAATACAGAATCTAGTCTATATTTAGGCTTTGTTTTTCATTGATACATCTCTTTAGCCTACATATTCTGAAAATTTCCAAAGATTTTTTGTCTTTCCTTGTCTTTTATGTCATTGATAATTTTTTTAGTAGAACATTTTTCATTCTTGGATAAAGAAAATCATATTGTATCCATCTCAGTGTATCATATCTGGAGGCATATATTATCTGTCCCTTACTGATGATGTTAATTTGGTCATTCACTAAAGGTATTCTCCAATCTTCCACTTCACTATTACTGTTATTTTTTTTTTTCTTTCTTACATACAACTAATAAACTTTCTGTGAGAAGGAAGCTTAATCAAAATATCCTATTCTACATCTAGATTTACCCTGAAGTTTAATATTCATAGTGATCTTGCTTGATCCAATATTTAGCATAAATGATGCAAATTTATGTTTTTTCCAATTCTAGCCGTCCCTTCATATTTATCAGTGGAGTCTTGGCATTTTATTATAAGCAAGATTCTTCTCTTCTCTCTCACTTATCTGTTATCAGGATGGACTCATGATTCCTTATGGTTTTATTGATTTATAACTCATTACTATACTTCTTCATAATGGTACTAAATCTAAAATTATTTATATTTGATAAGTGGGAGCCTCTTTAATCTGGTTCTTATATTTTTTCTGAAATCCTCTTATCAATGTTGAGCACTTCTTTTAGTCCAGGTTCATGTGAACATGCCCATCCTTGCCCTTGGAATAAGTCATTTCTCTCAGATGTTCTGGTTTCTTTTAGTAAAGAATGGAAATAAGATTTACTTCCATGATGTGCTCATTGCTACTGGGATATCTTTATGTCTTATCTTTTTCCAAGTACAAGTTAAGCTATGTATGTGTTCTGGTTACCTAGTGCCACTCTGACAAGAATATACCACAAATGGGATGGCTTAAACAAATAGGAATTTATTGTCTTACAATTTGGGAGGCTAGAAATCCAAGTTCAAAGTGCCAGGCTCTAGAAGCTGGGTAAAAGCCCCTCAACCTTGGGCTTCAGCTCTGACTCTTGCTCCTGGCCCACTGAAGGTAGAGGCATCTCTTCACTCAGGCAGCTACTGCTGCTGAGGCTAACAAGCCCAAAGTCGACAAATAAAATGGCACAGTCCTGATGTTACCAAACAACATGACAGGCCATTAATTCAAGTCCATTGTAAGTCCCAAGATCAGCAGAGCATGGCAGGCTGCTGAACAATGACACAGCTACATGCAGGGTTCAAGTGTGCCATAAGATAAAGAACATTCCCAAAGCTGTTTCTTATATTCGGGAAGCAGACCACATACCCCCAAAGCAGCTACTCATCTGCTCCAATAGAGTCCACCATGGAGTTAATTACAATCTCACCATGGGGAATTACTACCACCAGCTGCCCAGCCACTCAACTAGGCCCACCAGGTTGACAAACAAACATAACCTCCACAGTATGTATTAATGTATGTATGTAAAGAGCCTTGGTGGCAAAATGATTAAGAGCTCAGCTTCTAATTGAAAGGTTGTTGGTTTGAATTCACCCTGAGGCTCCACAGTAGAAAGACCACATGACCTGCTCCCATAAAGATTCCAGTCTAGAAAACCCTATGGGGCAGTTCTGCTCTGTCACATCATGAGTCAAAATCAACTTCTCTGCACCTAACAATAACAACATAAAACATCTAAATTAGTTTTAGAATTTTTATGCTCCTACCACTTAAAAAAAAAAAAAAAACTACTAAAAAGTGTCTAGAATTTGTTCGCAATTCTCCGTCTTCCTTACCTGGCCTGACCAAAACTGAGAGTATATAAATAAACATAAGGGTCATAAATTATTTGGATTAGTTTGTTTCTATGTTTGCAGCCTTCTTCTTTACTTCCTTTCTTTCTTCCTTCTAAGTAATTACCTTTTAAGTGACCAATTTCTTTATTTTCTGTTCTGGTTTAATCTTTCTGTATTTCTCTGTAATGATGAATGACTACATGTATGTTTTCTTATTTTCCTTCTTTTCGTACACAAAGGTTATGCACTATATACTTTTTGTACTTTTTTTCACTTAATGTACATTCTAGAGATCACTCTATTTATCTTCACAGAAATATTTTTATTCATGTATATAACCTAGAATTACTCCATTATGTGGGCCATAATTTATTTAACCAGTTTCTCATGTTTGAGCAAGGCAGAGTAGGAAGAAAACCATGGCTACCTACTTCCAAAATATCAACCACTGAAAACCCTGTGGAGCATTGTTCTACTCTGACATATATGAGGTCATGAGGTCATAATGCATTGGAATTGCATCCATGTCAACTTCCCTGGATGTTGTTACCCCAGAAGTAAGAGCTGTTACATCTGAAGTACTGACATCATCTCTTAAGTTGTATCCCATCTTCCTCTTTTCACTGTCTACTGTAGCCAGAAGAATTATTTTCATATTTCAAGCATATATTATCATTCCTCTGTTAAAATCCCTCCAATGACTCTCCATAATCTTCAGAGTAAAATCCAAAGTTATTATAATGTCCTACAGAGCCTTACACAATCTACCACTCATAACCTCTAACATCATTTCCTATTAGTCTACCATTTTATCTTTCGATTTTGGTTTTACTGATATCCTTGTAGTTCTACAAATGAAACGGATATCTTTATGGATTGGGATTTTGCATTAGCAAGTCTCACGGCTTGGAATACTCTTTACTAGATACCTGTATATCTAACATTCTCTTTTATTTATTTGCTCAGATATGATCTTTGCAGTGAGCTTTACTCTGACCTCCCAATTAATATTATAACTTACTCTACTCACACTCAACACTTTGGATTTTGGTAATTTTGATTTATACTTTTATATTTTATAGAACAAAGTGTGAGTGTACAGGACTTGGCCTCTCTTGTGACTGATACATTTCTGGTGCTTAGAAGTGTGCCTGACAGATAGTAGGCACTCAATAAATATTTGTTAAATAAATGACTGACAATGAAAAATGCTCCAATTTTCTAAATCCAAAATTTAGACTGATCCCTAATCATATATCAATTCATGATCAATTAATAGTAAATGTCTACAGTTACATGTTAGATTTTAAATCTATAGTTTCTAATAATTTCTCTTCAAAACTTCATATTTAATAAAGTGATTTCACAACTGAAGAACATAAAATATTAAAGTAGCTACCAATCTTGATCACATGAGAATACTTGCTAAGTACTTCTTTTATTTAGTAATATATCAAATGTAAATTCTTGCCTGTCAAGTTTATGGGGAGAGTTCAATTTTCAAACTTCTCTATTTTCATGTATGTCTTACTCCATATATTTTTATTTCAACAATTGAAGATAATTATGGGCTTTTTAAATTACATCCACTTTTCATTTAGAATAATCTTACAGCACAGTATTGTTAATAAGTCTTCGTTGTTGCTGCTGTTCTCCAAATCCATTAAGGAAAATTTTGAAAACCTATAGCATTAATTTAATTCAACATTTAGTTTTATTAATTGAAATACAGTAAGATCATATTCCTATGATAAGAAAAAGGGCTTAGAGAATTCCTTAATTTACTGAAATGTAAACAGAAACATAAAATAATCATTTCCCAATGATCACAAAGTTAGTTAATTAAAAAATTAGGACAAAAATTCAAGTTGCTTGATTCTCAGCTCAAAGTCCTTTAGAAAATCCATATTACATTAAAATTTTAAAATATCAGCAAAATTTTAGATATGATACAAAGTTGTTCATTTTATTTTTTTCTTTTCTCCTTTTCCTAAGATGTTTATTTTCTCATCCATGTCTTAGAGTATAGATATTTGGACCCAAACAAAAATGTTGTGACATAAGACTTTTATTTTCTTTATCCCAAATCTGGAAAACTGCTGATAAACTATTCAATAAATGTGTGCCCATATGATTGAAATATTTTCTGCACCAAATAATATATTTTAAAAATCCAACTAAAATTTTCTAAACCATGATTATTCTAAAGTAGTATGTATCTCACATACCAAAAGTTCAAGAGTTACAGAGTTTCCAGTGTTGGTTAATGCTATTGTTCAAATACTTTACAAAATGTTCTTCCATGTTTCTATTGTACCATCTTTAGCTTAAGTATTTGTGCTCTTAGTCTGTGACTGTTCAAATATCAGTGATGGCTGACAGTTGTATCAGGTATCATATATGGATGACAATGACCACATACAATAAAAGGGGACTTTTCTTGTCTTGGGGAGCTCTGGTGGTGTAGTGCCTAAGGCATTTGACTGCTAACCAGAAGGCTGGCAGTTCAAACCCACCAGCTACTCCTCAGAAGGAAGATTGAGCAATCTACTACTTCCGTAGTGATGCCACCTCAGAAACCCAAGTCATCAAGTTGCCGTAGACTTGATGGCAGGGAGGTTGTTTTTTTTTTTTTTTTTTTTGGTTCTTGTCTTGTGCTCCATTGTAAAGAGACAAAAAAAAAAAAAAAAAAAACCTCTGTCCTTAAGTCTTCCAGGTGATATTCTCTCATATCTTAATAGCAAGACTTGTGTCCTAACAGTCTAGTTGCCATTGAGTTAGTTCAGAATCATGGCCATCCCATGTGTGTCAGGGTAGTTACACTTCACGCAGTCTTCATTAGCTGATATTTTGGAAATTGATCACCAAGTCTTTCTTCTGAAGTGACTTTGGGTGGCTCAAACCTCTAACCTTTTGGTGAGGTTCTTAGCATTTTAACCACTTTCACTACCCACTTACAACATCTATGACTAAATTATTCAGTTGATAAGGGGATATAGCTTCCACAAATGAGTAAGACATATGGGGTCCAATATCCTTGGCATAATGGACTTTATTTATTAGCAAAAACAAGATAGATTTAGGTGGTTGAATAGACAAACAATAATGCCAGTCATATTACCATTCTAGCAAATAGAAAAATGAATACTATGCTGTTTGCATCTGTAAGTTGGTGGGATAGATAGATACATAGACAGATAGATACATTGATATAGATATAGATACAGATATGGATATTATAAAAAATAAAAATTAAAAATAAAAAAAAAACACTGCCATTGAATCAGTTACAATTCATAGAGACCCCCTTTGGGTTTCCAAGGCAGTAAATCTGTATGGAAGTAGATTGCCCCATCTTTGTTCCACAGAGCAGCTGGTGGGTTTGAACCACCAACCTTCTAGCTAGCAGTCAAATTCTTTAGGAATTGTGCCACCAGAGTTCCTTATTGGGATAAGAGTAACCTAATTTGAGTCATAATGGAAATCTTTCCTTCACTTGGTTTTCTTACTTTTGTAAAAGTTTTTCATTGTTTGAATACTGTAAATACGTGTTTGTGTAACTGCACAACTTGTTGGTTTCAATGCAGTCCAAAATGTCAACAACCAATCATATAATTCTAGAAATATTTTGGACAGTTGACAGTGACAGTTGGAGCTGTGTGTCAACTTGGTTGGACCACAATTCTATGTGGTTTAAGCAGTTGTGATGTGGTTATTCCTATGATGGGATCAGATGAATATGTTTTTAGCAGCCAATCCATTGAAAGGGAGTTTCCTTAGGTGTGTGGCCTGCTTCCAGTTTATTTATGGACGTCCTTGGAAAAGGGACATTCTTCTGTGGATTGAGATTCTGTTGTGTTATATAAAACTGTCCATGAGCGATCAATTCACCATTCAGCCTGGAGATCTTGGATTTGTCATTGATTGGAGTCAACAGCCAGTATACTGCCTGCCAACCTTGAGCTCCTCAGCCCCTTTAACTGCGTGAGTCAGGAAAAGCCTCCAGCTTGACGTTTGATCTAAGAACTTTAGACTTGCCAGCTTCCATAAGTGTGTGAGCCATTTTCCTAAGATAAATCTCTCTCTCTCTCTCTCTCTATCTCTCTCTCTTTCTCTCTCTCTCTCTATATAAGCTTTACTGGTTTTATTTCTCTAGAGAACACAGTCTAGCGAAATCTTTATCAGGGCTGTGACCTGATTAAGGGTGTTATATCCCACCTTAATTCCCTTACAACTGATTGGCTGATCACATCAAGGGGAGAGTGAATACATCATCACATAACTGCCTAACCACTGATAATCATGGCCTAGCCACACTGACTCACATTTTGGTAGGGCACGATTCAATCCAATACAGAACTTTTCCTATTATCTATTTCATTTTTAATAAATATTGTTAGTCTCTGATTTTTGAGGAATTGGTTTACTTAATCTGTGTGCAAATTTTCAATGCAGTTATTTGTAGTACTCCTTATTATCCTTTTAATTTCTCTGCATTTATAGTGGTATTCTCTTTCATTCATGATATTGGTAATTTGTATATATTTTTTTTAAGTTTGATGCTTAATAATTTTATTCATCTTTTTTAAAGCACAAGTTTTCTTTTTCTTTTTTCACCAATTTATGGTTTTGTTTTCAATTTCATTCCTTCCTGCACTTATTCTAATTATTTCTTTCCTTCTACTTGTTTTTGGTGAAATTACTGATTTGAGACTTTTTATCTTTTATCTTTTCTAATATTAGTATAAAATTCTGAGTTGAGAGTCAATTTCCATTATCATTCTAAAAGTGTCATACCACTCCATTCTAGTCTCCATCATTTCTGATGAATAATCTGCAGTCAAATTGTTGTGCGTTAGGAAGTGAACATTTATTTGCTTTTGCTTTTTCCAAATTTTTTTTTTTTTTCTGGAGTTTTCATCAGTTAGATTATGATTTGTCTGGGTATGGATTTCTTTAGGTTTATCCTATTTGTTATTTGCTTAATTTCAAGAAACTATAGGATTATTATTATTATGTATTTGCCATATATTTTCAACCACTGAATTCTTTCTACTCTCCTTCTAGGACTCCAATAATAAAGTAATTGGTTGTTACTTCTGTTATTGTTGAATATCTTATTGATTCCTACATTTCACTTATCTTTTCCAAGACAATGAGTGATAACTGGGGTAGTTAAGATTTTGTGTCAACTTCGCTGTTTCTGGCTTGAATGGTGAAGAAGCTGGATATACCTATTCCCCATGATGAGACTAGTAATCATATCCATGTTGAAATCTACTATAAACAGCTGAGTAGCTGCCTTAAGGATGTGGCCTTCTTCCAGTATATGAGAAGATGCTTTGAGAAAGGTCTCTGAGCTTCTTGGCACATCTGGATCCTGCATTTGGCAGAGTCATCAGTGTGTGGCCTGCCATGTCGTCTGCCGATCTTGGGACAATCTCTGGACTTGAACTAGTTGTCTGCTGTGTTGCTTGATAATTTGGAAACTGCCATTTTACTTGCCAACCTTGGGCTTGACAACCTGAGCAGCCAGAAGTTGCCTGAGTGAAGAGATGCCTCCATCTCCAATGGTCAAGGAGTAAGAGGCAAACCTGAAGGCCAAGGTCAAGGGGCCTTCATCCAGCCACTGGAGCCAGCACTTTGAACTCAGAATTCTAGCCTTCATAACTGTAAGAAAATAAATCCCTGTTTGTTAAAGTCATGCATTTGAAGTATGTCTGCTATAGCAGCACTAAATCAAACCAAAACAAACTCACTGCCATTGAGTCGATTCTGACTCATAGTGACCACCTTTGAGTTTCTGAGGCAATGAATCTTTACAGACATAGAATGCCTAGTCTCCCTTCTGTAGAGTGGCTCATGGGTTTGAACCACCAATCTTCTGGTTAGTGGTCAAATGCCTTAGGCACTCTGCCACCATAACTCCTAGCAGCACTAGAGAACCAAAATAATAACTTTTACACAATTACAATTATTTATCAATTTCAATTATTTTAACCCCTTAAGGGTTGGATCATTATATTTTGTCCTTCTATTTCCAAAGTTACAATGCAGTGACTTATGTTAGTTTAGAAAATGTTTGTAGATGGGTAGAAAAATGGATGCATGCATGATGGGTGTGTGATCTATAGCTCTATAGAAAAATAAAATACACACTATTCTCTGGAGGGAACAATGTTTGATTTTTCATCCTCAAAAATAGATGTGTCATCAGGATAGGGGCATTTTAATTTTCTTCTACAGTTTTAAGGAGCTCTGGTGGCATAGTGGGTAAGACTACTAACCATCAGTTCAGTGGTTCAAGCCTACCAGCTGCTCCACAGGAGAAAGATGAGGCAATCTACTTCTGTAAAGATGTACAGCCTTGGAAACCCAATGGGGGTCACTATGAACCTGAATAGATTCTATGGCAGCAGTTTTAGTGAGTTTTCTACAGTTTTACAAAGGAATATAAGGCAGACATTCTTTGAGGAAAATTATGTACACACAATTACACAATTACACAGATCCCCTGGGTAGCATTTTATATATAGTGATACCACCTTGGAAACCCAAGGAGGAGTCGCTATGAGTCAGATCTGACTCAACGGCAGTGAGTTTGGTTTATATATATATATATATATATATATATATATATATATATACACACACACATACATATACACATACATACATATATACATATACATATATATATATATATATATATATATATATATAAAACTTGGTTATATATAATTATATATATATAATTTGTTGTTGTTGTAATGTGCCATCAAGTCGGATCCGACTCATAGCGACCTCTCCTTGGGTTTCTGAGGCAGTATCACTATGGAAGTAGATTGTTCAACCTTCCTTCCGAGGAGTGGCGAGTGGCTGGTGGGTTTGAACCATCAGCCTTCTGGTTAGCAGTCAAGTGCTTTAGGCACTATGCTACCAGAGCTTATATACACACACACACACACACACACATATAAAATGAACACTGTAGTTTGTTTCCTTGAATCTTTTATGACCATAAAACCACTCTGTAATATACAAAATAAAACACTGATTTGGTAGAGCCTCACATCTGCTCAGGGGAGTAAGTTAAGTATTTAGAAAAGACTGAAAATGCATTTGTTCACTAGGAGACAAATCAGGGCATTATAGCAGAGTGGGCTTGTGGAGGAATTTCCTATAATCCCTGACTTCTTTCAGCAACATTGGAGCATGGCACCTTTTTGACTGAAATTTTGAAGTTTGAGAAAGGGATAAAATGTAATATAATACACATTTATCTTTAAATCCCTCCTACTCTTAGCATATCTCTTAGGAAGAGCAGTGATTCCACAGTTTGATATGAGAAGTGGTTGGGAGTATAGATAAAGAATATAGAGAACTACTAAATGCTTTTAAAATCCAATTATAAATCCACCAAATGATCTCCTAAAAGCCTTGGTGGAGTTATCAGATTACCCAAAGTGTGATTTGTTGATAAGTTTCATGAGCAGAGAGAGCAGGTCCCTATTTACTAGATAAATGTCTATAGAAAAGTTAATTGGAAAAAAAAGTGAAAATTCCTCTATCAGTAAAACAGAATTAATAATAAAGTCAGCTTCATGGAGTTCATGTAAAGATTAAATGACAAACTTCTTGTGATGTACTGTATTTGTTTTCTATGGCTGCTGTGATTAATTACCACAAATTGAGTGGCTTAAAAGAATACACATTTATCACCTTACAGAATTCCAACATTCCAACTCATGGTGACCCCCAGTGTTTCAGGGTAAAGATGTCTTCCATAGAGTTTTCACTAGCTGATTTTTCAGAAGTAAATTGCCAGGTTTTCTTCCAAACTACCTCTGGGGAGACTTGAACCTCCAACCATTTGGTTAGCATCCAAGCATGTTAATTGTTTACACCAAAATTTCAACTGAATGCATTCTTCTCAGAAGGTTTTAGGGAAGAATCTGTCTTCTTGACTTCTCTCATTTCTATAGGTTCCATTTTCAAATCCATAAACGCTGTGCTGAGTCCTTCCAACACGGCCATGTCTCTGGTTCTTCTTTCCATTTCCCTCTTACACTTCAGAACCATTATTATTACATCATATCCATCCAAATAATTCTGGATTTGTTGTTGTTGTTGTTGTTATGTGCCATCAAGACGAAACCGACTCATAGCAACCCCTCCTTGGGTTTCCAAGGCAGTATCACTGTGGAAGTAGATTGCTCAACCTTCCTTCCGAGGAGTGGCTGGTGGGTTTGAACTGCCAGCCTTCTGGTTAGCAGTAAAATGCCTTAGGCACTATGTTACCAGAGCTCCTAATTCTGGATGATCTCCCTAGTTTAAGGTCATTGGGGTAGCAATTTTAATTATATCTGCCATCTTAATTCTCCTTTGCCATTCAACCTAGCATATTGTCAGGTTATAGGGATTAGGGTATGAGCAGTGCTTATTAATATTGATGAATTTTTCTGTTTCTAATTTTAGTCATTTTTAAAGTGGACATAAAAAATAGGGTCAGAAAAGAATTCATCAAATTGTTGCTAGTCCTTATTCCTTGGAGTTTCAGTAAAATTGGAATGATTACATCCATAAAGTCCACATTCTTGTGAAAATTAGAGATTGTGTATAGTTCCTAAAGTGTCTTGATTGTACAACCTCAGACTAGTTACCAAACTAGCTAATCTAATCATTATACTTCTCATTATATTTCTCATCTGTAAAATGAAGTTAAAAATGTTATATACCTCAGAGAATTCTTGAGTAGGTGAAATTAGAAAATGTACATAAAGCACAGTACATTAGTAAGATTCTTAGTAAGAGTTCAATAACAAGCTCGTCACCATTATAATTTGTAAAAGTAATACAAATTATATCATCTCTATACATTGGATGATCCATGGCTCTTTCTGAAGGATCTCCCTATATTTCTGCATTTTGTTGGAATAATTGATGTTCTATGATAAAACTGGGAAAGCATTAGTCATGGACAGATGGATTCAGTCTCTCTAAGCCAAACCAGATTACTCCCTACCTGAGGACTCTCTACCTTTTCCAGAGACCTATTGAGATTTAGTGAAAAGTAAAGATAAATGGGCATTCTTGGGCTGACCATAAGCCAAGAGTAGAGGATATATTCTTGCCAAATCTACATGTATTAGATGAATAGTCGTATTGTGCAAGCCATAGGAGTTCCAACAATCTGCATAAGGTCTTGAAAAGCAGCTGGGTATTTGGAGGCTTCTGAATCTATTCTTATTTAGAAGTCTTATCACTGCTCTAAGGTTATCACATGAGATGCTCTCATTTGGGACATTTTCCTTAGCCATAAACATAACTTCATCCATATGTTCACAAGTTATCACTTAAAGTAAAACATAATGTACAGAGTACACCAAAGCTTTTTATGGTAGGATAACATCTGATCATTGACTCTTTCTACAGCTTTTTCTGTTGGCTGGCATTTTGCATACCAGTGCCATTAAATGTTTTCTTATTTGTCAAATTCATACTCCTTTCTAGGTGTCTGCTTCTATACTACTGTTCCTTCTACCAGGAATGCTCTTAGCTTCCTTTTTTACCTAGAAAACTTCTACTGATCATTCAAAACTTGGATTGTCTCAGATATTATCCTCTTCCCCAAATCTCCTCCGACATGAGTCCTCTATCCTCTAGGCCATGTATTGTTGTTGTTGTTTGCCATCGAGTCGGCCCAACTCATAGCGACCCCTCCTTGGATTTCCGAGGCAGTATCACTATAGAAGTAGGATTGCCCAACCTTCCTTCTGAGGAGTGGCTGGTGGATTTGAACCACCAGCCTTCTGGTTAGCTGTCAAGTGCCTTAGGCACTATGCTACCAGAGCTCCTTGTATTAGGACTATCATTTTGCTTACAGCATGCATAATAATTTATTGTTTACTATACAATTTATCAGCTACACAATGATCTACTTGACAAAGAAACGCTTTCTTTTCTATCTCCATATGCCAGAGAGCAGCAGAATGACTCAACATTGCTGAAAATTCAGCACATTTGTATGTGCTGAAAGGAAGCAATGTATTCAGAAATATTTGAGTTGTGGCAGTCAGACCCTGAAACTTAGCCTAATTAATCTAAAATAAATAAATAAAAAGGAATGTAGGGAGTGTTTCATAAAACTCAGGGTGAGAAAGTTGAGCCAGGACTCAGATGGAGCGTTGTCGGGAGGACCAAGGTAGATGCTCTCCGTCTTTCTCCATTAGGGATTATTTGATCTCTCTCTCTCTCTTTCTTTTTTTTTTTTCTTTTGCCACTCTTGACACGTATACTAGATCCTTTCTCTCTTCAGATAGGTTTGTGTGTTACTACATACATAGAGCAGATGGTAGCCACTTCAAAATGCCAGACTTAGTTCCCCAAAGTAGATGCCTTTCCATTCAACCATGTTATAAAGAACATTTAGGCTTCATGAATCCTGGTAACACTTTCAGCAGAGAGTGAATCTGATTGGCCTTCTTGGGTCAGGTGACTTCTTAAGCCCATTAAAAATGGTCGGCAATTTGGGCTCTTGAAATAGAATCATGTGAGACTGGTGATATTCCCAAAGAAGGAAAGGAGGGAGTGTTCGATGGGACATACCTATCCCCCACATCTAGGTTTGAGAAATAACTGAATTCTTAACATTTTAAGGTATAATTTTACTAGATTACATTCTTCCATGAGATAAACGCCAAATGCTACAGGATCACCAAGGTTTCCAAGACACTAAAGTCATTGGGAAAACCACATTCCCCTCCCTATCCTACTAGACTGAGCTCACTTTCTCCTACCATCCAGCAGCTTTAGGGTTTTTGTTGGTGTCTTTTACATGCAGAGCCACTCCTAGGGGCTGCTGTGTATTTATTAAACACCACCAGCACTCACTATGGATGTGTTAAAAATTCAGATCCTTAGAGAACATGGTAGATCGAAGTATTGACTCTGTTTCACTTTCCCCATCTGTCCAAACATCAATAACAACAGTGTATGGGGGTCTGGAAGCACTGGGCTAATGTACCTTCCTTCGATCATAATTCCAGAGTTCGCCTTAATTAAGATTGATTTTTGCCCCTGTGTTGTACATCTCTTAACTAACAGAAAAGTCGCAAGGGCACAGTTTAAGCATTAAGAATGTGAGGACTGGGGACGAGTGAGGGGAATCAGATCTTGTGCTTATGGAGTCTAGAAGCTGCATAGCTGCTCTGCTTAAAATAAATCCTCAAGTAGATTCCTAAGGCATTAAAGGAGTCACATAAGGGCACTGGAAAAATGAATTGCTCTTCCAACTCACTCTCATTCATATGTGGTGCCCAGGTGTGTTACTGTTTATGGGAGGAAGGAAACGTATTTATATTAAGCAAGTGAAGGCCACAGCAGACTGGAGTTGTCTGCTTTTCTCTTAAGAAATTGTCAGAAACATCCCTATAATCAACGAACTTCTACTGAGTGCTCACAATACTGCAGCCTCCTACCAAACATTTGTGCTCAACAAAGGAAAAGCACAGCCTCTGCCCTCAAGCAAATTACAATCTAGAGTAGAAAGCAGACATGGCATTAAGCAAAAGGGAAAGTGAAACCACACAATACACAGGATGGAAAATGCCACACAAAGGGATTTTGACTAGATATGACTACATGGTCACCAAGTTACTAAGAGACAAGTTTCTTTGGGGGAAATAACTTTGAGGAAGACTTCTGTTGTTTTGGTTTTTAGATAAGTCTAACAGTAGCCCCTTGGATGAAAGAAAGAATCTGTTTTAAGTATTTTAAATCTTTAATACTTAAATTATTAACCTATTAGTGGAACATATAATGAGGATAAAAGTTCATGGATCTGTGTGTGTGTGTGTGTGTGTGTTTGTACACAGGCTCATTTTGAAATATTTAAATAAACACTGTAATAAATGCATTTGTCTTGTTTAGTTTTCCTTCTATCTTTTCTTGCAAATTAGCTCTGGAAAACTCATATTGCCCATTTGTGTGACTTAAACTTTGGGCTGGTGTACAGAACATCTGGAGAACTCTGTCAGGGATCATTTGGTAGTTAAGATTAGGAAAGCCTCCTACTGGTTATAATAGAAAAGGAAGTTATTTCAAGGATTCAGAGTTATGGACTCTAGTTGCTACTGTATCCAGGCAAGTATTTTCTCAGAGTCTTTACAAGGCCACCAATCTCTTGTCTCTGTCTTCCCTAAAGAGCTGCTATGTTCTCCTCTGTGCAGACCAGACTGGAAATTTCCCAAAGGAAGAAAGAATAAAATGAATTATAGAAGATAAAGAGAAGGACAAATGCAAAGTATATATATAAAGAGAGAGAGAGAGAGTGAACTTGGGTTAGGAAGGACCTGATTATGGAATTAATATCACTTCTTTACTACAGAATAGGTGAAGAAATACTTAGTTCAAATGTTGACTAATGACTAGTTTTGGAAACCCAAGGAGGGGTTGCTATGAGTCGAATCGACTCTACAACAATGAGTTTGTTTGTTCGTTTTTGGTAAACTCACTGCTGTCAAGTAAGATCCGACTCATAGCAACCCTCCTTGGGTTTCCAAGGCAGCATCACTACAGAAGTAGATAGCCCTATCTTCCTTCCAAGGAGTGGCTGGTGGGTTTGAACTGCCAGCCTTCTGGTTAGCAGTCAAATGCCTTAGGTACTATGCCACCAGAACTCCCTTAGCAAGGACAACCACAGCCATTGAGCTGGCCTCCAACTCATGTTAACTCACTGTAAAACAGGATGAAACTATTGTAATCCATAGAGTTTTCATTGGCTGACTTTTTGGAAATAAATTGCCAGGCCTTTCTTTCTAATCCTTCTTAGTCTGGAAGCTCTGGCAAATCTCGTTCAATATCATAACATGCAAGTCTCCAGTGACAGACTCTACCCTCGGGGATTTCTAAGGATCCTCTTAGGAGAATTGAACCAAGATCTCCCAAAAGAAGGTAAGAATTCTACTTTTGAGCCACCACAGCCCCTGCAAGGTTAGTAAAGCCAACCAATATGCATTTGTGAGTCCAGACTTAGAATCTGTATTATTCAAAACAGGTTAAGTTATTCTGAGAGCACACATAGATGTTAACATAATAAAAGTTTTTGCTCACACTGCCAGTTTATTTGGGTTAGTAGAGGTCTCTGATCAAGAACCCACATAGATGACATTCCTTTATCTGGAAGATGCATTTTCTGGAACATGAAGCCTCTGTAAATTGCTTCCTTGGTACTGAGCAGAGAAGGTGAATGCTTGAGGATCACACACAGGCTCTTAAATCATTTAGCCTCGAAGTTAGACATGTTATTCCACTCTAGTTCCACTGACTAGACGTAGTCACATGAGCCTTAATATCCCTGTATATGATTTTTCAATGAGCTGTAAAATTATCTGCTACAGGATCTTAAACTAAAAGGGCTTATTTGAGGATATCATAATATACAATGAGCCATAGTCAAATCCAAGGCAATTTGTATATCTAGGCCAAATCCTAAAAACGCCAAAGCCGTTGAGTTGACTCTGACTCAAAATGACCCTACAGGACAGAATAGAACAGCCCCATAGGGTTTCTAAGGCTATGTTCTTTACAGAAGAATATAGCATCTCACTCCACAGCATGGCTGTTTGAACTGCTTGTCTTTTGGTTGCAGATGAGCACTTAGCCAATGCACCACCAGGGATTAATTATATCTAAGCTAGGGCTTCCCAAAGCTTGGCCCCTAGACTCGTAGCATCAGCATCAACTGAATAATTATTAGAAATGCAAATTCTTAGCCTCACTCTATTCTGGGGGTAGGGCCTGGCAATCTGTGTTTTAATAAACCTCCCAGCACATTTAACACATGTTGAAGCTTGAGAGGGAGTTCTGGTGGCCTAATGCCTAAGACATTTGACTGCTAACCAGAAAGTTGGTGGTACGAACCCACCAGCCGCTCCTCAGAAGGAAGATTGAGCAATCTATTTTTGTAGTGATACTGCCTCAGAAACCCAAGGAGTGGTTGCTATGAGTCGGAGATGACTCAATGGCACATAACAACAACAAAGTTTGAGAATCATTATTCTACTCAGTGGGAGCCTTAGAGCTATGAACTTTATACAAATACAAATGAATTTTTACCATGATAGTCTGTTAATCACATTGTTAGGAGTCATTGATTAGGCCCAGACTCATAACAATTCTATGTAAAACAGAACAAAACACTGCCCAGTCCTGAGCCAGCCTCACAATCCTTGCTATACCTGAGCCCATCCTTGCAGCCACAGTGTCGATCCATCTTGTTGAGGGCTTTCTCCTTTTTTCTTGACCCTCCACTTTACCATGCATGATATCCTTTTCCAGGGAATGGTCCTTTCTGACAACATGACAAAAGCAGGTGAGACGAAGTCTGGCCATTCTTGCTTCCAAGGAGCATTCCAGCTGCACTTCTTCCAGGACAGATTTGTTCATTCTTCTGGCAGTTCATGATACTTTCAGTATTCTTCACTAACATCACAACTCAGAAGCATCAACTCTTCTTCGGTCTTCCTTATTCATTGTCCAGCTTTCTCATGCATATGAGGCAATTGAAAATACCATGGTTTGGGTTAGGCACACCTTAGTCTTCAAAGAGAAATCCTTGCTCTTCAGCACTTCAAAGATGTCTTTTGCAGAAGATTTGCCCAGTGTTCTATGTTGTCTGATGTCTTGATTACTGCTTCCGTTGGTGTTGATTGCAGAACCAAGTAATATGAAATATTTGACAACTTCTGTCTTTTTTACATTTATCATGATGCTGCTCATTGGCCTAGTTGTCAGGATTTTTGTTTTCTGTGTGTTGAGATGTAATCCATACTGCAGAATTAGTCTTTAATCTTCATCAGTAAGTGCTTCAAGTCATCTTCACTTTCAGCAAGCAAATTTGTGTTGTTTGTGTATCGCAGGATGTTAATAAGTCTTCCTCCAAACCTGATGCCATGCTCATCTTCATGTAGTCCATCTTCTCAGATTATTTGCTCAGCATATAGGTTGAATAAATATTGTGAGAATATATAGCCCTGATACACTCCCTTTGCCTTCCTGCTTTTAAACCATGCAGTGTCCCCTTGTTCTGTTTGAATGACAGCCTCCTGGTCTGTGTAACACAATTAAGTGTTCTGAAATTCCCATTCTTCTCAATATTATCCATAATTTTTTATGATCCACACAATCAAATGAATTTTCATAGTCAATAAAACACAAATAAACATCTTTCTAGTATTCTGTTAATAATATCTAATAAAAAACACAATAGTAATATTTTATTATGGACTAGACACAATACTCGTTGCCTTAGTATAATTGTCACAAGAATTCTATGATGTAATCTTGTTATTTCCACTTTAGTAATAACATACCCAAGTTTTAAGAAGATAAATTACTGAGGTTTTGAGAATGTTGTGGTTGTTATTAGGTGCCATAGAGTCAGTTTCCACTCATAGTGACCCAATGTACAACAGAACAAAACACTGCCTGGTCCTTCCCCATCCTTACAATTGCTGCCAATCATTGCAGCCCTCATTGAGAGTCTTGCCCTTTTTAGTTAATCTCTACTTTATCTAAGGAACTCTGGTGGTGTAGTTGTTGATGTATTTGGCTGCTAAGTAAAATGTTGGTGGTTCTAACCCACCAGCTGTTCTACTGTAAAGATTTACAGCCTTGGAAACCCAGTGTTGGTCACTATGAGTTGGAATTGATTTGAAGGCAGTGAGTTTGATTTGGTTTTCTCCTTTATCTAGCATGATATCCTTCTCCAGGGCCTGGTCCCTTCTAACAACATGACAAAAGTATGAGTATGGACACTAGGATATAAACCAAATTACAGTTACAGAACAAGAGTTCTTAATTTCTCTACCCAATGTCTTTCCTTTGCTAAAACATATTGTTGAACAATATTCAACATGTTGTTAACTGCTGTCAAATTGACCCTGACTCACAATGACCCCATACACAACTGAACAAATGCTGCCTGGTCCTGCACCATCCTCATGATCAGTTGCAGATCAGACTGTGGTGATCTATAGGGCTTGCAGTGACTGATTTTCAGAATTAGATCACTACGCTTTTCTCCCTAGTTTGTTTTAGTCTGGAAGCTCTGCTGACATCCTCTTTAGCATCATAGCAACACACACGTGTTGCTGCACTTATAGTACATTGGTTGGGAGTCAAACTTTGGTCTCCTGCATGGGAAGCAAAAATTGTACTACTGAGCCAAACAATCAAACTTAAATCTCCCGTTTTTTACTGCAGTATCTCTGCTGATGGGTTGAGCACCTTCCTCTGTAAAGACAGGAGTCTAGTCATTGGTTCTGTTTCCAAGCTTTATTTCCATTATCTCTCTAGGTGGGTTGCCTCTTTATCTCCCACAATATGTATGCCCCATGCACTTAACTATTGTATCCTTCTGTTGCTGGTACTCTAAATCTTCCTTCTTGCTGCCTCAAGGGCCAACCTCTCTGGCTGCACTTTATCAAATTATCTATCCCAGTTTTTGAGCTCTTGGATCATTATGATAACACTGTAAGAGGATCTGATAGCTCATCCCCTAGAAACTCTACCCTTGGGGATTTCTAAGGGTCCTGTTAGGAAGGCAGATCCTACCTCAACCCTTAGCAATTAAAATAAATAATCTCTGCACTAGTCTCTCTCTCCTTTATTCTTAAATGCTCTCTAGGTGTTTTGCTGCAATTGTATGGCAAATGTGTAAGCTTCCTGTATTCTTCTAGAGAGGCTGATTCTATTAGTTTTCTATGGCTGCTGTAACAAATTATCCAGATTCAGTGCCTTAAAACAACACAAATTTATTTTCTTATATTTCAGGAAGACAGAAATGTGACATAGGTCTCCCTGGACTAAAATCAAGCTGTCCACAGGGCTATGTTCCTTTCTGTATTCTATAGAGGACACTGTGTTCTTGCCTTTTGAAGCTTGCAGGGGCTACCACAGTCCTCAGCTCATCACTTCTTTCCATGTCCTAAACCAGAAATGACTGGTTTCTCAAATCCCATCACTCTGACATTGTCTTCTCTAATACATTTCAAGAGCTCATCAGATTATCCAGAATAATGTAATTAAAAAGTCAGCTGATTTTTTGTTGATGTCATGTGTCAAGTCATTTTTGAGTCCTAGCAGACTTGAATCTTAGCAACCCCTTGGACATAGCACAGTCCAATAGAGTTTTATTGGCTATAATCTTCATGAGAGAAGATCACCAGGTCTTTATCTAGCAGAGCTGCTATGTGGGTTATTGTTAGCTGCTGACCATTTAACCATTGCACTACCAGCTAATAGCAAGCTACTGCATCCTTAATTCTCCCTTGCCATGTAACATAACATATTCACAGGTTCTGGGGATTAGCAAGTGAACATCTTTGAGGGAGACATCATGCTGCCCACCATACTGACCAAATCAGGGTTTAAAATATTATCCTTTTACTGCCCTCAATGTTTAAGTACAAAAGCAAAAAGAATGTGTGTATAAAGTTACAGATCAAATGATCTTCCTTACTGATCTTGAAATAACCTATATCCACAATAAACATGGGTGGTATATTTTCTAACATCCCAAAACACCCTTTGTTCTTTTCTCAACCAATTTATGTTATGTTTTTGGCTCCAAATGTTATATCCTGTGATACCCTTGAAATCCCACTGCCAACCCACTCAATTGTTTCTGTCTTTGTCTCAATGTTGTTGTTGCTGTTAGGTACCATCGAGTCAGACCCGACCCAC
Source organism: Orycteropus afer afer (assembly GCF_000298275.1). NCBI lineage: Eukaryota > Metazoa > Chordata > Mammalia > Tubulidentata > Orycteropodidae > Orycteropus > Orycteropus afer. Next base: position 2,078,949 of record NW_006921649.1, read on the forward strand.
AGTGACCCATTCTTGGATTTCCAAGGTGGTATCACTACGGAAGTAGATTGCCCAACCTTCCTTCCCAATACCTTCTGCTTCATATCCAAAACTCACTTATATATTTCTTAATTTTCTCTGGTGGGGACATTTTGCTAGTTTGTTGTGCATTTGTCCTCCATCATTCCATGATGATATTACTTTCTTGAAGGCAGAGGAGAGGCTGTGCCTTTTCACCCTCTGCTAGTCTCCAACACAGAACTTGGTTCATGTCTGCCTAATATTTTTCCCAATGTCATATCTTATGCAAAGATTATAACTTAAAACATTAAGTTTTCTTTGCTGAAAGATGAAGTAGTTCAGCATACTTTATATTGAGTTGAATAATCCATAATCTTTGATCAGTCACTTCTATTCTCCTTCTTTTTCCCTCTTTTCCAAGTGAAACCTTAGTGTTTGATAAAAGACATTCTTGTTTAAAAAAAATAAATAAATAAGTGTCTGGTAATATGGGTCCAATAGATTTTATATATCTTATTAATACCAGGAATTTCTATATTAGATACTATTACTACTCTTCCCAGTTTACAGCCAGGAAAATTGAGTTGCAGAGTGGTTAGGCAACTTACTTATGCTCACAGAGCTGGTAAGGGGTAGAACTTGCTTGATTCCAGCTCTTGATCAAAAGTTTCAGGATCTTTGCTCTTGGTCTGTAGGTCCTGGTCTTCTACAGGACTCTCTTCAGTTACTTAATCGGCTGTGTCAGGAATTGTGTCAAATCACACCTACTGAGACCACAAACTGCCTTTCTGATTCAATTCAAGAAGAATTTATTGAATGTATTCTACATGCCAGGTGTCATTTACCTGTGATTCTGTGCTGTTTATGCCAACTCAGCCTCAGACTATTATACACTTCCTTCGTAAGAGGCTATGTCTCAAAAATAGAAACTGTTAATGTCAAGGACATTCTTAAAATTGCTATCGATGCAAAAGCTTTCTGAACACTCTATATAGCTGTTGATAAAAAGAAAAAAAAAATACACTTGATTTGAATAAAAGAAAATCAGCAGCAGTTGTTTTGTCAGTTCTTCTCAGAAAGCAGTTGTGCTTAATGTGGAACAAAATGTCCCAGGGAAGTTTGCACAGAGATTTTAATAGAGTACAAGCCACTTGGCTCCCTGGTAATGAAAATCCAAGGTAAGAAATGGGTAGAGGAGAGAAGGGAAAGCAACCTACACTGACAATTATCTGGAGAGATTGTTAATTTTTGTCTTTCCTTCTCACATAAGCACACATATAACATATATGTTCTGGAGACCACATTTATCAAAGGCAGTGTTGCCTCTGCTTTCAGGGGATCATAGCACACTAACAATCCTTTGGCTTTTGGTCATGCTTCTTTATAAAGAAAGCAATATGCAGATGGTACATATAAACTAGTGAGGGCTTCTGAGCGCTGAGCACAGAAATCTTGTCATGGACCTGGCAGAGCAGGTTCTGTTTTTTCCTAGTTACGGTTCAGGACTAGAGCCTGTTCAGAATTTGCCTTTTTTATTTAAACTGAGGCATCTTGGGGGAGGTGGTAGAAGTCAAATACCAAAGGCTGAGTGCATGTATCTGCACTTGTAGGAAAATTCCAAGAGTTACATTTCACTTATGAGTTCTATTAATTCCATCTTCTGATTTGTCTCTCATCATACCGAATAACATTCTCTAGAAGCTATTAAAAATCTCTAGAGGTTCTTGATGTAAAAGGAGAGCTGATGTGGTTTTTTTTCCTCTCTATATATAATAATTATACTTTGATTTCTTTATAAGTCTTTAGTTTAGAGCCAGTTGTAAGTACAACTTTTTGCAGATTTGACCTCTCTGTGCTGCACCGTGCCTTCTTGGTGGCAGATTTCTTCCCCTGTGAGCCTTATCTCCTTTTCAAGTCTCATCTAAGTGATTATCTCCACTAGGTGGAGCTGTAACAATTTAGCTCACAGATCACTATGCGACAGATTAAATTCACTGACCACAGCTCAATACTTTGGGGAAGCATATTGCTATGGTCCAGAATTGCAAATCAAGTGCAGAGTCAGAAAACAGGACAACAAATCCCATAACAGGAACACAATTGGAGATAACAAATTCCATGGGACAAATGCACACTGATTTCACAAGTGAGTCCTGTGTCATGCCTTCCTAAATTGTCTTCTTAATTCTTGTTTGGTTTGTGCTGAGTTTAAAAAAAAAAAAAAAAAAAATCTGTATACCTTGAGCCAGAAAGCTAGGGTTCTGGACCTAACTCTGCTCTCCATCACCTGGGGGACTTCAACTTTCTGAGCCTTCATTTTCATCTGTAAAATCAGGTGATTAACTTCTCAAAAACAAGCCACTGAGAGCTCTATAGAGCACAGTGACACACATGGGGTCACTGTGAGTCAGGGTTGACTCAATAACAATTGGTTAGCTGGTTAGAGCTGATGACCTGAATGCCAACTGTAAGGCTAAATTGTGCTATAAATTTGTAATAAAATTGTAACATATTTTGTAAACATAGGGAAAAGAATTAATTTAAATGGCTACTCTTTAAGTCTTGCTTCTGAGTTAAAATCTATGTATCTGTCTCTATCCTTATCTTCTTCTATACACAATTGTGAAGTGATATTTGAGTGTTTTTTTTTACCTTATTTAATTAATAATAATAATAATAAAATAGGACAAAATAGGAGATTTTCAATTCTAAATGTGAGATGTTGATTTTATAGGTTTTAAAGGTAAAAGTGTTGCCTTCTAAGGGAATTCATCTCCCAACTTCTCTCCTCCAAACAAGCTTATCTATCAAATTTAATTAGTTTAGCTAATTGTCTAGGAGCTCTGGTAGCACAGTGCCTAAGGCACTTGACTGCCAACCAGAAGGCTCAAGGTTCAAACCCACCAGCCACTCCTCAGAAGGAAGGTTGGGCTATGAGTCGGGGCAGACTCTACAGCAAAGAACAACAACAACAACAAGCTAATTGTCTACACCTCTGTTTTTATAGGACTTTGTATGTCAACACCCTTTTCTGTGGTGGGGAATTAACACCACTGGACTGCTGATATAGAACAGAGATTGCAGCTCACTGAGGAGTGTGAATATTCCCAGTTTACAGCTCACTTGGGATTTATGTTTCAAGTTTGTGCCTCAGTTTTATGTCCTGAAACAACAATCTTCTAGATAATCCTTTTTTGTTATCTTTGCTGGAAAGATTTCTCTAAAATCAGGACAAGCACATCTTATCTCAAAAGATATTAGAAATCTACACTCATTTTCCTCCCCTGTCTAAAATTATCTTCTGTTCTCTTTAGCCCACGGATCATTTTAATTTGTTCTTTACAAGACATTAAGGGGATACACAGGAGCACAGAAAAGCTAATAGGTACTTTTTGTGATGAAAAGGGCATCAGAGATCATTCCTTTAAACCCTTTTTATTGCACCAATGAGGAACTGAGGACCCAGAGGTTAAGTGTCTTACCCAAAGTTATTCAGTGAATGTTGTTGTTGTTGTTATATGCCATCGAGTGGGCCCCGACTCATAGCGACCCCTCCTTGGGTTTCCGAGGCAGTATCACTATGGAAGTAGGATTGCCCAACCTTCCTTCCTTGGAGTGGCTGGTGGGTTTGAACCGCCAGTCTTCTGGTTAGCAGTCAAGTGCCTTAGCCACTATGCTACCAGAGCTCCCATTCAGTGAATAAGCAATAATAAAATTTATCTTAGACGGAATCTCAGATTGAACAAAGGGCCAAACCCTTATTTTCTCTATCCAGATAATCCAAGCGTTCTGACACTGGGATAATTTTATGTCTACAAGATGGGATCACCTATTTTGCAGTTGTCATGTGGAATTAATGTAAAATAATTTCCAGGGTGCGTCTTACAGCATAAATGGAATGTGACCTGAAGGATAGAGTAGGACATGGTCTTCCAAAATTGTTCTGTGGTAACAAATCTGAAAAAAAAATGCCCCCCAAAAGGACTCTCCTTCAAGTTAATACAATGTAATACTAGGTATTACACTTTACAATAGATCCAGTCCATTATATACATATCACATTAATGCTTTTGAGAATTTCTGCAATAGAGAAAGAGTTTAAACACTGTTTAACTTGATACTCTCAAATCATTTCACTATTTTGAAGGACTATATATTAATGTCCCATATAATTTATTTTGTGATTAGAGCCAGTCATCATGCTTCCTAACATTTTTCTTGGCCTCATGTTTTTCATGTATACATAGCCCTGGATGAATGACTCAATGGGGAACACAGATAAGACTTCCCTCTGTGCTGGTAAGGAAGTTTGATTCCTGAGCTTCTTACATGTTCACTCTGCAACATGCCATATGAGAGAAAAATCTTGTAATCAGGGCCCTATGGAAAAAAACTGAAGAGAAAGTTTTTGTTGAAATATTGTTCCTTGTGTATTTATATATGTTTGTAAGATTTGCAATCCTCTCTCAAATGTCTATATTTATTTTCACATAAAATTATGTTTCCTTTCAAAAACTTAGAGCACATATATACTTCATAGAAATACAACATGTTGATCTAGTTTTTTTCTTTGTTGTTTTTGTTTTGTTTTTAATTCCCAGACATAAACTTGCATATCTTTAAGAAAAAGCAAACCAGACAGAGTAATGAAAACAGACAGATAAAACAGTCAGAAAATTTGCAGTTAGATTTCTCATTCTGATTCCTTTTAGTTATGTTATCTTGCTGTACTCATCTGCCATGTCAGAGACCACAAAACATGTGGACAATTAGAGGTGCTCTTCCTACCACACAGTGTCTTTATGAATTCAAAGGAGATAACACATGTGGAATTGCATACAATGCTTCACAACTATAAGGCTCTCGGCTTATTGTGTATGATATAGATGGCAAACTAATTATTTTCCAAATTTGCTTTCAGTCAGAGACCAAATCTTGTAACATTTGGGCAGAATAATTATTAATAGACCAGTAGAATTAGAAAGAGAGCTTCTTTGTAATTGAATAAAATAAAACAGTGAAGGTAAGTGGATTTACATCAAACCTGATTCCCCAGATTTCAAGAATTCCTCAGAGTTGTGTAAAACCACTGTACACTCATCTCTATGATATTAGTATACCATTTTGTTTTTGGAAAACCAAGCTCATATCAAAAGTTAAAGAAATTCTCTCTAGATACATCCTCAAACAGACTTTAGTGATTATATTAAAACATCCTAACAGTAGGATGAAGTGGTTTCCTTCCGTTGAAGTTGGTACTGCCCTCATTAGTTCTCTGCCCAGCTCTCTGAGGAACAAGAATATTCTCTGTTGATTTGGAGGAAAAGAAAAGCTGTCATTGAACAGCCTGTCCTGGTGGTGGTGGTAGTGATGTTCAAACTGTCTTGTTTTATATAATCTCATATATATCTTCCAGGAAAAGCACTATATGAAGGAAATTACTAGCTTGGGAGTCAAGATATTGCAGCTTTTTAAACCACTCAACTCATTTTTATTGAGCATTTTCTTTCTTTATTCAGCTATTGTTGTTAGTTGCTGCCAGTCAGTTCCAACTCATGGTGATCTTATGTATAACAGAATGAAAGTCGTCCAGCCCTGTGCCACCATCATGATTTTCAGTATGTGTGAGCCCTTATTGTGGACATTGTAATGTCCAGCCCATTGAGAAATTGTGTCATTGTCTCTACTTTACCAAACATGATGTCTTTTTCTAGAAATTGAACTCTCCTTATGATGGTTCAAAGTAAGCTAACCAAAGTCTTACCATCCTTGCTATTTTTTTTTTTTTTTTAATTTTTATTGTGATTTGGGTGAAAGTTTACAGAGCAAATTCACTTTCCATAAAGGAGTTCATACACATATTGTCTCACGACACTGACTGCAATTTCCCACAATATAACATCTCTTTACCCACTTCCGCACCATAGCTACCTCTTCCCTGGGTCCTCCCCTCCCATGCATTCTTGCCCCCACCCTCAGCCATCTTCCTTTGCATAGACTGCTCTTCTATTCTCCCATGATTGATCTCTCTAATGAGTGTATCTACCTAATGTAAATGTTCAGCTCATATGCCTGTCTTTTATTTGGTTGGAAGTCATAGGACTGGGTTTAATTCCAGACCTAAAGGGCCGCTAGGGGCCATAGTCTCAGGGGTTTCACCAGGCTCTATCAGACCAACAAAACTGGTGTTTTTTTTTTTTTTTTTTTTTTATGATTTTTAGTTTTGTTCCACATTGTTCTCCCACTTTATCCACGATCTCCTACAGAGATTCCCCCTACAAGTGGTTGACAGTGGTAGCTGGGCACCATCTAGTTCTTTGCCATCCTAGCTTTTAAGAAGCATTCTATTTGTACTCCTTCTAAGACTGATTTGATCATTCTTTTTGCTGTATATTCAATATTCTTCACCAACACTACAATTCAGGTGTGTCAATCTTCTGTTTCATTTTTGATTGCCCACTTTTTGAGGCATATAAAGCAATTGAAAAGACCATGGTTTGGGTTTGTTCTGTCTACCTAGTGCCACTCTGACAAGAAATATACCACAAATGGGATGGCCTTAACAAACGGAGTTTATTCTCTTACAGTTTGGAGGCTTTAAGTCTAACTTCAAAGTGCCAGGCTCTAGTGGCTAGATGAAAGCCCCTCAGCTTTGGGCTTCAGCTCTGTCTCTAGCTCCCATCCCACTGAAGCTAGAGGCTTTTCTTCACTCAGACAGCTGCTGGCTTCTGAGGCTGCCAAGCCCAATGTTGCCAAATAAAAAGGCACAGTTCCAATGTTACCAAACCACACGGCAGGCCATTAACTTAAGTCCATTGTAAGTCCCAAGGTCGGCAGAGCATGGCAGGCTGCTTCTGAGCAATGACACAGCTACATGCAGGGCCCAAACATGCCATAAGCTAGAGACAATTCCCAAAGCTGCTTCTTATATATGGGAAGCAGACCACAGATCCAAAGCAGCTACTCAGCTGCTTGTGGTAGATCCCACTATAGAGTTGATTGCCAGTCTCATCATGGGGAATAATTACCACCAGCTGCCCAGCCACTCAAACAGGCCTAGTCAAGTTAACATACAACTTTAGCTACCACAATTCCATCCCTTGTCAACTTGGCACCTATACAGATCTTCAAGGGGTGGCATCTGTACATATCTCCTTCACTGGGTGGCTCCAGTTACCTAGTTCCTGAGTGGTGATCTCACCCCCTTGGCCTGGTTGGCCCCATTCCTTTCCCTCTTAGGCATGGCAACCCTGCCCCCTCACTCTTGGGCAGCGGCTTAACTCCATTCCACTAGCTCACATGAAAGCGCAGCCCCACACTCCAGAACCAAGTTAGTGAACCTAGGGCCTTTGAAACCTAGGGAGCTGTGGTGGTTCCACCCTTAAAGGCCATGGTCCTACCCTTGAGGCTTAGGCAGCTCTACTTCCCACTTCCTTGGTCTTTCTGCTTCTGCCGATTAATGTCAAAGGCAGGCTACTCTGCCAGAAATCTTCCTGTCTCAAAAGCACTCAGCTTTCTTTCTCCATCAGCCACCCAACATGCTAATCCATTTCAAGCCAGTCTATTCTGCCAATTAATGCCTGAAGGCAGCCCACTCCGCCAGTAAGCTGCCTGTGCAATGGCACCTGGCTTTCTCTTCTGTGGACTGGTAAGCCTGTTGCTGTTTAATGCCGGTTTCTGGGCTCTGCTCCTGCCGTCTCTCATGCCAGTCTCTTGTCTCTGTTCCTGCCATCTCTCATGCCACATGCTGGGGTCTCTCTGCCAGTGTCTATGGTCAAGGATGCACTCCACTCCTTTTTCCACATTTTAGGTATCAGAGCAGCACCCCACTCTCTCAATACCATATTCTGTTCTGGTTACATAGTGCCACTCTGACAAGAATATGCCACAGATGGGATGGCCTTAACAAACAGGAGTTTATTCTCTTACAGTTTGGAGGCTTTAAGTCCAAGTTCAAAGTACCAGGCTCTAGGGGCTGGGTGAAAGCCCCTCAGCCTTGGGTTTCAGGCTGCTTCCAGCTCCTGGCCCACTGAAACTACAAGGTTTTCTTCACTCAGACAACTGCTGGCTGCTGAGGCTGCTAAGTCCAAGGTTGACAAATAAAAAGGCACAGTCCAGATGTTACCAAACCACATGGCAGACCATTATCTTAAGTTTATTGTAAGTCCCAAGGTCACGGAGCATGGCAGGCTGCTGCTGAACAATGACACAGCTACTTGCAGGGTCCAAATGTGCCATAAGCTGCTTCTTATATACGGGAAGCAGACCACATACCCAAAGCAGCTACTCAGCTGCTTGTGGTAGATCCCACCATGGAGCTGATTGTCAGTCTCCTCATGGGGAAAAACTACCACCAGCTACCCAGCCACTCAACCAGGCCCAACCAAGTTGACATACAACTTTAACTACCACAGGGTTAGACATATCTTAGTCATCAAAGTGTTGGATATGTACTGGATGAATAATGGGCACATAGCAGATATGCTCCTTGGCCTGTTGGAACTTCCATCACTTGGTTGTGGAGAGGTGATTAACTGTGATAAACTCAATTAAAAAATCAGAAGTTATAATCACTTTGAGGGAGAGGGTGGGATATGGAAAAATAATGTTTTAAATTGAATTACTATGTTTTATCACAAAGTGTGATATAGCACACTCACAATCTGGGCAGAAAATAAAAATTCTTCCTGGGGATGAAATTTTTCACATTTTAAAGAAATTCCAAGGAGCTCTGGTGGCATAGAACTTAAGGCATTTGACTGCTAACCAGGAGGCTGGCAGTTCAAACCCACCAGCCATTCCTTGGGAAGAAGGTTGGGGAATCTACTTCCATAGTTGTGTTAGACTGAGTTCTCTAGAGAAACAAAA
>NW_006921649.1:2087916-2093486 GCF_000298275.1 Orycteropus afer afer
GAGAGAGAGAGAGAGAGATTTATCATAGGAAAATGGCTCACACACTTATAGAAGCTGGCAAGTCCAAAGTTCCTGGATCAAACGTCAAGGTGAAGGTTTTCCTGACTCTTGCAGCTGCAGGGGCTGAGGAGCTCAGAGCTGGCAGGCAGTACACCAGCTGTTGACTCCAATGAATAATGAATCCAAGTTCTCCAGGCCAAATGGTGAATTGTTCACTCACGAACAATTGTAGGCAGCACAACAGAATCACGATCCACAGAAGAATGTCTCCTCTCCCAGGATGTCCACAGATATACTGGAAGCAGGCCACACCCCTAGGGAAACTCCCTTTCAACAGATTGGCTGCTCAAAACATAGTCATCTGTTCCCATCATGGGAACAACCACACCACAACAGCTCAAACCACACAGAATTGTGGTCCAGCCAAGTTGACACACAACTCCAACTATCACAAAAGTGATACCACCTCAGAAAACCAAGGAGAAGTTGTTACGAGTTGGATTCAACTCGACATCAATGAGTTTGTTTTTTTTTGATTAAAGTAATTCCAAGTACATACTGCAAAGTGACACTGGAAAGGTAACGTCACAGCAAGAAATGGAATCCACACTCAACTTTGCAGGTGATGAACATGTAGCTTTGGATAAATCCCAATGCTTTTGAATTTTTCATCAAAGATTGGATTAGATAATTTCTAAATTCCCTTCCATACCTGATATTTGATAATTCCACAATCATAGTCAAATCATAATTTGATGATTATAGGGACTATTATATTTATTTCTGATATTTCTCTTAAACATTCGTTTCTTTCTCCACTAGAGTTCACTATGAAAAATGACTATTATAATCCATTGATTGACATGATGGATCAAAACAGCTAGAAATTTGTCTTTTGAGATAAATAATTCTTTTAAAAAAACTATTTTTAACATAATATCACTTCTGTCCTATACAGGAAACCCTTTTTATACTCCTACACAGGACTCAAATTATGAATTGAAGTTAGAACTATGTAATAGGCTGCAAGTTACAATTAATGAGCAGTGCTGAACAGTTGCCTATAGGGCCAAGAGGTCTGCTTTGACATTGCATTTTCTTGAACAGAAACAAAGTTTTTTTTTTTTTTTTTTCCTCCAGCCACACAAGACTTATCTTTCCTGGGGGAGGGGAGGCAAGTTCAAAAGATAATATTGTCTTAAAATCTAATAATGAATCACTTGTGTTCTTACTATAACTATTTAATTGATATTCTAAACTAAATTTTTCCAGCATCCTTAATTAAAGCAAAGGCAGGATAGTGCAGGGTTTGATCTATTGCTGTAAAGAAGTGAATGATTTCTCTTGAAGAAAGTCAGCTAATGTTGGATGAATGGGAGATTTGGACTACCTGGAGATGCATAGTATTATTGACAGCTAAGAAAGACAAGCTATGGGTGTAGAGCATAGGTTTGCAATGTATAATGATTACTAGGCACTCCACCAGCAAAGTAATCTTTAATCCATAGATCTCCAAGCATCTTAAACACATTGATTTATTAAATGTGGCCTCTACAACAGGAATGTCTTCAAAATTAAATCACTTAACCTCCCTGTTCAATATCGTTACTGTTATACCTGCTATATGTACATGAAGCAAAGGCAGTCAATTCATTAAAAAATAAATTAATTAAATAACAAGTTGAATTTGTTAATTTAATTATTTCAAATTTTTAAATTGGCATTGTGCCCATCAAACAATAAGCCTTCTATCTGAATTATTCTTTTCTTACCTTATTGATTTGGCATGGTACAAAGTCTGCCTGTGAGGGTCTCATTGTAATTTTTTGTTTTTTGGTAAATTTTGGACCTGGGACAGAGCCTTTTCCTCTTGTTTGCTGTGTTCTACAATAATTTACAAAAATGGTCTCTTCTACATATTAAGGTGATGCTAATTAGTGTTGAAAGAGTTAGAAATTATAATGCAGTAGTTAAAATTCTTGACCTAATTTAAGCTCTCAGAAGTCTAAGTGATAAAATAGATAATGCTCTTTAAACCTACATTTTATTTTGCAATTTAACTGAGTTTTATATCTGGAGGAAATAAGTATGAACTTTGAAACAAACACTCAGCATGGATTTCTCCATAGGTGCTATGATGTTCCAATAGATCTAGGAAACTTCTCTTATCAGATTATGGTTGAAATCATTGAATAACAATTAAGGGATTATAAAACTTCTGGTTTTTTTTTCAGTCAGCAATATTTTTTCTAAATATATACACAGTTATAACTTTAATGATCCTCTGAAATCTTAATAGAAACAAAAATAATCTGTAATAATTCAGCTTTGGATTAGAATGTACCCTCTAGGAAGAATTATTTTTAATCAAGAAAAAGCATAGATAACATATCCTAGGCTTCTGATGAGGCTCTAGGAGCCCTAGGATAAAGTTGCTTACACTAACTTAACATTAATATAACTAATATTAAGTGAAGGACTTTGATATTGCCACCACCAATAATCCTTGTAACTGAAGCTTGTGAGCATGTGCTCATGCATCATGAATTTACAACTTCAGAGAATAAGCTCATTAAAACTTGTTTAATAGAACTAAAAATGATAACAGAATGCATGCAATTGCAAACCTGCCTTTTAAAGATCTTAAAACTGAGGTCCATATAATTTAAGGTTTTGAACTCTTACTGTGTATATTCTGACCATCAACTGTTTTTTTTTTTTGTTGTTGTTGTTTTGTTTTTTAATATCCTCTTACTATTTCCATCAATGAGCCCTGGTGGCACAGTGGTTAAAGGGTTTGACTGCTAATCCAAAAGTCAATGACTCAAACCCACCAGCCGCTCCATGGGAAAATGATATAGCAGTCTGCTACCATAAAGATTACAGCCATGAGAACTGTATGGAGCAGTTCTACTTTGTCTTGTAGGATCTCTGAGTTGGAATAGACTCCACAGTTGTGAGATAATTTTTGTTGTTGTTCTTGTTTTTTTTTTGTTTTTTACATCCATCAACAATATGAGTCACTTTACATTAATAGCATTACTTTGATCATAAATTATAGATAATGGATCATATAGTAATGATGCTCTTGATGATGATAATAGTAATAGTAACAATTAATAATAGTAATAATAATAATTTTTACTTATACAGATTCTACTGTATGTAGCATGGAACAGTGGTTAATACCATAAGTCTTAGACTATCTGAGTTTAAATCCTGAATTTATTGTGTCATAGCTATGATACATTCTACTTTCTAGTTCAGGAAACTGAGGGCCAGAGAGAGTACATAGCTTGACCAAAGAGAAATAACTACTAGATTATGGTATGATTCTTATTACAAACAGAAGTTGGCAATTATAGAGACTCTTACAATTGTGTTGTTAACAGCTCTACGGTAATTATCAATAATTTGGTAAAGAGTGATTCCTAGGAACATTTCCAGGTTACATAGTAAAGGATAGATAGGCTGATTTATTCATCATTCCTATGTCTCTAAAGCTTGGTGATTCTTTTCTTTATGTTACAACATAGGCCAACACTGGGTTCAGGTTTCAATCAACCAACTGCAAAATTGTAACTTGGACAGTGGTTCATGTTTCCACCTTGAATCCAAAACATCTGTTTTATATATATACATATATATATATTCATATGTGTATCTATATATACATATATATACACACACACACACACACACATATATACATGTACATGTATATGTATATGTATATGCATATGTATATGTATGTCCCACCAGCTACTCCTCGGAAGGAAGGTTGGGCAATCCTACTTCTGTAGTGCTCTGGCCTCAGAAACCCAAGGAGGGGTTGCTATGAGTCGGGGCTGACTTGATGGCACATAACAACACAACATGTATATGTATATATGTACATATATATATGTATGTTTATCGATGATTTCAGGCAGATCCAACCTTATGCCCTTTCTTTCCCAATCTAGCACTCTTAGAATAGAGTATATAGTAAAGGGTCAGTGTAGAAAGGGACATCCCTCAACAAGATGAATTGACACAGTGCCTGCAATCATCGGCTCAAAAATAGAAAGAATTGTGAGGATGGTGCAGGACTGAACAGTGTTTTGTTCTATTGTATACAGGTTCGCTATGAGTGGAAGCCAATTCAATGGCACGTAACATCAATGTGTTTGTGTGTGTATTCAGTGATATGTTTCAAAATATTGAAATACTTGATGTATTCCACTTCCATTGAGTCACTTCCAACTCATAACAATCCTGTAAGACAGAGTAGAACAGCCCCATAGAGTTTTCAAGGCTATAAATCTTTATGGAAGCAAGACTTCTTCATCTTTCTATCATGGAATGGCTCGTGAATTTGAACCATTGACCTCTTGGTTAGTAGTTCAATGCTTTTAACCATAGCACCACCAGAACTAGCTCTTTCTAGGTAAGTCTTTGTAATTATTTCCTTAAGTTAATTTGGAATCTGATTCTAGCCATTCGTATGGAAGCAATAATGGGTACTAGTGTTGGATGTGGAGGAAAATTAACATTCCTTTGAAAGGTAATAACTTACCTTTAGTGGTCATTGCCAGGGCTTATGCAATTTCTTGACTCTATGAATGAATATAAAATATAGTGACATATATGAGATATTAGCATTTACCCTGAGTTTAAATTCTTCATCCCTAATAATGGTTCTATAAGCATCTAATTTTCTGTATTGTTTCCCATCATGCCTGGAATATGTAGAGGGGTTTTTGGTGGTGTTCTTATCAACTTCAAATACAGTATTTGTTACAGGACAGAAATCTTCAAAGCTGGTGATGTAAAAGAGTTAATCTATAGTGATTATTGGTGAAGGAAATGCATACTTCGTTTTAGAACTATTGTGGAGCATAAAATATCAGGTTGACTGTCATTATAGGTCTTCAAGTAAGGAGTAGGTTATGAGATGGGGGATTAGGGGATCACTTCTGCCAAAAAGGAAGCTCAGTGAGATTTAGACAGTGAAGATACATCTATTCATCTGCATCTACTCGTATATCACTATTCAGTCCTCAGAATCCCACTCTTTTCCAAAAATGTTGCCTAGCTTTCATATGAGACCTAGTAGTTCTGTGAATTATCTTCATTCTCCAACCTACAGAATCAAATGTTGCCTCTATTTTTCAGAGAGATCAGTATTACAACTATAGAAGTAAATATTTTTTAGGGCAATGATGGAAGTTTTATGGTTTTCTGACTACAGCTTGAGCTAGTATTAACAGCCTGGATCTTGATACTTATTTATGAAAGCTTTGTAACAAGCTAATTTATTCATCATTCCTATGTCTCTAAAGCTTGTGATTCTTTTCTTTATGTTATAACATAGGCCAATACTGGATCCAGGTTTCAATCAACCAACTGCAAAATTGTAACTTGGACAGTGGTTCATGTTTCCACCTTGAATCTCAAATGTCTGTTTTATATATATGTATATATATGTATGTGTGTGTGTGTGTGTGTGTATACACATACATACATAGGAGCTCTGGTAGTATAATACCTAAGGCACTTGACTGCTAACCAGAAGGATGGTGATTCAA
>NW_006921649.1:2093628-2095986 GCF_000298275.1 Orycteropus afer afer
ATATATATATGTATGTTTATCAACGATTTCAGGCAGATCCAACCTTATGCCCTTTCTTTCCTAATCTAGCATTCTTAGAATATAGTATATAGTAAAGGGTCAGTGAAAAAGGGGACATCCCTCAACAAGATGCATTGACACAGTGGCTGCTATAGCTTGAGCTAGTATTAAAAGCCTTGATATTGATATTTCTTTCTGAAAGCTTACTAGTATAATTAGAATCAGGCAGGCTACATTACATATCTTTAAAGCCTCATATCCTACATAATATTGCATTCCAGAAGCTGCTTGATCTGCTTAATTTAATGCACCCATATTAATTGTTTAAATATGTGCTCCTTGAATTCATTTAATTATCAACCTGTTATTTCATGTTCTACAATAGTTCTAAAACGAAGTATGCATTTCCTTCACCAATAATCACTATAGATTAACTCTTTTACATCACCAGCTTTGAAGATCTCTGTCCTGTAACAAATACTGTATTTGAAGTTGATAAGAACACCACCAAAAACCCCTCCAGATATCCCAGGCATGATGGGAAACAATACAGAAAATTAAATGCTTATAGAACCATTGTTAGGGGTGAAGAATTTAAACTCAGGGTAAATGCTAATATCTCATGTATGTCACTACATTTTATATTCATTCACAGAGTCTAGAAATTGCATAAACCCTGGCAATGACCACTATAGCTTGCATCCTAGAAGCAGATGATTTTCTGGGATCTGTATTGTTTCTGGGATGTTGTTATTGTTAGGTGCCATGAAGTCAGTTTTGACTCATTGTGACCCCATGCACAGCAGAATGAAACATTGTCTTGTCTCATGCCATACTCACAATCATTGCTATGTTTGAGCCCAGGGTTGCAGCCACGATGTCAATCCATCTTGTTGAGTGCCTTCATCTTTTTCATCATCTAATTTACCCAGGATGATGTCCTTTTCTGGAGCCTGGTCCCTCCTGATAACATGTCCAAAGTATGAAAGATTAAGTCCCACCTTCCTCTCCTCTAAGAAGAATTCTGGCTGTTCTTCCTCCAAGACATATTTGTTCAGTCTTCTAGCAATCCATGGTACTTTCAATATTCTTTGCTGGCACCACAATTCAAACACATCAATTCATTGTAGTCTTCCTTATTCATTGTCCAGCTT
This sequence comes from Orycteropus afer afer, assembly GCF_000298275.1. NCBI lineage: Eukaryota > Metazoa > Chordata > Mammalia > Tubulidentata > Orycteropodidae > Orycteropus > Orycteropus afer. Next base: position 2,094,783 of record NW_006921649.1, read on the forward strand.
TCATATGCATATGAGGTTATTGAAAAGACCATGACTTTTCTCAAGTGCACTTTAGTCTTCCAAGTGGAATCTTTGATCTTTAACACTTTAAAGAGGTCTTTTGCAGCATATTTGCCCAATGACATATGTTTCATTTCTTGACTGCTGCTTCCATGGGTGTTGATTGTGGATGCAAGTAAAATGAAATTCCCAGAAATTTCAATGTTTTTCTCCATTTATCATAATGTTACTTACTGGTCCAATTGCGAGGATTTGTTTTCTCTTCATGTTGAGGTATAATGCATACTAAAGTCGGGAGTATGATATTCATGAATAAGTGTTTCAAGACTTTTTTTCACTTTCAGCAAGTAAAGTCTGTCAGTTGCATATTGCTGATCATTAATGAGTCTTCATCCAATCATGATGCTGCATTATTCATATAGTCCAGCTTCTCAGATTATTGGTTTAGCATCCAGTTTAGTAAGTGTGGTGAAAGGATACGGTTCTAACACACACCTTTCTTGATTTCAAACCATTCAGTATCTCCTTGTTCTGTTCTAATGACTACCTCTTGGTAGTCATGAGCACAATTTAGGATTTTGGATTTCCCATTCTCCATAATGTGATCCAAAATTTGTTATAACCTACACAGTCAAAAGTTTTTGCATAGTCAATAAAACACAGGTAAACATCTTTCTGGTATTCTTTGTTTTTTAACAAGATCCATCTGACATCAGCAGTGTTTTACCTCATACAATGTTCTCTTCTGAATCTGGCTTGAATTTCTGGCAGTTTCCTATTTATATATTGTGGCAATGTTTTTGTTTGTTTTGTTTCTGTTTTTAAGCATAATTTTACTTCTATGTGGCATTAATGGTATTGTTTGATATTTTTTTTCTGTATTTTGTTGTATCACCTTTCTTTGGAATAAGTACAAAATGGATATCTTCCAGTTGGTTGTCCAGGTAGCTGTCTTCCAAATTTCCTGGCATAAATATATGAGCACTACTAGTACTGCATCTGTTTGTTGAAACATCTCAATGGGATGTTTCATCTATTCCTAGAGTCTTGTTTTTCACCTGTATCTTCAGTGCAGGTTGGACTTCTTCCTTTGATATCCTTGGTTCTTGATCATGTGCTATTCCTGAAATGGTTGAACATTGATCATTCTTTTTTGTACAATGACTCCACGTATTCCTTCCATCTTCTTTTTTTTTTTTTTTTT
>NW_006921649.1:2100709-2107602 GCF_000298275.1 Orycteropus afer afer
GGTTTTGGTCATTTTGATGATGATGTGTCTTGGTGATTTTCTTTTGGGGTCTATCCTGTTTGGGGTTCGTTGGACTTCCTGGATGGATACTTTCTCATCTTTCATCATTCCTTCCATCTTCTTTTGATGCTTCCTGCATAGTTCAATATTTTGCCCATAGAATCATTCAATATTGCAACTTGAGGCTCAAATATTTCTTCAGATTTTTTCAAGTAGAAAAATGACTGATATGTTCTTCCCTTTTGGTTTTCTAAATCAAGGTTTTGCACATTTCATTGTAATACTTTACTTTGCCTTCTCGGATCACCCTTTGAAATCTTCCATTTAATTATTTTACTTCATTTCTTCCATTTATTTTAACTGCTATCTTTTCCAGAGCAAGTTTCAGCGTTTCTTATGGCATTCGCTTTGGCCTTTTCTTTCTTTCCTGTCATTTTAATGACCTTTTGCTTTCTGCATGTATGATATTTTTGATGTCATCCCACAACTCATCTGGTCTTTAGCCACTAGTGTTCAATGCATCAAATCTATTCTTCAGATGTTCTCTATATTCAGGAGTGATATAATCAAATTCATATTTTGACTCTTGTATTTTTGTTTTAGGAGCTCTGGTGGTGTAGTGCCTAAGGTATTTGACTGCTGACCAAAAAGGCTGGTGGTTCAAATCCACCAACCACTCTTTGGAAGGAAGATTGGACAGTCTACTTCCTTAAAGATTTACCACCTGGGAAACCCAAGAAGGGTCTCTATGAGTTGGCTCTGACTCAATGGCAGTGAGTTTGGTTTGGTTTAGTATATTTGTTTTAATTTTCTTCAGCTTCAAGTTGAGTTCACATATGAGCAATTGGTAGTGTATTCTACTGTTGGCCTCTGTCCTTGTTTTACCTGATGATTTTGAGGTTCTCCCTCATGTCTTTCCACAGATATACTCTATTTGATTCCTGTGTATACCATATGGCAAATTCCATGTGTACAGCCACTGTTTATCTTGTAAACAGGTTTTTTTCCAATGAATAGATTGTTGGTCTTGAAAAGTTCCGTCATGTGGTGTTTAGCATCATTTCTATCACCAAAGCTATATTTTTCAACTACCCATCCTCCTTCTTTGTTTCAAACTTTCACATTCCAATCACCAGTAATTATCAATGCATTTTGATTTTGTGTTTGACCAATTTCAAACTGCAAAAGTTGTTAAAAATATTTAATTTTTTCATCTCTGGCATTAGTAGTTATTGCATAAATAAGAATAATACTGGTATTAATAAGTCTTCCTTGTAGGCATATTGAAATTATCACTTTACTGACAATACTGTATTTCAGAATTGATCTTAGAAGGTTCTTTTTGACAATGAATGTGATATATGATTCCTTTTTAATTTGTCATTCCTGGCACAGTAGACCTTATGATTGTCTGATTCTAAATGGCTGATACCAGTCCATTTTAGCTCATTAATGCCTAGAATATCGGTCTTTTTTGTTTACATTTCATTTTTGACAAGTTTCACTCTTCCTAGATTCATACTTTGTACATTCCATGTGTGATTATTAATGGATGTTTAAAGCTGTTTCTTCATGTTGAATCATATGAAGATGAATCTGAATCATGCTGAATCACATCAGCATATGAAGATCCAGAAAGCTCTGCTCCTTCCACATCATTAAGATCTACTCTACTTTAAGTAGGTAGCTCTTTTCTAGTCATATCTAGGTTGCTTTCCATCCTGAGGGGCTCATCTTCCAGCACTATATTATACAATGTTATAGTACTATTCATAAGACTTTCACTGGGTAATTTTTTCACAGTTAGGACACTGGGTCCTTAGTCTATCTTAGTCTGGAAGTTCCTCTGCAACTTCTCCACCATGGGTGACCCTGCTGTATTTGAAATACTGGTTGCATTGTTTCCTGTATCACAAAAACACGAAAGCCACCATAGTAAAGCAAACTGACAGACAAGTGGTGGTTATATCACTTAAGACAGTTTAAATTATACACTAAAACAAACAAAAACCTTGAACATTTTTAAGCAAAAAAAATGGAATTCCAGTGGTAATTGACTTCAAATTTGGAGCCCAAGTAATGTGGTAAAGTTACCTGCTGACTCTGACTTCTTTTAGGTGGTCTTCATTCTAAGACTCCTTGTGTTGACTCCCAGTAGTTCCAGGGTCACATCACCCTTAAAATTCCCTGTATCAGCCAAAAAGGAAAAAAAAAAAAATAGTTCTGTCTATTCCAATAGATTCAGCTGAATCTCACTAGTTTTCAGTGGGTCAAAAGCCCCTTTTGTACCATTCATATTGTTCATGCTAATGTGAAACAATAAAATATCCGGTGTTGGTCTTATATTCCCACTTACAACAAAATAGTTGGCATTGAGTTGACTCTGACCCATGGTAATCCAATGTGTTAAAGAATAGAACTGCAATCCATAGGTTCTCAAGGTTGTGAACTTTCAATAGCAAATCACCAGAACTTTTGTCTGAGGCATCTCTGAGTGGGTTTTGATGTCCAATGTTTCAGTTAGTAGTAAAGTGCTTAAACACTTGCTCCACCCAGGGACTCCATCCTATTACAAAAATACAACTGAATATATATACATTATTGTTGTTTGTTGCTGTCAAGTAGATTCCAATTTATGGCTACAGTACATTTGTGCAGTTGAACGGCTCCATAAACTTTTCAAGGCTAGGACTGTCTTCTGAGATGCCTCTGGGTAGGTCAAATAGCCAACCTATCAACTAGTATTCTAGTGTTTATCTGTTTTTGCCACTCAGGCACCTGAATATAAACTTGTTGTTGTTGCTATGTGCCGTCAAGTCGGCTCAGACTCATTGTGACCACTCCTTGGGTTTCTGAGGCAGTATCACAACGGAAGTAGATTGCTCAACCTTCCTTCCGAGGAGTGGCTGGTGGGTTTGAACTGCCAGCCTTCTGGTTAGCAGTCAAGTGCCTTAGGCACTATGCTACCAGAGCTTCTAGCATTAGTAGACTCCAGCAAAATTTCCTGGGTGAGGTGAGCGAAAAACTTATTTACTTTTAATTTTCCATTTCTCATTCTGCTTTGATACTGCCTAAAATTTCACTAGTCACATATATTTATGGGCTAATTAGCAGAAGCAGCCCTGTCCCACTTTAGCTTTGCATAAATAAAGTTCCTGCTTAAATTCCTACCATAAAAAGGATACTGACAATTTCCCAAGAGTATGACATGCTTCCTTGAAAGCACTCATCATTCCTGACTTATCCTCTTGTGTTTCTCTGATTTGAGAGTGGAAACACACAGAAATGGTTACTAGTAGCTGCCAAGTCAGGTCCCACTCATGGTGCCTCCTTATGTGTAGAGATGAACTCTTCCACAGGGTTTTCAAGGCTGTGACCTCACAGAAGGAGATCACCAGGCTTTTGCTTAAATACATCTCTAGGAAAGTGTTTAGGAACACTAAAAGTAGAAGCAAACTGTCCAGGATTCAAAGTGCCAGCCATTTTTTAACTATATGACTCTAGGAAAAATATTTTATTTCTGTCAGGTGGAGGTAAATATGGCATCTAACCATGTGAGTTTTAGGCGTGGGTGTGTTACATAAGGTATGCAATCTTTAATTCTTAATATACTGCTGGGCAATAAATAAGTGTTTACTAATTATTGTTGTTAGCTGCCTTTTAACCACCCTCCAATTCATGGTGACCCCATGCAAAATGAAATCAGATCATTGTAATACATAAGGCTTTCACTGACTCATATTTGGTAATGATCACTAAGCCTTTGTTCCTAGTCTGTATTACTCGGGAAGTTCCCACTGAAACCTGTTCAGCATCAGAGCAAAATGCAAGCCTTCACTGCGAGACCAACGGTGGTTGTTCATGAGGTGCATTGACAGGAAATCAAACTGAGACCTACACACAAAAAAATTTCTACCACTGACCCACCATTGCCCTCTCACTAATTAGCTAGTTCTCACTTTGACTGTTTTTTTTTTGTTTTGTTTTGTTTTGTTTTTGTTTAACCAATATAGTACAAAGATTGTTAAGTTATACAGTGAAGAGAATGGTTAATTAAACCCTCCCCTCCTCTTATAGCAACTCCCCTCAGGCTAAGAATTCTGATTTATCATTCTGATTTAATGAAGCATCTCCTTGTTATCTCTTGCTGAAGACACACAACTGGAAGTCCTTTAAACTTATTTTCCAAATATTTAATCATGGAATGTAATTGCTACTTATTCACATATTGTTGTTGTCAGGTGCCATCTAGTCAATTCTGACTCAAGTGACTATATATTACCAAGTAGAACTGTCCCATGAGGTTTTCTAAGTTACAATATTCATAGGCACAGATTGCCAGGACTTTCTCTCACAGAGTAGATTCAAACCAGAAATCTTCGGTTGACAGCCAAGTGCTTGAATTTTGTGTCACAAGGGCTCCTTCATACACACATAATCATGTTTCATTTCTACAATAGCACTATGAGGCAGATACCAAAATCAGTGAAATTAGGGCCCAGATGCAATAAGTGGCTGGCCCATTTTACTGGGTTATAAAGTAGAGAATCTGAACTTATAACTACTGCATGATGTTACTGCTTAGAGAAGAAGTAGGTTTATATCTCTCCTCTCCTTGTACCAGTAAATCATGTCTTTCCCTTACTTACAAAGAAAGGTCTTTTATCTCATGTATTCCTAAAGAATAATTTCCTATTTATAATCCTTGATTTAGTAAAACCTTCCTTCTGGGATTTCAAACTTTTTTTTTCTCTTCTCCAGATTCTTTTTCAGGTTTTATATTTCCTGGCCCATTTCTCCCCTAGCCAAACAGAATGATCACAATAGCACTACTTTTCTATTCCCACTGTCCTCAAACACAACTTCTGTTTAACAGACAAAGTCACAGCAATTAACACAAACAATTAAGAACTATTTATCACTTAGGAAAAATTGCTCTTTTGTAGTGCTTTATAGCACATTATAAAGAAATAACTGAGAGTTGCAAATTAGTCCTTATCTATTCATAAGACAGGATCTGAACTTGAAAGAAATAAAATGGAAATTTTAAACTGTATTTCATAACTCAGTCTTTTCCATTAATTTCGAAGGGCTTTTCTCCCATTAATGTAAATTAATCAGATGGTAGTTAACTCTCTTACTAGGTATGCATTCACACACAGACACACACACACACACACACACACTAACCAATAGATTATATACAAATACAATTGCAATTGTTTTCAATGTTTCAATCATTCTTTTGGCTATTTGCTTCATTCATCCAATTAAAAATACCAGTATCACAACATCATCTCCCTTTCACTTTGCTACTGTTAATTATATTCAACAAATTAACTGGAGAAAGTCATCAACAATAAAGAAGATGGAGGCCAATGCTTATTGACTTTTTGCTCAAATGTTATATATATAGATTTTTTTCTTCTCTAGCTACTCCTAGAAATTCTTTCCTAAGGACGTAGCTCAAACTTAATAAACTCCAAAGGGTTAACGTGAGCGCCATCAAGCCACTCCTTTACCTGGCAAATTATATCACTCTTCAGCATATGTCACTTGCACAACTTTTCAACTCTTTCCTTCCTAAGGTAATAGGCCCAGAAGCTGGATGCTGCTGCGCTTCGGCACCTGTCATTTTGACATTTCATGCTTTCTTTAGAAAAGAGAAGTTGGTAGAATGTGAGAAAAGTGGAACTTTGACAGGTTGTCAGAATATCTTGCAGCACAAACCAACCTGCCAGCCAGCCTGTTTTCTGGTATATTTCAAAGTCTCCTAGCAAACGAACTGCAGTTACTGACTGAAGAACTTCTTAAGGATAAAGATTCTATACTTTTTTCAAGATTTAAATTAAGTAATTTTCATCTGAAATTGGTTAATTTTAGGTAGCTTACCAACCATTTAATTTCAAATATAATATAACTTCCATAATCTAAAATTGATAGAAGTTTATTATTGATTTGATTTTCTATTATTTGAATATAATACTCTTCAATTCTGAATGGGCATGTAACAATCAAAAATAGTTCATGAGATGGTCTTGAGTTTGCAAATAGCAAATAGCTAGTGCCTGACTCAAAAGTGAAAGGTTTTGGCTTGCAGGTATCAGTATAGGAAAGAAGAAAAGTTGGCCAAGGGCAATGATGTAAAGAAAAATACCAACAAATGGCATAAGAATGTGAGTTGGCTGCTGTAAACTATGGGGGACTGTAATGTGAAACAATGACCTTTGTAAAATATATTAGTGAGAGAAAGATCTGTTATCAACTCCACTTCAATTGTGGATCTGTTTAGAGTTGTACAAACTTTCCCAGAAGGAAAAACAAATATTAAAGTACAATGGAACCAATGTATTGATTAGAAAATAAATTTTTTATTTGAACTAGGTAATGAAAAAAAAAAAGACAAAATAAAATTAGATGTAAATAATAATGTTCCCTAATATTATTTTTTTTCTTGAGAAATAAGTCTGACTCTTCTAAAATCATGATTTTCTCAGATCACCCTCCCATCATGAGCTAGTTACTGTAAGTCAGCATATAGTTCATTCTAGGATGACATATGTTCTCCTGCGTAAACCCTTGCAACTTTTAAAAAAGTGATGGTGATTTGTTGTTGTTGTTTAAATAAGATTCTGTGAGCTTTAGAGAATAAAAGCCAGCAATTAATGTTCATCTAACTTCTGCAATGATCCTTTTATCTGTGACTATTTTTTTATAATGCTGTTGTTGCTGTTATGTGCTATCGAGTCGGACCCAACTCAGAGATCCCTCCTTGGGTTTCTGAGGCAGAATTACTATGGAAGTAGATTGCCCCATCTTCCTTCCGAGGAGTGGCCGGTGGTTTGAACCGCCAGCCTTGTGGTTAGCAATCAAGTGCCTTAGGCACTATGCTA
>NW_006921649.1:2107702-2110195 GCF_000298275.1 Orycteropus afer afer
ATCTTCCTTCCGAGGAGTGGCCGGTGGTTTGAACCGCCAGCCTTGTGGTTAGCAATCAAGTGCCTTAGGCACTATGCTACCAGAGCTCCTTTTTTTTTTTTTTTTTAATAATATATATCATTAAATTAATTGAATTACAGGTAGTCCCCAGATTATGAATGAGGTCCGTTTCAAACTGTGTCTTTAAGAATTTGTAGATAACTCAAAACTGGTGCATACAGTCTTATTTAGCCTTAGTTTAGTGCAAGTAATGAGTCACGTTTTCAATGATTTAATAGCTGTACATGTACTAAGTGAAGATTATGGTGATGAAGAATTTGCTTTAAGGGTTGGCTCGATCATTTCAAACTGAGGACAAATTTATATAACATCAAAGGGCAGGCAGGAGTTGTGTAAATCAGACATTCATAACCCAAGAACTGCCTTTATATGTAATAGTCTCTGCATATGTATGACAAAATGTTATACCACCCTTTCCTATTTGATGCAAAGTTTAAGAGATGAAATAACTAGTGGTTTTGGTCATAAATTGTATTTGAGGTAATAGTCTTTGCTTCCTCCATCTATACTGGCTTCTAAGGGAATATTCCTGAAACACTATTGTTTGTGTCTGAATGGCCATGTTTTATACCATGTGGCTCTTCCAACGTAATTGATTAGAAAAACAGATGGTCACTTGGCTCAGTAATAGCCAACCAATTCAAAGACTGACCAGAGAACTACCTGATATTGCCCGTACACCCTATCATCAAAAAATAAGAAAAACAAAACAGAGGTGAGAAGTTAGTAGTAATAGATTCTCTTTAGAGAATTCAATGGAGCTCTGATGAGACTGTCATTAAAGCATTAGGCTGCTAACCAGAATGTCAGTGGTTCAAACCCACCAGCTGCTCCATGGGAGAAAGATGAGGTAGTCTGCTTCCCAAAATATTTATAGACTTCAAAACCTTACTGTGTCCTATAGGGTCACTATGAGTTGGAAACGACTTGATGGTATGGATTTGGTTTTGGTTTGGGAGATTTTCCCAACATAAGTGAAGCATAATTCATAAGAATACCTTGAACTGGGGCCTTGAAAAACAAACTAAAATTCCAGTCGAAACTGTGGAAGAACAGCAGTGTCAAAGAAGGTAAAATAATCCATCAGTAAACAGGAAACTGGTTTCCACAGAGTCAACTCTGACTCATGGTGATTCCGTGTGTGTCAGACTAGAACCGTGTTCCATAGAATTTTCAATAGCTGATTTTTTAGAAGTAGATCACAGGCTTTTCTTATGAGGAGCATCTGGGTGAATTCAAGTCTCCTAACTTTCAGTGTAGTAACCAAGCATGTTAAACTTTTGCATCACCCAGATACACAAAGGGAAGCAGAGAAAACCCTGACAAAAAGTCTGCTCTCAATGATCCTGACAAATGTCCACCTCCACTTTCCAAACATGCCTAGTCTTATAATAAGCACATTTTTCTTGAAGCATTTTGAGTACATCTGTTCCTTAATATCAATAAAATCCTGATTTTAACAGACCTTTTAAGCAAATGTGAGTTTTTCCATAAAAATAATAATCCTTTTCATTTGAAGATTATCTTTTTTGAAGACACTGCTGTTCACATGATGGAAAAAATCTGATCCATTAATTTAATTCCTTTCAGTCCTGTTCATATGTATTAACCTGTCACCTGGACAGCCTTTTTTTCTTATTTTTTTTCTTTTTGCATTAACTGTCTCCTTTCAACCCAGCCTCTTTATGTTAGTAATTTTGCACAGTATTTTCTTTTTTAGGATGATGTAGTCCATTTCTTAGATCTACAGGTGAGGAGAGACAATGAAAGGATACCCAGAGTAGCAGGCCGAAAGAACAGGAGAAAGGAGATAAAAGCCTTGAACCCAGACAGAAGAGCAGTCAGCCCCAGGGATACAGGTGAGGAGAGACAAATCAGGGACGCCCAAAGAAGCAGGCCAGAAGAGCAGGAGAAAGGGGATTGAAAGCCAGGAAGCCAGACAGAAGAACAGTCAGCCACAGGGACCCAGGTCAGGGTGATACGAGAGGTCTCCAACAGCGGGACAAACTTTCCTGTCGGTTTGTCCTACTGTGGTGACATGTAGACATGAGTTTTGAGGCTGAGCTTCTGGTGTTTAAAACTCAGAGGGTTGTAGTCCATTTCTTAGATCTTACAGGTGAAGAGAGACAACGCAGGGACGCCCAGAGTAGCAGGCCGGAAGAGCAGGACAAAGGGGATAAAAGCCTTGAACCCAGACAGAAGAGCAATCAGCCGAAGGGATTAGGTGAGGAGGGGAAACTCAGGCCCGCCCAGAGTAACAGGACGGAAGAGCAGCAGAAAGGGGATAAAAGCCTTGAACCCGGACAGAAGAGCAGTCAGCCCCAGGGATACAGGTGAGGAGAGACAACTCAGGGATGCCCAAAGCAGCAGGCCAGAAGAGCAGGAGAAAGGGGATTGAAAACCAGGAAGCCAGACAGAGGAACAGTCAGCCAC
>NW_006921649.1:2135166-2141592 GCF_000298275.1 Orycteropus afer afer
CCAAGATTATCTTCTGTGTCTGTGTTAATTGGTTTCCCTTTTCTTTGTTGAAGAGGGTCTGTGCAATCCTTCTGCCTAGTCCGCCATCTTGCCCCGCCCCTCCCATTAAACATTTCTTGTGTGCCAGAAACTTCATTTACAAATCTTCCTAAACCATGTGGAGATGGTATCTCATTACTCCTATTTCATAGATGAGGAAGCTAAGGCAACAAGTATTCAACTAATTGACCCATTACTAACAATTAGGAGAATCAGGATTCATAGTCTTATGAGTCTGATTAAAAAGCCTGAATCTTTAATCATTTATCTACCTGCCTCTTTTCTTTTCCACATTTTATCCTTCCTCCTACCTCTACCACTGTCCTTATTGAGCTTCATTTTCCAGTTTTCTAGGAGCTCTGATGGCTTAGTGCCTAAGGCACTTGACTGCTAACCAGAAAGCTGATGGTTCAAACTCACCCCTCTCCTCAGAAAGAAGGTTGGGCAATCTAATTCTGTAGTGAAACTGCCTTGGAAACCCAAGGAGGAGTTGCTATGAATCAGATCCAACTCAACGGCAGTGAGTTTGGTTTTTGGTTCTAGTTTTCTAGCTACTACACTCCTATGTTTTACATTGTTTGATGCCTTACATATTTTATACGTTTTAAATCAATTGTGTAACTTGAGAATAAGAGCAATGTTTTAAACATTTATAGGAGTACTTAAGCACCAGACTACTAGCCAAAAGGCCATTGGCTCTAACCCAGAGGCATCTGGGAAGACAGGCCTGGTGATATACTTCTGAAAGATCACAGCCTTGAAACCCCTATGTAACAGTTCTACTCTGCACACATGGAGTCACCAGGAGCAGGAATACACTCAACAGCAACTAAGAACAACAACTTTATAGTACACCAACATCAATAGGTTTTTCTGGAGTGTGTTGTCCCTAAGAAGTAATGTGGGATAAAATGGGAAAGTACTATAAGATCAAACATGGAGAATGTTAGAGTCCAAAGAAATTCACTTTAGTACTCTTTTGGAGATCCCTACTATATGCCTGGTAGCTCTGGTAGTGTAGTGCCTAAGGCACTTGACTGCTAACCAGAAGGATGGCGGTTCAAACCCACCAGCCACTCCTCAGAAGGAAGGTTGGACAATCTACTTTGGTAGTGATACTGCCTTGGAAACCCAAGGAGGGGTTACTATGTGTCGAGTCCGACTCGACGGCACATAACAAAAACAACACTATATGTCTAGGCGCTCTTGTAGCATAGTGCCTAAGGCACTTGACTGCTAACCAGAAGGCTGGCAGTTCAAACCTACCAGACACTCCTTGGAAGGAAGTTTGGGCAATCTACTTCCATAGTGACATCGCCTTGGAAACCCAAGGAGGGGTCACTATGGGTCGGGGCCTACTCGACGGCACATAACAACAACAACAACTAAATGTCTATTGCCTTGTTCTAGTACTGGGTGTGGAAAGCAAATGATTATTCTTCTGTCTCTTGTGGTGATTACTAACATGTTCTCTCTGTTTTCTCAACCTCCTTTCTCCTTTTCAGTAGAATTTCAGAATGGCTCAAGTCCTCTGCATCTTTATCTCTTCAATTTATATGTGTATCATTGGTAAATTGTCACACCTCAAGTGACTGTGTAAGTGTGTATTAGTGTGAGAATCTAACAGCCGAATACAGACTTGGTGAAACTGCACCAAACATAAAGACAAGTCTTGGAAAAACACAGTTTGCACAAACAGGCAAAAGAAAGGTAATCTGGAGGTTGATTTTTGGGTACAATGGAAGTGGACTTTTCCAGTAGATAACACTTTTGCAAAATCAAAAGAGTAGGGAACCATGGAGAAACACTTATGTGGACCCCCATTAGTAAAGAAGAAAAATCTAACCTGCAGGGAATGAAAACTGGTATAAATTAAATAGGAAAGTAGGATTTCTAGCCACCACAATGGGTCAGATAATAGCACTGTTTGCAAAGAAACTAGGAAAAGAAGCAGACTAAGCATGTAGATGCTAAGGAGTTGCAAGAATCAAGGCAAGTAGATAGGATCAATTTGGAATCTTAAATAATAAGAAGTAATCTTTGAAAATGGCTAGACACTGGACTACTAGCTTAAAGGATGGTGCCTCAAACCCATCCAGAGGCCATAAGACAGGTCTTGTGATGTAGGTCCATAAAGTCACAGTCTTAAAAACCCTACGGAGCATCTCTACTCTGTACACATGAGGTCGTTATGAGTCAAAATTAACTTAATGGCAACCAGCACCAACAACAAAATATAATAAAGGACCCATTTCTCATGCAGGACCACCAGGATAGAGGGCATAAAACATGAGAAAGAAATGATATTTAAAGAGGAGATGTGAGGAGTCATCCAAGTGTCTATAGAGTCACTTCACAATGAATCTCAGGCAATCCCAAGTTCATTAGAATGGGATATTTGTGAGACCACTGACTTCATTCCTGCTTACAAGATAATACTTCCCTTAGATGGAAGACTACTGATTTAGCTCTGATAATATAAAGTAGATGATCCAGGAGAAGATAGCAGGACATCCTATACAAAGAGATCCAAACTGAATTTCTCAGAGCACCTTGTGAACTCTAAAATGGATTTATACACAGTAAAAGGAAAATCAACCTCCTCTGCAGATATTTTTTCAATATTTCTTCTCATAGAGCAAGCTACTAAAAATTGTGAGTAGTTTTTTTTTTTTTTTTTTAATATATCAAGCCACAAGGTGCAGAAAGTGGAGCATAACATTTCTATATCCCATGATTGAATAAGAAAGAAAAACAATTAAATAATTCAGTTTTCTTTAGAAGACACCTATCTACCTCTCTCTCTTTCTCTCTCTCTCTATCTATTGAGATAGATATTCACAATATCTTATGGGGAAAACAATAAATATGAAATGAATTTGTACTCCATGATTCTATTATCACAGCTTCATGAAACCATTAAAACTTAGTTTCCTCTTGATTTTCCCACACTATAAGTCACTACCCTCCTGGCCACCCAGATATACTCTTGATTAGCTCATTTATCTGTTACTTTCATGGCATCAGGATTGGAGGAAGATTCATTAACAACCTGCATTATGCAGACAACACAACTTTTCTTGCTGAAAGTGAGGATGACTTGGAACACTGATGAAGATTATAGACTGCAATCTGCAGTTTGAATTACACCTCAATATAAAGAAAACAAAAATCCTTACAATGGGACCAGTAAGTGGCATCATGATAAATGGAGAAAAGATTGAAGTTGTCAAAGACTTCATATTACTTGGTTCTACAATCAACACCAATGGAAGCAGCAGTCAAGATATCAGACGACATAAAGCATCAGGCAAATCTGCTGCAAAAGTCCTCTTTCTAGTGCTGAAAAGCAAAGATGTCTCCTGGAAGACTAAAGTGTGCCTGACACAAGCCATGGTATTTTCAATTGCCTCATATGCATGTGAGACCTAGACAATTAATAAGGAAGACCAAAGAAGAGTTGATGCTTGAATTGTGGTGTTGGTGAAGAATGCTGTAAGTACCATGGGCTGCTAAAAGAATGAATGAATCTGTTCTGGAGGAAGTGCAGCCAGAATGCTCTTTGGAATTGAGAATAGCCAGACTTCTTCTCACCTAGTTTGATCATATTGTGAGAAGGGACCATTCCCTGGAGAAGGATATCATGCTTAGCAAAATGGAGGGACAACAAAGAAGGGGAAGGCCCTCAATGAGATGGATTGGCACAGCAGCTGCAAAGATGGTCTCAGGTATAGCAAGGATTGTGGGGCTGGTGCCGGAACAGACAGTGTTTGTTTCTGCTGTACATGAGGTCACTATGAGTTGGAGATGACTCAACATCACCTAAAAACAACAATATCTGTTACTTTATTTCTGCAGGATCTCTAACATCTGCAATCATTCTTTGCTTCCTCTTCATTCAGATATAAATAGTAGATCTTGACCTTAGCTTAATATTCACTTAATTCAGGTCAAACCAAAACTTTTATTTAAAACCTTTGTGTCTCATTTGTGAATAGTTGAGCCAAGATAAAAGAAACAGCTTTAATCAGTTTTTAATGTGATGTCTTGCATTCATATATGAACCCTTGGAAATACATTTAAATTTTAGGGAGAAAAAAACACATTTTTCTATATTCTCTGTGGCTCTTTAAGAAAGTATAATGCACTTTACATTCATGTTCCATTATTATATGATGTTTACATATTTCCATTCCAAATATCTGTGCCTCTTTAAGTCAGAACACCCACTCATTTATCCACATGGTCAGGTTCCAAAGCCCAGGTTGTTATGTGAAAATTAACATTATGAAAAAATAGAGGATGATCACATCACCTTACCCCCTTGGCTGTATTGTGATGTCCTGCCAGTCTCCTGCAAAGGTCACCTGCCACCATTGCCTCCCCTTCCACAAGTTTCCTCAGGACAGCTCAACTCCTACTTTCCTTCACAGGAAACAGCCAACCAGTCTTTCAGAGCCAGAATGTCCCAAGAACCACACCTCCATCCCTGGGATCCCCTCTGTCTCCTACTTTTACTGTATTTTCGTGGTGGGTGACCTCAGTTCATTTTCTCAGCAGCCTCAAAATGCTCTTGGTGGATTTGTCAAGGTTAGGAAGCTCCTTGTCCTCTGGCAGAAATGTCTGGGTTCCACGGGGGGAGGGTAGGTGCACACTGCCACTGAATTCCCCTGCTGGCTCCTCACCCAAGCATTCCCTGGCTTTCAGTGGGTAGCCTTGCCCCCATCTGTTCCCATGTCCCCATGAAAATTGTCAGTACAGAACTTTCTTTGAGGCCTTGACAGACAGGCTTTTCTTCTGCCCTTGATCTGCAGCTGCCACTGACCACTCACCCAGTGACTCTACTTCCACCCAGTAAAATCTAATGGGAGTGTTAGCCTGAGAATGACTTCAGTTTCTATGCGGTTCTATGTTGCTCATTCTAAGAGATATATCTGTATGTTATTTCCTCACACACACACTTCTTTCATGTCCTGTCTCCTGAACTACTGCTTTCACCTTGTTGTTGTGTTGTTGTTATGTGCCGTCGAGTCGGCCCCGACTCATAGCGACCCCTCCTTGGGTTTCTGAGGCAGTATCACTACGGAAGTAGGATTGCCCAACCTTCCTTCCGAGGAGTGGCTGGTGGGTTTGAACCGCCAGCCTTCTGGTTAGCAGTCAAGTGTTTTAGCCACTATGCTACCAGAGCTCCTGCTTTCACCTTAGCATCACTATAATTACAGCTTACTTCCTTCTCCCTTCATTCAATCTGTTAATACTATCTCAACTTCAGAGGAAGGCTGATTGAATTTGTTCACCGTGGTTATTTCTCCATGCTGTTTTACTTCTGCTTTTGAAACTCAAAAGTGAAATATATATCTTTCCTCTGTTCTTTGGTTTCATTGTCCAGCGATAGAAACTCCTTGACTAGCTTCTCAGAGAGGAATGGGTGACTAAGCAGTGAGGAATAGGATTTGGTGAGGGTTAAGAATATGTATAAAACCTTTGTACCACTACTGAAAGAATGAAAGTTTTTCACTATTTAAAAAATAAGAATGTATAATATATCTTTAAAGGATTAATTTAAACAAGGATATTTAGAAAGTTGATCACATGTTGTTGTTGTTAGGTGCTGTCGAGTCATTTCCGACTCATAGTGACCCCATGCACAGCAGAACAAAACACCGCCCGATCCCGTGCCACCTCCATGATCCTTGCTATACTTGAGCTCATTGTCACAGCCACCATGTCAATACATCCCATCGAAGGCCTTCCCCTCTTTCATTGACTCTCCACCTTACCAAGCATGACATCCTTCTCCAGGGAATGGTCCCCTCTGACAACATGACCAAAGTAGGTGAGGCGAAGTCTGGCCATCCTCGCTTCCAAGGAACATCTTGGCCACAATTCCTCCAGGACAGAACTGTTAGTTCTTTTAGAAGACCATGGTACCTTCAGCATTCGTCGCCAGCACCACAACTCAAAAGCATCAACTCTTTCTTGGTCTTCCTTATTCATCGTCCAGGTCTCATATGCATATGAGGCAATTGGAAATATCATGGCCTATGTCAGGCGCACCTTAGTCCTCAAGGAGATATCCTTGCTCCTCAGCACTTGAAACAGTTCCTTCACAGCTGACCTGCCCAGTGCTACACGTCATCTAATGTCCTGACTGCTGCTTCCATTGGGTTGATTGTAGAACTAAGCAATGTGAATTCTTTGACAACCACAATCTTTTCTCCATTTATTGTGATGCTGCTTATTGGTCCAGTTGTGAGTATTTTTGTCTTTTTTATATTGAAACTTAATCCATACTGCAGACTGTGTTCCTCAATCTTCATCAGTAAGTGCCTCAAGTCACCCTCACTTTCAGCAAGCAAAGTTGTATCATCAGCATATGTCAGGTTG
>NW_006921649.1:2142082-2143463 GCF_000298275.1 Orycteropus afer afer
TTTGCATAGTCAATAAAGCACAAGTAAACATCTTTCTGGTATTCTTTGCCTTGAGCCAAGATCCATCTGACAACAGCTATGATATCCCTTGCTCCACATCCTCTTCTGAATCCAGTTTCCACCTCTGGAAGTTCTCTATCAATATATTGCTGCAACAGTTTTTGAATTACTTTCAGTGAGATCTTGCTTGAGTGCAATATTAATGAAATTGTTCTATAATTTCCATATTCTGTGGGATCATATTTCTTTTGAAAGGATATAAATATGGATCTCTTCCAGTCAGTTAACCAGGTGGCTGTCTTCCAAATCTCTTGGCATAACCGAGTGAGTGCCTCCAGTGTAGCATCTGTTTGCTGAAATATCTCAATGGGTATTCTGTCAATTCCCGGAGCCTTGTTCTTCACCAATTCCTTCATTGCAGCTTCAACTTCCTCCTTCAGTAC
Source organism: Orycteropus afer afer (assembly GCF_000298275.1). Classification (NCBI taxonomy): domain Eukaryota; kingdom Metazoa; phylum Chordata; class Mammalia; order Tubulidentata; family Orycteropodidae; genus Orycteropus; species Orycteropus afer. The sequence goes on from NW_006921649.1 coordinate 2,142,526, forward strand.
CATTGGTTCTAGATCATATGCCACCTCCTGAAATGGATGAAGATCGACCAGTTCTTTTTGGTACAGTGACTACGTGTATTCTTTCTATCTTCTTTTGATGTTTCATGCATCATTCAATATTTTGCCCTTAGAATCTCTCAGTATTATAACCTGAGGCTTATTTTTTTTCCCTCAATTCTTTCAGCTTGAGAAATGCCAAGCGTGTTCATTCCTTTTGGTTTTCTAACTCCAGGTCTTTGCACATTTCATTATAGTAATTGGCTTTGTCTTCTCAAACTGCTCTTTGAAATCTTCAGTTCAATTCTTTTATCTTGTCATTTCTTTCATTTGCTTTAGCTACTCTCTGCTCAAGGGCAAGTTTCATTGTCTCTTCTTTCATCCATTTTGGTTTTCTCTTTTTTTGTTGTATTTTTAGTGACCTCTTGCTTTTTTCATGGATGATGCTCTTGATGTCACCTCACAATTCTTCTGGTTTTCAGTCATTGGTATTTAATGCATCAAATCTATTCTTTAGATGGTCTCTAAGTTTGGGACGGATATATTCTAGATCATGTTTGGCTCTTGTGAACTTGTTTTAATTGTCTTTAGCTTCAAGTTGAACTTGCATATGAACAGTTGATGGTCTGTTCCACAATTAGCTCCTGGCCTGGTTTTGGCTGAAGATATTGAGCTTCTCCATCTCCTCTTGCCACAGATGTAGTCAATCTGATTCCTGTGTGTTCCATCTGGTGAAGTCCACATGTACAGCCACCATTTGTGTTGGTGAAAAAATGTGTTTGCAATGAATAAGTCATTGGTCTTACAAAATTCTACCATGCAAGTTACATATCATTTCTGTAACCAAGGCCAAATTTTCCAACTACTGGTGATTCTTCTTTGTTTCCAACTTTTGCATTCCAGTCACCAGTGATAATTAACACATCCTGATTGCAAGTTCA
>NW_006921649.1:2143808-2167555 GCF_000298275.1 Orycteropus afer afer
TCTCCTCAATTTGAGTGGTGCCACATCTGCAAGTGGAGGTCTCGAAAGTTTTACCTTATCCATATGAGTAAGGCTGATTTTACTCTGATAAAGCAGTTCTTGCCCAGTCCTACTTTGAGAGCTTTCTAAGCTAAGTAACTCATCTTCCTCCTCTATATTGAACAATGTTTCTGGACTATTCATAAAGTTGTGCAGTAATCAGTATCAGACAATGTTTCTCTGCTATTCATAAGGTTTTCCCTGGCCAATTCTTTGAGAAGTGGATGGCCTCCTCCTTCTTCTTAGGTTGTCTCAGTCTGAAAGCCAGGTTGATACCTGTGCGCCATGTGCACCCCACTGGGTTTGAAACACCAGTGGCACAGCCTCAAGACTCACAGCAACAAGTCACCACAGTAGGACTAACCAACAGGCAAGTTTATCTCCCTTAGCTGTTGGACCCCCTCCAACAACCCTTACCTGGATCCCTGTAGCTGACTCCTTGATCTATTCCAGTCCTCTTTGCCTTTTCCTTTTATGTTGTTGTTGTTGTTGTTGTTATGTGCCATCGAGTTGGCCCCGACTCATAAAGACCCCTCCTTGGGTTGCCAAGGCAGTATCACTACGGAAGTAGATTGCCCAACCTTCCTTAAAAATAAATTACCGAGACCTTAGTGCTGATACGGCCAATACCAACCAGATTCATTGATATTTGGTAATGTGAAAATTAAAAATTAAACAAACAAACAAATAAATGAATAGTACAGTAGTGTAGTACTATGATTGGATTTCCTTTCCTTCATTCAACTATGGCAACCTTTCTGTATCTTTCAGTGTCTTCAGCTGGTTTATTTTCAGGGCAAGGAAATCCTGAGTATTAGACTTTCCACCTAATAGCAAACCTCCTACGGAAGAGATCAATCTACTTTTCATCTGCAAAATGTGTTAGTTTCAGTCTGTGAGGGCTAGTGTCCTGTGATAGGGACATCATTAGAAAGCACAGAGAAGCTAAAGTCAATTTTAGAGGGAGTCATACTAAAGTACACCAATTTTTGCTGATGGACTCATTTCATTCTTAAGAATTCCAAAGACCCAGATAATCTACATTAGTTTAGGGACCGTAGAATATCAGTTATTGAAACAGTTAACACCACTGCATTATTGAAACAAGAAACTTAGGGCAAGGACATAAAGGGTGGCCCTTACTCCTCTACCATGCCATGTGTTCTTTAATGTTCACACAGAATTTGCTTTTTGAGGCATTATTTGAAAAAAAACACACACATTCTAAATTGTGCACCAGTCAATTTATCTGTCTTGGGAGGATGAATGTTGAGTGAGTCCAGCTGAGATCTGAGCCTTTGTGACCAAGGAGTCTAAGTCATCACTCCATCCTCCAACAGGACAGCTTCTCTGCAAAAGAAGTTCAACTTCATGAATCATTTTCTCCTTCATGCATTTAATTTTCCAAAAATTAAGCATTAGGAAAACAAAAGCACAAGATTGAATGTTTATGCATTAAAATAGTCTATTGTTCTTAAGAGGAGCTGTGGTAGCATAGTGCCTAAGGCACTTGACTGTTATCCAGAAGGTTGGTGGTTCAAACCCACCAGCCACTCCTTGGAAAGAAGATGGGGCAATCTACTTCCATAGTGATCCTGCCTCGGAAACCTAAGGAAGGGTCGCTATGAATTGAGCCTGACTCGATGGCACATAACAACAACAACAACAAGATTGTTTCTAAAATTCTATCTGACACTTTTATTCAGTCCTAAAATCCTGCAAATAGCTGGTCTGGGGAAAAAAATATTGCAAGGTATATGAATGTTTTCGTTTTAAGAGTATATTCCTCATTATGCCCCCCTCTTTCTCTTCTTCTTCTTTTCTTCTGCATCATAAAAATCTGCAACTAATGATATTATCTTTTGCTAACATTCTCAACTTTGCCAAAATAACAAATACTATCACTGGCATATACAATTACTGTTTGACATTCATTTATGTCTTAATGAAACTGAGTTCACCAGAATATTTCCAAAGAAAGGGTGAAGAAAGAGGAAGCAGAGAAGGCACAGACACACTGAGTGCTGGCTAGGTGAATTTCTTTGTCTCCTTGAGCCTCAATCACTCATCTGGAATGAATGGATGAGACTACACCATCTTAAAATTTCTTTCTTATGAAAGCATTCCTCACGTGATGAGGAGTAATTCATAACAAAAGGAGAAAAAGATTTAGAAATCAAAATGGCAGCACTAAAATTATCTAATACCCTGAGCTCAATTTTATTGTAATGGTTCTAAACATGACTGCCCATCACAATCATCTATTATCTGATCCCATATATGCAAGCTCAGGCTTAAGTGTCTACATTTTTAACATACTGACTAGTTTTGAGGAGTCCCTGGGTGGTACATTTGGTTACTAGCCAAATGGCTTGTGGATCAAACTCACCAAGAGATGCCTCAGACTTCTAAAAGGCCACAGGTTTGAAAACTCTATGGAGTAGTTCTGCTCTGAAGACATGGATTCTTCATGAGCTGGAATCAATGGCAAATAACAACAACCTAAACAATGGTGGTTTTCACACAGACAGCAGGAATGGAAACCAGTGTTTAGAAACTAATGGTTGTTGAGGCTAGATATTGTGAACATATTTCCAGCATTGAGGTAGAGTGATAAGTAGACCAACTAAGCAGGCATTTGTTTGGATTATGATTTTTGCCTTAATGTTTCTTACACCTTCTAATAAAAAAAGGGGGGGAGGGAGACAAAGCAGTCAAGTTCATATTGATATTTTGACTAGCACCATAGAATAGTATGCAACTATGGTTTGACAATATTTATACTCATAGCCATTCTCCAGTGAACATTTTCCACTAAGGGTCAACAGATTAAATGGCTCTTTTTTAAATTTGATAAGGCACTGAGTTACTTAGTATTATATCTGGTGAAAATACCAGCCTTTAATGCAACCATTACACATTGAAGAAATCAATGTTTTCATCATCTTAATAGGACCATTGCTCCTGTTTTCAATTTCTTATGTGGAGCTACAAGGGGTGCCATTGGAGTTGGCTTTGAACATTTCAAACAAATTCAGATTTAGTTTCTGATTCAAACTTCAGTGGATGCTTTTGAGGACTACAACATGCCATGGAAAATATATATCAAAATAGTATAAAGGAAAAAGAATAAACAGAAACATAGCTATAGAGGGGAATCTAATCTTGGAACTAAATCTAGGGCATTAAACGGCAAACACCATAACACTTATTCTATTTCCATTTGAAAACACCACTAGTAAACTAAAATTTCCCATTTCTTTTCACACATATACCAATCATGTGATGACTTTTCTAATTGGTAGCTTGGGAGTAGGAATTGGTCAGAAGTTTCAGCCCATTCTGAGTTCTCTTTTCAGATATGTCTGATACAGACATATTCATTGTGATTTGTTCCTCACCAGTCAGCAATCTTGCCAGGTCCTGCCATAGTAGAGTGAGGAGGGGAGTCTGAAGTGTCTATTATGTCCTGAAAAGGGGTATGCATGTCTAATTTATGATGCAGTTATTGAGTCTATATGACCTCATATATTAGCTACATCTTCCAGTTTATTAGTCTACCCATCTCTTCAACAATAAGATTGATATGTTGGTAGTTTTATCTCTGAATTCCATGCCTATTTCTATGTCAAATCTAAAAAGGGAAAAGAGGTATTGTTTTTGGATTCCATAAAATCCTACATAAGAGCTCCATGGAGAACAAGAGAGCATTCAAGAACCTCCCTAAATTATATAAAAGTCACCACTCTAGAAGCCTCAACTGGCTATTGTTGTTTCAAAATGGAAATAGTAGTCTCACTCACTGCTGTCAAGTGGTATCAGACTCATAGTGACCCCCTCCTTTGGTTTCTGAGGCAGTATCACTATGGAAGTAGATTGTCCAACCTTCCTTCTGAGGAGTGGCTGGTGGGTTTTAATCTCTAGCCTTCTGATTAGCAGTCAAGTGCCTTAGGCACTATGCTACCATAAGTTAGATATATAATTTAGTATTCAGCATAAAGCTCGTCACACAGTAGGTCCTCCATATATATTTTTTACTGAATTAAAATGATTTTTCTGAATAGATTCATTCTGTTATATGTAGGGAAGTTTATTTTTCTTTTTTTGTGTATTCTTGAGATCCTGCCATTTCCCTTTTAATGCAATATTTGCTTAATAATTTATCACTTTTTCCAGATAAAATGCAGAGCTGACCATGTAAAATTAAAAAAGTAACTTATGAGTGAGCCTGTAGGGTCTGGGAGCCTCTCATATGGATCAGTATTAAGGCAGAAACACAGACACGTACAGGATTGGAGTAGATATAGAATATTAAGGAAAAAAATACTGGGAATGGGAGAATCTATGCAGAGTTTGTTTGAATGCTAATACATCATGAAATCACTGCTTTCTGGCTACTGGGATTTATTGTAAAAGAAGCCTGCAATTCAACAAAGAATGGGGTCCCCTGCAGAACTCCTTAGACTGGCTCTAGCCAATACACACTAGGCAGAAAAAGGCAGAGTAGGAGTTAGGAAAGAAAACCAGGGAGATTTCAGGAACAGAAGGGATTCGTTGTTCCAGAATCTTACATATGTATAATTGTTACTTTAATATTAATCAGGCCTTGGTGACAGAATTGTGACAGCTCTGTGAATATGACTCCCAATTACACAACTGGTTGTTGAGTTAAAATACTTCTTTTAAGTGTGCCCTCTTGCTCATTTGGTATTATTTTCTGTGTGTAACCTCCCTACTGTGTCTCCAGCTAAGTCAATCTACCTCTCTGAATGTAATCTGTATTTTCAGAGATGAAGATGCTTCACTCAGGTACAAGAAGACAGTGTCACATGAGATAGTGCCTTTATTGTTTTTCCCCTGCCGGGAGGTGGTAAAAAGACCTCCCCAGAAAGAACTGATGAGGAGGGAATGCACACAGGCCACCTGGGCTGAATGTAAGGAGAGCTGGAATCCAAAAACAATTCTTTCTGAGCAAATATCTCTAGCCTTCTTCCTCCCCAGAAATACTCAATGTCGAGTGAAACTAATTTAACAAGATATCCCCTTATCCTCTGAACAATGCTGAAAATATTCCTACAGGACTTTATTAAGACAGACCCCAAAGTACTCATCAGGCCAGTGAAAGGGAAAACTCCTGCTGTGTCCTTTCTACCCACAACACCACAGCAATTAAAGAAGAAACCAATATCCAAACAGATAGGTAACTTTTTATGCACACCAGGCATCTGCTCATGCCCAAGGCCAAATTTTTAAAGGAGAGAGCCATTATTTTTCCAGTGGTACAGGAAAGAAGCTGCAGGACATACAGGTTAAATTTGAAAAGGCCTTGCAAGTACCTTAGGAGGTTAACAGTATCACCTGAAGCTAGATTCCTATCAGTTATGGATTCAATATTTTGTTGGAATTTGATGAGGTCTGTGGGGATGTTTGCAAAGGGGAAGTGTGATTGGTCCTCTAACTTGGCAGCTGTTTGGCATCCCATGCAGAGATCATAAGACATTTTTCATTTTTCCATGTGGCTCTGGCATTCTTTTTTTTTTTTTTTTTTTTCTTTTTTTTTTTTTTTTAGGATTTGGGTGAAGATTTACAGAGTAAATTCACTTTTCATACAGCAGTTCACATATACTTTGTCTCATGTCATTGACCAAAATTTACAATGCAGCAGCTCCCCTCCCACTTCCTCCCCATAGTTACCTCCTCCCAGTGTCCATCCCTTCATACTCTTCTGCACCCTGAGCTATCTCCCTGTGCATAAGCAGCCCTTCCTTCTCCCATGATTGTTCTCTCCAGGGTGTGTGTCTACTAGAGGTAAATGTGGCTCTGGCATTCTTAAAGCAATATTTGTTCTGTCCCAATATGAACCTGGATGTTAATCACAGTATTTTCATTTCAGTAATTCACTGTGTGGAAAGATGGCTGTGAAAATATCCTGGGATTAGCCTATTAGCCTATTTTTAAGAAATATATATGTATACATATACCATATGCATACCAAACCATAACGAAAGATACTGCTATTGAGTCGAATCCAACTCATAATGACCCTCATTGAGTTTCCAAGGTTGTAAATCTTTATGGAAGTAGATTGTCTCAGCACCTCTGCTTCTTCCTGCAGAGTAGCTGGTGAGCTTAAATCACTGACCTTCTGGTTAGCAGCCAAATGTCTTACCCAGTATGCCATCAGAGCTCAATATATATATGATTTTTTATTTACCCTTTGTGGTAGTTCAGTTTGTATGTCAACTTTGCTGGGCCTGGTTGAGTGGCTGGGCAGCTGGGTATAGTATTCCCCATGATGAGACTGGTAATCAACTACATGGTGGAATCTACAGGGAGCAGCTGAGTAGCTGCTTTTGGTATGTGGTCTGCTCCCCATATATAAGAAGCACCTTTGGGAATGGTCTCTAGTTTATGGCACACTTGGACCTGCATGTAGCTGTGTCCTTGTTCAGCAGACTAACATGCTCTGCCAACCTTGGCACTTAAAATGGACTTGAATTAATGGCCTGCCATGTGGTTTGGTAATATCAGGATTGTGCCATTTTATTTGTCAACATTGGGCCTGTTAGGTGCAGCAGCCAGTAGCTGCCTAAGTGAAGAGATGCCTCTAGCTTCAGTGGGCCAGGAAGAAGAGGAAAGCTGAAGCCCAAGGTCGAGGGGCTTTCACACAGCCCCTAGAGCCTGGCACTTTGAACTCGGACTTAAAGCCTCCAAACTATAAGAGAATAAACTCTCATTTGTGGTGTATTCCTATCAGAAAGGCGCTAGGTAACCAGAACAGAATATGGTACCAAGAGAGTGGGGTGGTGTTCTGACAGGTACCTAAAATGTGGAAACAGGAGTGGAGTGTGTCCTTGACCTGAGATGCTAGCAGAGAGACCCCGGTATATGGAATGAGAGACAGCAGGAGCAGAGCTGAGAGACCAGCATGAGGACAGAAGTAGCAAACCCCAGAGACTGGCATTAAACAAGTCTTACCAGTCCATGGAGGAGAAAGCTGGGTGCCATCGTGCAGGCAGCTTCCTGGCATAGTGGGTTGCCTTTAGGCATTAACTGGTAGATGAGAGTAGCACAAAAGGGAGTAGCAGGTTGGCTGGCTCAAGGAGCAAGAAAGCCAAGTGCTTTTTGGGCAGGAAGTTTTCCAGTGGGTTGCCTTCAGGATTAATCAGTAGAAGCAGAGTGACCAAGGAAATGGAAGCAGAGCTGCCTCAGCCTGAAAGGGTAGGACCATGGCCTTTGGGGGTAGACCCACCACAGCCCCCTAGGTTTCAAAGAGCCAGGCCTTCACCAACTTGGTTCTGGAGTGTGGGGTTGCTCATTCATATGAGCCAGTGGGATGGAGCCATAGCTGCTGCCTGAGAGTGAGGGGGCAGGGCTGCCACGTTCAAGAGGGAGAGGAACGGGGCCCACCAGGCCAAGGGGGTGAAGTCATCACTTAGAGGAACTAGGGGACTGAAGCCACCCAATGAGAGAGATCTGTACAGATGCCAAGTTGACAAGGGGTAGAATTGTGGTAGTTCAGTTTGTGTGTCAACTTGGCTAGGTCTAGTTGAATGGCTGGGCAGCTGGATGTAGTATTCCCCCATGATGAGACTGGTAATCAACTACATGGTGGAATCTACTGTGAGCATCTGAGTAGTTGTTTTGGGTATGTGGTCTTCTTCCCATATATAAGAAGCAGCTTTGGGAATAGTCTCCAGTTTATGGCACGCTTGGACCCTGCAGTAGCCAAGTCATTGTGCTGTGGCCTGCCATGCTCTGCTGACCTTGGGAGTTACAATGGACTTGAATTAATGGCCTGCTGTGTGGTTTGGTAACATCGGGACTGTGCCATTTTATTTGTCGACCTTGGGCTTGTTAGCCTTAGCAGCCAGTAACTGCCTGAGTGAAGAGATGCCTCTACCTTCAGTGGGCCAGGAGCAAGAGGTAAAGGTGAAGCCCAAAGTCGAGGGGCTTTCACACAGCCCCTAGAGCCTGGCACTTTGAACTTGGACTTAAAGCTTGCAAACTGTAAGAGAATAAACTGTTAAGGCCATCCCATTTGTGGTCAGATCAGCACTAGGTAACCAAAACACCCTTCTACTTTAAAATTGAAATATTGGCAAACATTTCAGGCTTAGAATCAAACAAATCTAACAAACCAGTGCACTGCAAGAAAGATAATTACATCCATGCCTACTCTAAGATACTTCCATTACTCTCCACTCCTGAGTCTCCTTTACATTCCTCCTGATGGGGAAACTTCTTAATCCTCATTTGTGTGTTTCATTTGTTAACCTTGAGGAGAGTTGGGAATTTCAGACTCTTGTTGTTCACATAGGCTAGTTTCTTTAAAAAGGAAAACAAAAGAGAAGATCACCTACAATTCTCTGTTCTTTGGAAGGAAGTGTTATGACAGAAGTTTTCTCTGTTACTCACAGTTCAATTTCACACTCTGTACAGGCTATCTTGGTGATTTGGGGTTCAGCAGATCAATTTAGACTGTGTATTTTTCTGTCTTTGTTTGCATTATTCTTTTATCCAGCTGTAAGACTGCTTTTCTCTTAGCAAAAAGTCAAATGGTGGTGAATCTGCTCAATTAGCTTTGCAAATCTGTGTTTCACTGCCTTCTGCATCCCTCTCTTACTTTCTTTGTTGTGTATTTCTTATATTTTAAAGGGGACACTAAAATAAATTCTTCTTTAGAAAGAAATTAGCATTTTAATTCATAGGTGATCATCTGAAGTTTGTTTCTGATTATGTTTTTAATTAAAGGACAAATATGCATTCATTCTTCCATTTGGTTCAATTATATTTTGGAGGCTAGGTGAGTACTCAAATTCCAGATATCTGGAAGGCAGTATTTTGACATAAAATAACTTTATCATAAAGTAGCTTAACCAATGGATTGTGTGTAGCCTATGCCTGAAAAATAATCCTTTTCCCACCTTGTTTATTTAGCCCTTAATAATTTTAGTTGCAGAAACTGAAAATATGTGAAAAAGAAAATAATGAATCTTTTAGTTTAAGTATGACAGGAATTGAGAAGATACATTTTTTTTTTCTCTAACAAGATAAAATCAACAACAATTTTTACAGGAATTGATAGCAATTTGAGCTTCTTTTTAAAGGGAGGGGAATGAAGAGATAGCCTAGGATAAAGGAGATGGATGTAAAATAGTGAAATATTTGATGATAGTCACACCTAACCACATCTTTTCTCTTGTGGAATCCTTTTTCATCTAAGTAAATTTTGCTAACTACAAACAATGTTTTATTATTCTCATGAATCCTTATTCCTACTCCTTGTTCTTATATCTTATGTAGATAAAAAAATATATATATATTCATCTTTGTCACCTTTCCTATTTCCCCATCTAGGAAAGAGGTAAGTGCAGCACATGAAATATAATTGAAGGTCTTAGAAGGATCACTTGACTGTTGAAGCTAAGCACCTCTTATCTGCATCAGGCTTCAGTTCCTTTGAAGTTAATTCAGAGATTATACTTCATGCTTTAAAAAAATTCTTTAAGTAAGAATGTGTATTATTCATTTTCTTAAAATCCTCTGTAACTTCAGGTTGATATGAGCTGAGTATTCCCTTCATTTCTGTTCCAACGGTGGGTTCGGGGAAGAAATGCAGTATGGTATAAGCAGCTTTTAAGGTTCCTCCCTCTATTACTTATTGGCAGGATAGTGGAACTATCTAAAAGTAGTCTTTTGTATTCTTTTCCTTTTTCTCCTCATTACCTTTTAATTTTCCTCCCATCAGCTGGACAAAAAAAAAAAAAAATGCTTTTCATCATGGTAGATAAAGTTATAAAGTTATACATGTGATGTGCAATGCTAATTGATAATTGAATAATATCTCCAGGAGTTATAAAGTTCTTGTGAAATGCTTGTAATAAAAAGTGTCAGATATGGGTAGGTGAACTAGAATATACCTATAACCATACATAGGTTTAGTAGACAATATTCCCACATACATATTTGTATCTGCTATAAATATTTAAAAAAATCCATATACTTTATAGAAAAGGCAAAGTTAAGATATCTTCTTAGCCACAATCAAGCACCTTGAGGGAGTGAGTCCCTGGGTCTACTGACTCAGGACTGTCTCAGGGGACATCAATTCAAGTTCAAGTGGCACAATGTAGTACACAGAAACATTGTTTTCATCCTACTTTGGTGAGTAGTGACTGGAGTCTTAAAAGGTTGCCAGGGGCCATCTCAGATGTAACTATTAGTCTTTCCTCATCCAGAGCAAAAAAGAGTGAAGAAAATCAAAGACATATTGAAATAATTAGTCCAAGGAACAATTGGACCATGGGAACCCCAGCCTACATGACCCTGAGGCCAGAAAAAGCTATATAGTGACTTACTACCAATGCCAAACACTTTGAAAGGGATAAAAATTCAGATTCTGGATAAAGTGAGAGAAAATATGTGGAACAAAATTTTAAAAATAAAATAAATATTAGAGACCAAGATTATCAGTAGGATAGACTGGAGAAATCCCTGAGACTATGGTCCCAAATCACCCTTTGGGCCTGGAATTGTATTCATTTCCATGACTCAACTCTCAGGCAAACAATAGACAAACCTAGGAGCTAAACACTAAAAGTATACTGAAAGCACTGCAGATTGCCAAGAGACCTAACAAATCTGTACTGGAAGAAGTACAGCAGGAAAGCTCCTTGGAAACAAGAATGGCCGGACTTGGTGTTACCTACTTTGATCATGTTGTCAGGAAGGACCATTCTCTTCAGAAGGATATGTGCTTGGTAAAGTGGAGGGTCAGCGAAAAAGAGGAAGGCTCTCAATGGATGGATTGACACAGTGGCTGCAATGATGGGCTCAGGTATAGCAAGGGTTGTAAGGCTGGCACAGGACTGGACAGTCTTTTGTTCTGTTATTCATAGGTTGCTATGATTTGGAGCCAACTCAATGGCACCTAACAACAACAACACGAGCTGAACGACTATACCAAGGAGATGGACTCTTTAGAATAGTCAGCCATGGGAGATAAGAATGGCAGTACCAGCAAAGAAAGAAGCTAGACAGCCAGGAATGCTCAAAGAAAGACAGAGGGAAAGCCTAACCAAAGGAAGGAGAGCTGTTATATTATGGGGCTTATAATCTGTGTCACAAAACAAAATGTTTATGAACTGGTGAATGTAAAATGACTCTGCTTTTCAAAATTACACCCACATCACAATAAAAACTTCCTTTTCTTTTTTTAAGTGTTTTCCCCAGCTCCCAAAGGAAAAAGCTAGTCACAAATAAGGAGAAAGAATGACTGCTGAAAGTAAATTTACGCAGGCTTAGTAGCAAGTTTAGCAATTTTCACTCAGAAGAACATTGATTTTTCCGCATAATGCATTCACGTTAACCATAGTAAGGAAGCTAGTGTGCAGAACAAAAACATGGATGAGGTAACACATTGAGAGTGCAGATATAAGCAAGTCTTATTTGAGTTCAGGCTAGTAGGGGGAAATGATGAATGTGCTTAAAAGGAATTGGAATAAAAGAACTTTGCGTGCTTCTCCCAAGAAAACCAATAACCTCTTGAGAAATGTGTAAAAAACTGCGGTCATCAGAAGTGAAAACAAATAAGACAGAAATCTGACAGTTCAGTTAGAAGTTGTGAGGTGAGATACTTCAGTTCACCACCATATGTTTGTTTAGTTTGTCATATGGTGGTGACTTGCATGTTGCTATGATACTGAAAGATTTGTCACAGGGTCACCCTTGGTTAGACAGGTTTCAGGGGGAACTTCTAGACTAAGACTAGGAAGAAAGGCTTAGAGTGCTACTTCTGAAAATTAGCCAGTGAAAACTATGGATCATAACACAATATTGTTCCACATCATGCTGGAGATGCACCTCCTACATTGCATGACAGTACACAATAGCTGCAACAAAGGATTCACCAGTACCAAAAATTGTGAAGAAAGCTCAGGACTGAGCAATGTTTTGTTAAACATAAGGGTATCATGAGTCACAGCTTGATGACAATGAACAACAACAACAACACTTTCAACTCAGTGTCAGATTACCGGACAGATGTTCTAGGTAAGCACAACCTTTTAGAATTAAAATAAATTAATTAATTAATAATAGAATTTGATATCATATTTGTATAGGATATTTCTCTAACAATACAAAGCAGTGGTTGCCTTCTAGAAAAGGAAATGTGTATCAGGCAAGAAGTTATAAAGGAGAGTTATTCTTCACTCTATGTCCTGTTTTATTTTTTGCAATTTATGTGAAATCATCTTTTTTTTTTCTTTTAATAATTGAACAGTATAGTAATCAACATGGGGAAAATAAATATTTTGAATTTCTCACACTTAATTTGAATTTAATAAGGTTTCTATTTGAATTAAATGTAAGTTTGAGAATATGAAGAGGCCATAATTTTTCATTGCTTAGTGCCCCTGCATATCTTCAGCTCTCTTTCTGTTATTAAAATGGATGCAATTGTAATAAAGTTTGCCAGTTATAAGAGTTTCAACTGAAGTGCATTGTGTTAAGTAAAATAATGTCCTAAGAATGAATAGGTATCCATTTTTATCTTGAAGGACAAACAATGCCCAAATTAATTAAAGATTATTAACTGTCAAAAGTCACACCCAAGAGTGCATTAATTTATCAGCTCAAGACTTCCCTGCTGATTTCTTACTGTTTCTATTAGATCCACAAGATGTTATTTCATTTATTTTCTTAAACTACTTAGCAACCCATATAAGAAGACAAGGAAAGAAATTTCTTAAGATAGGAAACATGATAATTATTTTATTTAATTTTTTGTTTAATACTAAGCTAATGAGCTACTGACTTAGAAATTTTGTCTATTTTTTTTTTTTACTACAATATGGAAATTGAGAATTTCTGCCATCAACTGAAAGGACAATATTAACCATTGAGACAAATATGGATATTGCCAAGTATTAATACATTGTATGTTTACTTAAGTAGTAGTACTTATCTAGAAAAGACAATTACTCAATAGATTAATAATGAAAATGGCAAGTAGGCAATTATTTTAAAATTTATTTAAGTAGTTTTGTTGGGGGCTTACAATATATCAAGTTCTCTTCTAGGTACTTGGAACATAAACAAGACACAGGTATTTTCTGCTTCTCTTGAATGTACATTCTAAGAGTAAGGAAGGTAGGATGTTAATAAACTATGGGTATAATATGATGATTCTCATTATTTGCAGATTCTGTATGCAAGAATGTATCTATTTGTTTAAAATACTTATGGTGTTTTCACATCATTCACAGATAGGCATGCACAGAGCACAGAGTGGCAAAAAAAATTCCCATCTCAGGTCAAACAAAGTTTGTTCTGAATTCACTCATTCATTATTTATGGAAGTTTATAAAGCATTGTGCCCCAGTGGCACATTAGTTAAAGTGTTCAGATGCTAACCAAAAGGCTGATGGGCAGAACCCACTCCCTGGGAAAAAGATGTGGTAGTCTACATTCATAAAGATTTGCAGCCTTGGAAATCCTATGTGGGCAGTTCTACTCTTTTTTATAAGGCCATTGCTATAGTAATGATCAAGAACCAATGGTATTGAAGGAAGAAATAGAAGCTTCACTGAAGGAACTGACAAAAACCAAGGGTCCAGGAATTGACAGAATACCCATGGAGATTTTAAAGAAACAGATGCCACACTGGAGGCACTAACTCATCTATGCCAAGTAATTTCAAAGAGAGCTACCTGGACAACTGAATGGAAGAGATCCATATGTGTAGCCATTCCAAAAAAAATATGATCCCACAGAAGGTGGAAATTATCAAACACTTCAAACACTCCAGCCATTCCTCAGAAGGAAGGTCGGGCAATCTACTTCCGTGGTGACACCACCTTGGAAACCCAAGCAGGGGTCTCTATGAGTCAGGAATGACTCTATGACAGTAAGTTTATCATTAATATCACATGCAAATAAAATACTGCTGAAGATAATTCAAAAATGACTACAGCAGTATATTGACAGAGAACTTCCAGAAATGCTAGTTTGATTTAGAAAAGGACATGGAATAAGGAATATCATTGCTGATGTCAGATGGATCTTGGCTGAAAGCAAAGACTTCCAGAAAGATGTTTACTTGTGTTTTGTTGCCTCTGCAAAGCATTCTGTTGTGTGGATTATAATAAATTATGGATAACATTGAGAAGAATGGGAATTCCACAATAATTAATTGTGCTCATGAGGAACCTGTACATAGACTAGGAGGCTGTCATTTGAACAGAAGAAGGGGATACTTCATGGTTTAAAATCAGAAAGGGAATGTGTCAGGGTTGTATTCTTTTGCCATATATATTCAATCTCTATGCTGAGCAAATAATTCAAGAAGCTGAACTATATGAAGAAGAATGTGGCATCAAGATAGAAGAAGACTCATTAAAACCTGTGATATGCAGACAATATTATCCTTCTAGGTGAAAGTGAAAAAGACTTGAAACACTTACTGATGAAGATTAAAGGCTACAGTCCACGGTATGGATTGAACTTCAACATAAAGAAAATGGAAATCCTCACAACTGGATTAATAAGCACCATCATAATAAATGGAGAAAAGATTGGCATTATCAAAGATTTCATGTTACTTGAATCTACAATCAACCCCTCTGGAAGCAACAGTCAAGAAATCAGACATCATATTGCACTGGGCAAACCTGCTGCAAAAGAACTTTTTAAAGTGTTGAAGAGCAAAGATGTTACTTTGAAGACTAAGATGAACCTACTCAAGCCATGGTGTTTTCAATTGCCTTATATACATGTGAGAGCTGGACAATGAATAATGAAGACCAAAGAAGAGTTGATGCTTTTGAGGTTTGGTGAAGAATACTGAAAGTACCATGGACTCTCAGAAGAGCAATCAAATTTGTCTTGGAAGAAGTGCAGCCGTATGCTCCTTGGAGGTGAGAATGGCTAGAATTTGTCCCAACTACTTTGGTCAGATCGTCAGAAGGGACCATTCCCTGGAAAAGGATATCATGCTTGGTAAACTGGAAGGTCAGTGAAAAAGGGGAAGGTCCTCAAAAAAATGGATTCACACAGTGACTACAATGATGGGCTCAAGTATAGGAAAGATTATGAGGTTGGCACATGACTGGACAGTATTTCATTCTGTTGTACATAGAGTTGCTATGAGTCAGAGCTGCCAGATAGCACCTAAGAACAACTATAGCAAATAATAAGAATAATATTTATTTTAGGATCTGATAAATGCTATGGAAATAGAGAAGATGTAGAATACAGAAAGAGTTTTGAGAGTTAAGGAGTGGGAGAGGTCAGAGGTCAAGTTGGAGTATAAAATGTAAAATAGATGGAGGTAGAACTCACTGAAGGATCCATATGGCACCATGGTTAAGCCCTTGGTTGATAATCAAAAGGTTGATGGTTCAAATCCACTCAGTGGCTCTTGGGAGAAAGACCTGGTGATCTGCTTCATAAAGTTTACAGCCTAGAAATCCTTATGGGGCAGTTCTACTTTGTCACATGAAGTCAATATGAGTTGGAGTCAACTTCAGGACACCTAGTAACAATAACTCAGCCTCACTGAGAAAGTCAAATATGAATATAGACCTAGAAGGGTGCAGAAATAAGCCAAGTAAATCAACAGAAGAATATTTTTGGGAGAGAAACCATTCTAGTAAAGATCCTAAAGAGAGAGTGGGTTTAGCAGATCATCAGGAAAATAAGGAGGCCGATGTGGCTCAGACAGCATGACAAGCAATGTAGCAGCATATGAAGGACTCAATATGACAAGGCCAGATCCTATAAATTCCTGAAGACCAGTTGACTTCTGTTCTAAAGGAAAAGGGAGTTTACTGGGAGATTGGATCTGAAGAGTGACATGGCTTAAGTTTGAAAGTATTGCATTGTCTATGGGTAAGGGACAAATTAAAGGAAAGAAAATGAGGCAATAAATACCTGTTGTTATTGTTGTTGTATGCCATGAAGTCGGACTCTACTCATAGAAACCCCTCCTTGGGTTTCCGAGGCAATATCACAACTGAAGTAGATTGTCCAATCTTCCTTCCAAGGAGTGGCTGGTTGGTTTGAACCTCCAGCCTTCTGGTTAGCAGTCAAGTGCCTTAAGCACTATGCTACCAGAGCTCCTAATATAATACCTAGGAAAAGATAATGTATCTCAGAGCCAAGTAGACCTTGCAATGCAGTTGGGAAGAAAATGTTGAATTCTGCATATGTTTTCAAGTTAAAGGAAAGGAGATTTTCTTATGGATTAAATGTTGGGTGTGACAGAGAAAAAAACAAGGGAAAGAGGAAGGAATGGGCAACTGAAAGGATATTTCCATCTACTGATATGGGGATGGCTTTGCATAGTAATGCTTTTGGTATAAAATTAGTAATTCAATTTTGGTACCCATAGGTTAGTGACTATTGATAGACAATGCTGAAATTGGGGAGAGCGATCTGAGTTGGAGATGTAAATCTAGGAGTTACTGGCATATTGATAGATTTTGAAACCAAGAGATGATTGAGATCATCAAAGAAGTGAATGTAGATAAAACATTGCAATGATTATATCTTAGAGTGTTCCAATGTTAAGAGGTTGGTAAGAAGAGGAACAATGAGCCAATGGGAGTGACAATTGAGGAAGGAGTGAAATCAAGAGATTTTGGTGTTTTAGAAGCCAAGTGAGAAAGTCTATTTCGGGAAAAAAGGGTGGCCCTCTGTGTCAAACGCTGCTGATTGTTCAAATAAGATCAATGTGTTATAATATAAAAATCTGACAGAAAAAGATATGTGAGGATATGAAGAGCAATTTTCTGTTTAAAGAGGATCAAAGAAATGAAAAGTACAATAATTTCCTATTGCTACTATAGCAAATTGCCACAAATGTGGTGATTTTCAACAGGAAAAATTAATTTTATTATAATTTTGGAGGTCCACAGTATAAAATTGGTCACCCTGAGATAGACTCGTGGAGTCAAAAGGGTTGTGTTCCTTCTGTATGTCCTAGGTAAGAAATTATCTGTCTTTACCATTTTCTAGAGGCTACCTGCCTTCACTGACTTTTGATCCCATTCCTGAGTCATTAGAGTCAGCAAAATAGGCTAGAGTTGTTCTCCTACAGCCATCTCTTTTATTTCCTTCTTCTCCCTACTTCCCCTTTTAAGGACTTTTGTGATTACATTAGGAGCTCTGATTGTGCTGTGGTTAAGACTTTGGGGTCCTAACCAAAAGGATGATAATTTGAGCCCACCAGCCACTCCACAGGAGAAAGATAAGGTAGTCTGCATCTATAAAGATTTACAGCCTTGGAAACTGTATAGAGGTCTGTTTAGGCTAGGTTCTCTTGTTGTTGTTGTTGTTATGTGCCGTTGAGTGGGCCCCGATTCATAGCGACCCCTCCTTGGGTTTCCGAGGCAGTATCACTATGGAAGTAGGATTGCCCAACCTTCCTTCCGAGGAGTGGCTGGTGGGTTTGAACGGCCAGCCGTCTGGTTAGCAGAAAGTGTCTTAGCCACTATGCTACCAGAGCTCCTAGAGAAGCAAAATCAGTAAAGTATATATATATAGTTCATATATATATATATATATATGAAAAGAGTAAAAAGAGAAAGAAATTTATCTCAGGGAAATGGCTCACACAGCTATAGAGGCTGGAAAGTCCCAAGTTGCTGTTGTTGTTGTTATATGCTTCAAGTCAGACCCAACTCATAGCGACCCCTCCTTGGGTTTCCAAGGCAGTATCACTACAGATTGCCCCATCTTCCTTCTGAGGAGTGGCTGGTGGGTTTGAACCACCAACTGTCTCATTAGAAGTCAAGTGTTTTAGGCGCTATGCTACCAGAGCTCCTAAGTTCCAAGTAAGAGGGTCCATTATCAAGCTGGAGTTTTCCTGACTCACTCAGCTGTAGGGGCTGACGAACACAAGATCAGCAGACAGTATACAGGCTGCTTATTTCAGTGGATAACCCAAAATTAGCAGGTAAAATGGCCAATTGTTGGTTCACAAGCTATGAAAGCAACAATTCCAAGATCGGCAGGCAATAAGCCAGGTCACTGTTTCATCTCCAAAAATAAGCTAGATTCGGGATCCAGGTCCAACAGAAAGTCCCTACAATTTCCCAGGACATTCATATATATATATATTATAAGTAGTCTACACTCCTGAGGAAACTCTTTCAACTGATTGGCTACTCACAATATACCCCACCATAGAGGTGACAACCTTATCAGATCTCAACACTGTAATGACCACATCACAGGTACCTAAACCACTCAGAATCATGGTATAGCCAAGTTGACATACAACATTAACTAATACAGGGTCACTATGAGTCAGAATTCACTTCATGGCAGTGGGTTTATTTGTGTGATTATATTGGGCCCAGCCAGATAATCCAAGATCATCTCTCTATTTTAAGATCAGTACTTTACCAAACTTAATTCTATCTGCAAGCTTAATTTCCTTTTGCCATGTAATCTAACATAGTCACAGATTGTGAGGATTAGGACACGAACATCTTTGGGGGGATACAATTATTCTGCCAGGGACAGGGTAGTACCTAAAGGAGAAAGTGGAGTCAAGAGAAAATATATAATTTTAACATAGTATAAATGACAGTATTTTTACATGTTGATGGTAGAAATTCAATAGATGTTAAAAAAAAAAAAAAAAAGATTATAAGGAAAGGATGAATTGCTGGAGTGATAGCCTTGAATAGACTAGAGAGGACACCATCTGTGCATAAATAGAAAGATTGGATTTAGTGAAGAGTTTAGGTATGCTATATATGATAGCAGGCAAAAAAACAGAGTACGTGAGTGCAGATACAGATAAATAGGTGGATATGGTGATGGCAATGTGTGAAAGTCCTCTTCACATTGCTTTAATTTATGTATGAATGTGTGTGTGTGTGTGAGAGAGAGAGAGAGAAATAGTGATCAAAGTCATTAATGGAGAGTGAAGATCAACCAAACTCACTAGTATTGAGTCAATTCCTACTTATAGTTGGATATTTTAGAAAAGTAGAACTCTCCCATCAGTTTCCAAGGCCATAAATCTTTACAAAAGCAGACTCCCTTATGTTTGCCCTGTTGAGCAACTGGTAGGTCCAACTGCCAACCTTTGGTTGACAGCCAAATGCTTTAACCATTATTCCATCAGAGCTCTCCAGAGTGAGGATAGAGGACAAAATTATAAGATCTGAGAAAGGAAGGTGGAAAATAGTCAATACAAAGAATGAGAGAGCAAATAAACTGGGAACATACTGTGTTTACCTGGTTGTAGTAAGGGATCTATTTTGGTTACTGAGTGCTGCTCTGACAAGAATATACCACAAATGAGATGGCTTTAACAAACAGGAGTTTATTCTTACAATTTGGAGGCTTTAAGTCTGAGTTCAAAGTGTCAGACTCTAGGGGTTGGTTGAAAGCCCCTCAACCTTGGGCTTCAGCTCTGCCTCCTGCTCCCAGCCCACTGGAGCTCGAGGCTTTCCTTCACTCATCTGCTTGCTCCTGAGGCTGACAAGCCCAAGGTGGACAAGTAACAAGGCACAATCCTGATATTACCAAACAACACGGCAGGCTATTGATTCGAGTTTATTGGAAGTCCTAAGATTGGCAGAGCATGGCAGGCTGCTGAACAATGACTTGGCTACATGCAGGGTTCAAGCGTGCCAAAAACTAGAGACCAGTCCCAAGGCTGCTAATTACATACGGGAAGCAGACCACATCCCTAAAACAGCTACTCAGCTGTTTGTGGTAGATCCCACCAAGGAGCTGATTGCCAGTCTCATCACGGAGAATAGCTACCACCGGCTGCCCAGCCACTCATCCAAGCCCAGCCAAGTTGACACACAACCTTAAGTACCACAGGATCATTTCAAAATTCATAGGGAGGACTTGTGGCCCAGTGATTAAGTACTCTGCTGCTAACTGAAAAGTTAATGGTTTGAACACACCAGCTACTTTGTGGGAGAAAGGTGCAGCAGTCTGCTTCCAAAAAGATTACAGCCTTACAAAGCCTGTGAGGTAGTTCTACCCTGTCCTATAGGGTTGCTGTGAGATGGAATTGACTTTGAGGGCAAAATGAAACTACCTAGCAATTTTGTGAGCTTTTCCACAGGCACTTTCAGCTTCATGGGTGAAGATATGTAGTATTGGATTTTATCAGGATATGGTTTTGCTGATCAAGAGTATCAAAGTAGGAAAAGGATAAGAGATAGAAGGATATCCAAAAGGAAGGTAGTTAATAATAGCACCTTAATTAAGAAGATGGGAAGTAAGGACATCTACTAGAGAAACTGTGACAAGTTGGTATAATTAAAGGACTGAAAGTCCCTTGGGGCTACTTGAGTCAAAGCATTTTGAAGTTGAGAAACTATAGGCTAAGACCAAACTTAGAGCATTTGAGTCAACATTTTGTGATTGCTTTCATTGTGTGCTGGATGATTTGAAGCTATTTTCACTTGATCCTTATAAAATTTGTATGCAGAAGTCTTAGCATCATTACTCCTATTAAAAGACGATAGAGCAATTTAGATTCCAACTGGGCCAAAACAGCTAGGAAATATCAAATCCTCAGCTCAGTTTCAACCCTTCACCTTTAAGTTTAAATTTTGCTTCCCTCAAATTCTTTTATATATTGAGTCTCTTTGTTTTAAAACAGCTGTGCCTTATGACAACATTTGATGACTTTATTTCTTATTGATTTAACTTAGGGATTACTATTTTTGGATTTTTATCATAGACGCATTTTTTTGTTTTTGAGGTCCAAGTGATCAGGAATTAATGAGAAAAATATTAACTCATAAGTTAATATGTTCATAAAATATTATTTACATTGAAGTCATTTTTACATAGTAAACAATATGGTACCATATAAACAATAGTGTCATTCCATTGGAAACTAATAAAAATTATCAAAGAGTCTGTCTGTAAAAAGGTATGTTGAGTCATTTGGGCAAAATTCAACAATTACTAGGTATTAGATAATAATTCTTATTGTTTATTTTGTTGTATATGAAAATGTATTATAGTTTATTTTTTAAAAGTCTTTTCAAGATACAGACCAAATTACTTACAGGTAAAATAATAATATAATAATTATGTATTTTCAATTTACTGCAGAAAGAAGCAAACAAAGAAGAGTTGAGTGTGTATCTATGTTGGGATGGGGTGGGACAAGGGTAGAGAGTGACAAATGAAAGGCTATGTGAAGCAGAAAAGCAGAAAATCGATGGCTGTGTAAACTGAGTGATACATGCATAGAGGGTCTAATTGTTCTCTGTATTCTTGAGTATGTTTGAAAATTTTCATAATCAGATGTTTCAAAAGCAATTCCTAATACCTCACACTGACACGCTAGTTTTAATTAATTCATCATCTTCAGGGATATTTTAATTGAAAAAAATTTTTAAAAAGATATTCCATAGGAGATGGATATTATTGTCTTAAATATGGTCAGAAAATTATCCAAGTGAAGCTAGCTACCCCAAAACTGATTATTAATGGATTATTATTTGCTACAGCAATCACAATTGCAAATGCCACAACCTCACAAGTGCACTTTCTCCCTTGTTTCTATACCCTGTGAAAAATTTGAAGAACATCACTGAGAGTCCCTAGTTTGTCAGTGATTCTCTGTCACTTCTGTGCTAAGGCTCAGAAATACATCAACTTTTTGAGGAGTGGAAGGAACATATCTCAAGATGGATGCCGTCATTTGGATTGTGATTGATTTTTTAAAATAACAGTCATCATTTTTGGTGCTCCTTTAATTTGATGTTGGATTAATATTGTTTGACCTGATGATAGTAGCCATAAATCTACCTCATCTCCTATGACTGAAAATGCTTTCTCACCTGAGGAAGTTCAGGTCCATATTTGACCTACATAGTCTGAACCAAGTGATTAAGTTAAAAAGAATTTTCATTTTTTAAAAAATATCATTTGACTTGAAAAAAATGAGGAAAAACACACCCATAAATAAGCCTTCTATATCAGAACTTCATTTGTTCTAAGCATGAATTCCACAAGCTAAATAGCAAGTCATCATACTAAACAAGCTGAGAAAGAAGTATATTTGGAAATTAAAAATCTGCCAATAAACTTGAGTGTACTTAATGTAACAAAATTATGAAAATACATTTTGGCTATTTAATTTGAAATTATGCATCAAGGACATATTCCCCTTTGTGAAAATTTTAGTCTGCTCAATAAACAGCATGCAAAAAATTGGGTGAATTTTGTATGACATAAGCTATGATTTATACAGAAATGATTTTACAAACACATTTATCTCTATTTCTGGTGAGCATGGGTTTGAAGGTGAAGGATGCAGCCTACCTGGTGTTTCATTTCATAAGTGTTTAGAACTTGTAATTAATATCAAGGAAATTCTAAAATGCTCTAGTGCCTTTTACAAATCATTATAATATCCACCATTAATTACCCAACAGTGGCCTGTTAAAGGGTAGCATGTGCTCATCTTTGTAGCTAAGGATATAGTGACTGGAGCAAATACTTTCTTGACCAGGACAGATAATTTGGCCAGTCCAAAGATGCCCACTTAAAGCAAGTGACTGACCAAATGAAGTTGAAGAATCCAGCATTTGCGATTCTCTCATGTCATTTTATTTTAGGTGATACATATAAAAATACTCATAGAGTTAGATAGGAATCCAAGAATGTTTTGATTCATACAGTTTCACAGGACCTGAGAATCTACAGTCATCAGGGAAATAATTGTTGGGTGCATTGAGTTTTTTTTTCCTCCCATCTCTCCACTATTTCCATAATTGGAAGTTATCTGTGGATAATTACATCTTTAGTGGAAAGCAATTATAATTCTTATCATTGGCTTTTTAATTTGGCTTTTTTCTCTAATAAATAGTATTTTTCACATCTCATCTAACTACTCTGGATAGAGCAAAAAGGAAATCAAAGCACGATTTCAAATTTTAAAACTGGATAATTAGAAAAAAATAGTAAAATTGATAAACATAAAATGTTATGAAAGAAACATAAAGGTCATTATCTAAATCTAGGAAAGCAGAAATTCTGAAACTATTCTTGCTAAGGAGAGGAAACAGCCCATTGTTTGTAGATCACTTTCTTGCTCTGTCCTCCTTCCCTTCCACCTTCCTCTCTTACCCTTTCCTTCTGCCTTCTACTTCTACTGTCTTAGCTTCTTAGTGTGGTATAACAGAAATACCACAAATGTGTGGCTTTAACAACAACAACAACAACAAAAATATTTTCTCACAGTTTAGGTGGCTAGAAGTCCCAGTACAGGACACTGGCCCTAGAGGAAGACTCTCAATCTAGGTGAAAATTCTTGCCTCAGCTTCTCCAGCATTCTCAGAGTTCTCTGGAGATCACCAGACAGTGTCTATCTTTCTACCATTCCTGCTTGCTTCTGTGCCTAATCTCCTCTTTTTATATCTCAAAAATTATTGGCTTAAGACATACTCTCTACTGACATAGTCTCATTAAAATAACAAAGAAAATCCAATTCCCAGATGAGATTAGATCCGTGTGTATAGGAGTTTAGATTTATAACACATATCTTGAGGAACACAATTGAATTACCCAAATATTTTATTAATTTTAAATTTATTATATAGGTAAAAAGAAACTTTAATACCAACACCTATGTGACTTGGAGAAGCTCTGGTAGCATAGTGCCTAAAGGCACTTGACTGCTAACCAGAAGGCTGGTGGTTCAA
>NW_006921649.1:2168440-2169587 GCF_000298275.1 Orycteropus afer afer
AGTAGGATTGCCCAACCTTCCTTCCGAGGAGTGGCTGGTGGGTTTGAACCGCCAGCCTCCTGGTTAGCAGTCAAGTGCCTTAGGCACTATGCTGCTACCAGAGCTCCTTCACAGGAGCTAGTATTAACTATTTAATGACTTGAGGGAAACTGAAGGCAAGAAAGTGAACGCAGCCTTGGGTCCTGGGACTTATTCTGCTTTATCTGCACAGATCCCTATTCACTGAGAAAATATGAGGTATGACCCTTATCTTGTAAATAAGAATTAAAATTATGAATTAAATGAATTGAGACTTGACCTACGTATAGCCAAGTTTTGGGACTGTCTTGGAAAAGGCATATTGTGTTTCATTTTCTCACTTGAGAAAACTGTGAAATGTTTTAGATTGAATACACTGCTAGAGTTAGTATATTTTAGTGGTTAAGAGTTCAGGCAGATATGAGTATGAATTACAGATTTGTTTCTTAATCATTATATGACCTTTGGCAAAATATTGAATCTCTTAGAACCAAACCTCATCTTCAGAATAACTATAATGATGATAACAACTTTATTAAGTTATTTTGAGGATTAAATGAGACAAGCCTTGTGTAGCATAAATCCTGGTATATAGAAATGTTGGAAAAATTTAAGTTGTGACATTTAACTGAAAGGATATTAACCTTTCCAGGATTGTAGGATCACCATGGATTCTATTCTCCCTATAGAATCATTGAGGCATTGATTTTTAAATGACAGAAATCTCACCTTTCATGTGGGAGATCCAGGTTTGTGTCTCAACCAATGCACCTCAAACTCAGCTATCACCTATCTCATGTGTTGACACGATACTGGAAGTTTTTATCAGAACTTCCAGATAAGACAAAATAGGAAGAAATGCCTGGTGGTATCCTTCTGAAAATCAGCCAATGAAAACCCTGTGAATCACAACTGTTTAACCTGCAATCAATCACTTGTGCTTAAGATCTCCCATGAGTCAAGAACTGACTAGATGGAAGCTAACAACCACAAAAACAAAGAATCATTGAAACCATTAGGCTGTATGATTTCTAGAAATTTGGTTCCTCTAAGTATTCAGAGAAACCCAGGATAGAACTTATAACCTAGTTGAGCAGCACCTAGGAGCTGCTTGGTCATTTCCAGCTAC
>NW_006921649.1:2171243-2177989 GCF_000298275.1 Orycteropus afer afer
TCTGTCTTGTTGAACTTTGATACTAGTGCTGGAGAAAGATGGTATCTCATTGTTGTTTTGATTTGCATCTCTCTAATATCTGCACACCACTTTACCCTCAGGTGTCTACAGAATTCCTGGACTTTCCCCCCAAGCACTGATAATGTATACTATCTCTATACAACATGACCCTAATGTATACTATCAAATTTATTCAACACTAACTATACAAGGAGAGAATAACACAAAATGACAAAAAAATTTAGGTATTAAACATGTAATCAGTCACTAAATTGTAAATGTGGAAGTTGCACTGGCAAGTCTTTTGGTGTGTATCATTTTGGTGTGTATACTTCCACCAATTTTTTTTTTTTAAAGCAGGTATTAGACATCTTTGGTAAACTCCCATGGAGCTGCTGATGGGTTTGAACTGTTGACCTTTCAGTTAGTATCTGAGCTAACTGAAGGGTCACCCCACTGACCAGGCTCTGCCATAAGGCAGCTCAAGCTGACTGTCTCTTACTCTAGCCCCAGATGTAGCACTGAGAGTTGCTCTTGGTCAGGTAGAAAATAGTGTCTTTTAGTTCCTCTTTCACCCAATTTCCTGTTCTGGCCTCATGTTGAAAACTATATATCTGCAGATATTTATCCCAAACTCTAAATATGTTAATCTGTAATAGTTCTTATTAGAACTCATCACAGTCCTGGTTATTCCCCAAAACAATACATTGTTATTTGCACAAAGGAAGGACTACTTGGGTGATCTTTCTAAATTCTGAATGATATTGGATATTATGGAGTTGTTTCTGACTCCTTTTGACTCTATGTGACTGAGTAGAACTGCCCCATCGGTTTTCCTAGGCTACAGGAGCACTTTGCCAGGTTTTTCTCCCTTGAAACTGTGGATGGGTTTGAACTGTTGACCTTTAAATTAGCAGCTGAACTATTAACTATGTATTTACTCAAAATGAGGGAGTCTCTAGTCATGTAGTGGTTAAGGCATTTGGCTACTAAGCATAAAGGACAGTGGTTCTGAAGCCACCAGTGCCCCATGGAAGGAAAGATGACTGTTTCCATAAAGACTTACAGCCTTGGAAAACCCAATGGGGGTTGCTATGAGTCAGAATCCACTCAATGGCAGTGAGTTGTTTTTTTTCCCCCCTAATTCTAGGTGGTGCAATTGGTT
Source organism: Orycteropus afer afer (assembly GCF_000298275.1). Taxonomy (NCBI): domain Eukaryota; kingdom Metazoa; phylum Chordata; class Mammalia; order Tubulidentata; family Orycteropodidae; genus Orycteropus; species Orycteropus afer. The sequence goes on from NW_006921649.1 coordinate 2,172,409, forward strand.
AACATATCATCTTTTAACTGATAGGGTGGCCAATTGAGACCACCCAGAAGTGTTTCAGAAGAAAGGCTAAAAAATCCACCATTGAAAACCTTATGGAACACAGTTCTATTTTGACACTTATGGGGTCTTAATGAGTCAAATTAACTCTACAGAAAAGGTTTTGTTTGTTTGTTTCCCAAATTGGCTCCCTGCCTACAAACTGTTAGTGTTTGAAATATGTTTTTTTGTCCTACAAAGATTTCTGCCTCAACTAAGATTGGATTTCACTATGAAGATCAGTAGTAATATATATATTTTTTTCTATAAAATAACTTCTTATGCTTAGAAGTTTGTTAAGAACATATGAAAGGAAGACAGCTCTGGAAAACGATTCCTTACACGATTGTGGCCATGGTAGGCCATGGTTGCCTCTCACCACCAATTCCCAAATCAAAACTAAATTTGGGAAAGTAACTTTAAGATCTGGGAGCATTAATGGGTTTGGAGTATCAAGTGAATATCAGCTATATCCATTTCACATAGAGCAGAAGGGAGCCCTCCAGCGATTTTGGCTTGTGCTACACAGAGTGGCCCCCCACCCAAAATTAGAAACTTTCACCACAGCTGCCTGAAATTTTCTCTTCCATTTTTTGGATAACTAGACTCCTCTTTTGGAGGAGATTGTACTGATGGGATATCTGCCATCATCACTGAGTGTGAATTAAGGGAAAAATAGTCAGATCATCTGCCTCACCAGATGATGACTTGTGATGGGTTGGAAAGGTAGATACGTTGGATTGCTTTGGGGGAGACAAACATGTTCGGGCAGTAAAAAGTAGGTGGGGAGCAAATTTATCTCTTTTCAGAACTATAGAATAGACCTCTGACAAAATTGTACAGTAGGTGAGAGTTGCTTTGTGAATATCCTCTCAAGACATCATCAGCATTCTTTGTTAATTAACTCTTGCCCTTTCATGCAGTCTTTACTGTCTCCCTTAGCCATGTTATCCTCCACCATCGCCCCCTCCCCTTTCTCATTCTTTTCCCATCTCTACAGCCTAACTTAATATTTCAAATCTGATTAACTCAGTATCCTTAATAGAACTCTTTCTAGGAAAAGAATGATGTCTCCATTTTGGCCGGCTTTGTGGACTTTTGAATCAGTACTAGTATTCAAGTTGAAGTCAGTCACATTTTTTCAATGTATCCTCACTTATTAAATTTGATTCTAAGAAAACCTCATTCCTATTGCTGGTGCTGAGGTGGTACACGTCCCTGAGATGTGCAAGAAAATAGGAGATGGGGTTCATCTTAGGCACACAGAAAATGATGACATCAGGCTTCTTATTCCTTCCAGTTCTCAATCTCATTCCTTGTTCAGACAGTAAGCTTGGATATATTGGGCAGAAAGAAGACCACTTTAATTTTAGAACTTTGACAATTTGTTCTTTCAGAAACAGACATTTGTATGACAAAAGTTACTACAAGGATCTCTTAACACAAAATTGTAAACCTTTCAACATTGTGTTGCTGACTCCTTTAAAACAACAAAGCAAGCACAAGATATATTTGATACAATTAAAACAAGTAAAATCCATAGTATCAGGATATAAGTCAGTCTACTTGATAAGTCACTAACTTTCATTTAAAGCCTTCCCATTTTAGTGTCATTAAGAAAGAAAGGAAAGCAGTATTAGTGAGAAATGTAAAACAGCACAATCAAGGGCAAAAGCAGTGAAATGATTGAAGATGCATTTTTCAATCTGTGGGGTTTACTGGGATTACTTAGGCTAGACAAAAATCCATGAAGGTCATAATGACATTTTTATCATTTTAGACTGATGTATGCCATTTTTTATATTGTCTCTGCAATACACATTAAAATTTTAAAGACAGAGCTGTTACATTAAAAAGCAATGATTTAAAAATTTATCAGTTCCACCCTTCTGTAGTTTAGCTAGAATTTTTACTTCCATCATTTAGAAATCAACCGAGAATTTATTTTTTAAAAATGCTAATGTAGTGCCTTCTACAGGTGAAAAGGAATTGGCTTGTGCTCATTTCTTTTTAGCCTCTAAGAATATAGCTCATTGACAATAAATCAAAAAAAGACATGAAAGTTAAGAAACATACATACACCATAAAAAGTAAGCATTCACCATTTTTTCAGAAGTTGTAGAAATTTTTGGTTGAAATGTTGTTTACTACACCTGTATTGTCAATAATAACAAAATGAACTGCCCTGTGTTGAGTGCTTATTATATGTGAAATACTACACAGCAGGGTATCATATGTGTCATTTAAACTTCACAGCAAGTTTTCTTGTGCTCAGAACCTATTTGGCACTCAATAAATAGTTTAGGAAAGAAGGAAGAAAGGGAGATAGGTTTGCAGGCCAGAGGTCTTAAGAAAGCCTTCAAAAAAGATGTCAAGAAAGAATTACCATCCTAATTCCATAAATTCAAAGAGACTCACAAAAAGTCAAGAATATGTCCAAAGTGGCAAAATTAGTAAGCGGCAGAGGTGGAATTTATCTTCCAATTTGTCCAAGGCCCAAGTCCATATTCTTTTAACCAGATACTCCTGCTTCCCACTGTTATGTGTATGTTAGGACAACCTTAGGAAGTAGACAGCTTCATGAAAGATTCAGCCATGGAAATATTATCACATTATATGAATTTCATATATTAAAATAATATTGCTGACCCAAATGCTATGAGGGCATATGTTTTAAGTCAAATTGAGATTGTGCTATTATTAGGTATCACTTTGTAAGAGCAGTAAGGAAGCTGTCTAGAACTCATCATTGTGCTGAAATACACATTAGTGGTTGTTATTAAAGTCAGATGACAAACTACAGTCAAGACCATTTAAGCATGAGCTATCAATTTAGTTATCATAGGTTTATATTTCGCTCCCCATGTAAGTGGAGTGTTGCATAGGTCATGATTGTTGTTGTGTGCTGTTGAGTAAATTCCAATTCACCGAGCCCCCATAGGACAGAGTAGGACTTCCCTATAAGGTTTCCTAGGCTATGGGACAGATCACAAGGTCTGTTCACAGACACAACACCAGGGTGGGTTCAAATCACCTACTTTTCAGTTAGCAGTTGGGCACTTAATCATTATGCCACCAGAGCTCCTTGTTGAATGGGTCAGGATTCCAATATTTTTGTTCCTACATCCTAGCTCATATGCATGTCTCATATGCATGTGAAAGATGATCAGTGAATAAGGAAGACCGAAGAAGAGTTGATGCTTTTGAGTTGTGGTGTTGGTGAAGAATACTGAAAGTACCATGAACTGCCAAAAGAACAAACAAATCTGTCCTGGAAGAAGTGCAGCTGGAATGTTCCTTGGAAGCAAGAATGGCCAGACTTTGTCTGACCTCTTTTGGTCATGTTGTCAGAAGGGACCATTCCTTGGAGAAGGATGTCATGCTTGGTAAAGTGGAGGATCAGCAGAGAAGGGGAAAGCCCTCAATGACATGGATTGGCATATTGGCTACAATGATGGGCTCAGGTATAGCAAGGATTGTGAAGCTGGCACAGGACCAGGCAGTGTTTCGTTCTGTTGTACATGGTGTCACTATGGGTAGGAGCTGACTCAGTGGCACCTAACAACAACAGCAACATAACACAGCATTCCTGTTTGTTATCCTATATATGAATGATAAATACTTGAACACCTTTCTCATTCTACTCTCATCTTCTTTAGTAGAAAGTACTTCCTATATCTGAATCTGGTATCCCTGGTGCAAAAAGACTATAGAGATCATTTAGAGATATGTGTTCAACTATATTTGTTCATTTTAATTGATAGCCAAGGGATAGCAGCAAGAGGGCTGGTGCATCTGGAACAAAGATAGAAGTCAAGGGAGGACTTATGCATATAATTTTAATAATATTGCCATTGGAAGGATGAATTAAGGGCTGGTTGCCTAGAGGCTAGATGTGTTAAACATTAGCTTCAATCTCTGTGATTTTTTGATGAAATGTTCCAAATGATACATAGAATATAGACTGGATCAAGCTGTATTCATTTCATTCTGGAGAAGCAACTGATCACATGAACTTAAATATTAAAAAAAAAAAAAAAATGAATATACCAAAATACTGTTAGCAACCACTTCTTAGCTATGTTGTTATTGTTGTTGTTATGTGCCATCGAGTCAAACCCGACTCATAGCGACCCCTCCTTGGGTTTCCGAGGCAGTATCACTACGGAAGTAGGATTGCCCAACCTTCCTTCCAAGGAGTGGCTGGTGGGTTTGAACCGCCAGCCGTCTGGTTAGCAGGCAAGTGTCTTAGCCACTATGCTACCAGAGCTCCCTTCTTAGCTATAGGCTATCAAATTTTAATTTTGATTTTCTTTATACATTTCTGTATTTCTGAGAGTTTTCTAATATGAAGGTTCAGTTTTAGTTTTAGTTTTGGTGGCTTATTTATTTTATAAAGAGAATAATATAATTATTTGTGAAGAACACAATTTGAGATTTTAAGCAATAAGTTTTGCAGATTGCATGTAGAGATGCTGTATTTTTTGTACATAAAGTTTCCTTTGATAACTTTAAGAAACTTAAAAAAATATATTATCTATAATGCATCAAACAATTAGTAACATATAATGAGAATTAGAAGTCAAGACCCATAATTTATTATTATTAGTTTTTTATTTCAGAAATCCAACCATATTTTGTTTCACACCTGTAACTGCCAATGTTGCAAGATTTCACGAAAGTATCTAGACCTTGAGCAGATGTCTAGAGGTCTTTGTTGAAGTATAATCAAACTAACTATGTCAAGATGGGCTATTCATGTCCTCTGCAACCTTTAATTTCTTCAATTCGTAGAATACAGCTGACTGAATAACTTATATTTCATCTTGCCAAACCAAACTCACTGCCATCAAATCAATTGTGACACATAGTGACCCCCATTGGGTTTCTAAGGCTGCAAATATTGAAACAGAGAAATAATCAGGAAAAAAGTCAGGTATCAGAGAAATGAACAGCCATCATAATATTGTTGTTGTTGTTGTTGTTGTTGTTAGGTGTTCCAACTTAAAGTGACTCTATGTATAATAGAATGAAGCACTGCCTGGTCCTACACAAGCCTCACAATCCTTGCTACACCTGAGTCCATCACTGCAGGCACTGTGTCAATCAATCTTGTTGAAGGCCTTCCGCTTTCTCACTTACCCTCTATTTTCGCAAGCATAATATCCTTCTCCAAGGAATGGTCCCTTCAGACAACATGGCCAAAGTAGGTGAGACGAAGTCTGACCATTCTCATTTCCAAGAAGCATCTGGCTGCACTTCTTCCAGGACAGATGTGTTAGTTCTGGCATTTCATGGTACTTTCACCATTCTTCACCAACACCACAACTCAAAACCATCAACTCTTCTTCCACCACCACCCACCCATTGCCCTCGAGTCAGATCTGACTCATAGCGACCCCTTGGGTTTCCAAGGCAGTATCACTACAGAAGAAGATTGCCCAATCTTCCTCCTGAGGAGTGGCTGGTGGGTTTGAACCACCAGCCTTCTAGTTAGCAGTCAAATGCCTTAGGCATTACACCACCAGAGCTCCCAACTCCTCTT
>NW_006921649.1:2178089-2182303 GCF_000298275.1 Orycteropus afer afer
GCATAGTGCCTAAGGCATTTGACTGCTTACCAGAAGGCTGGCGGTTCAAACCCACCAGCCACTCCTTGGAAGGAAGGTTGGGCAATCTTACTTCCATAGTAATACTGCCTCGGAAACCCAAGGAGGGGTCGCTATGAGTCGGGGCCGACTCGACAGCGAATAACAACAACAACAACAACAACAGTCTTCAAGGAGACATCTTTTGCTCTTCAGCACTTGAAAGAGGTCTTTTGCAGCAGATTTGTCCAATGCAATAAGATGTCTGATCTCTTGACTGCTGCTTCCATTGATGTTGATTGTGGAAGCAAGCAATATGAAATCTTTGACAACTGCAATCTTTTCTCCATATATTGTAATGCTGCTTATTGGTCCAGTTGTGAGGATTTTTGTTTTCTTTACATTGAGGTGTAATTCATATTGCAGACTGTATTTTTTAATCTTCATAAATGCATGTTTCAAGTCCCATAGTGATAATATTATGACTAAATCCATAGTAATACACCATGCAATTGTGGATTTAAAGCCAGATTTTCCCATTTTTGATGTGAGTGTGGAATTGTAAGAATGGAATTGTAATGATGGGAACAGGCTTTGTTAAACATATACCAGTATATTAGATGACAGATTCTCTGCTAACTGTGTTTACATGTTTTCCCATTTGATCCTCATAAGTCATTAGAGTGGGTTTCAGTCTCTGAACTGACTGATTAGAATATGGGTATTTGTATGTATAAGGAGCCCTGGTGGCACAACAAGCAAGTGCATGATTGCTAGCCAAAGGGTTGGTGCTTTGAACCCACCCAGAAGCACTGTGGGAGAAAGACTTTGAGATCTACTTCTGTAAAGATTAAAACCCACCAAACCAAACCCATTGCCCTCAAATCAATTCTAACATATAGCAACTATCATTGGGTTTCCAAGGCTGTAAATCTTTAGGGGGGAGCTCTGGTAGCATAGTGCCTAAAGCACTTGACTGCTAACCAGAAGGCTGCTGGTTCAAACCCACCAGCCACTCCTTGGAAGGAAGGTTGGGCAATCTACTTCCTTAGTGATACAGCCTCAGAAACCCAAGGAGGGGTTGCTATGATACGGGTCTGACTCAACGGCACATAACAACAACAACAACAAATCTTTAGGGAAGTAGATTGCCTCATCTTCCTTCCACAGAGTAGCTGGTGGGTTTAAACCACTGACCTTTTGGTTAGCAGCCAAAAGCCTTACCACTACACCACCAGAGTGCCTTTCTGTGAAGATTACAGCCTGGAAATTCCTATGAAGTAGTTTTGCTCTCTCACACATATGCTCATTATGAGTCAAAATCAACTCAATGGCCTGAACATAAACCACATTCTTATGTTTACACTATGTGTTTCTTCTCACCTCAACTAAACTCATTGCCATTGAGTTGATTCCAACTCATAGTGACTCTCTTTGGGGTTCCAAGGTGGTAAATCTTCATGGAAGTAGATTGCCCAGTCTTCCTTCCATGGAGTGACTGGTGGGTTTGAACCACCAAACTTCTGGTTAGCAGTCAAATACCTTAGGCACTACACCACCAGGGTTCCTTTCTTTTCACCTACTATGTGATAAAATCTCTAAAGACCTATTATTCATTAATGTATACCAGAGCTAGTAGGGACTGATGTCTACAAGGATCTTAATACATGTTTGTTCAGAGAATAAATGGCTGAATGGATAATGTACTAAGAGGCTGTAGGAATGTAATACCTTTTGAATACTTAGACTATGAAGAAACTTGCATTTATTATTTTAAGAATTTCTGTTTTTATATGTATGGCTTTCTAAATTAGGTTTACATCAAAAATAAATATCACATGTAGGCGAATTTTCATAGTGAAAAAGAAACAACTAATAAAACCCAAAGAACAAATCCATTTCCTCAAAAATGCCATTTAAGAAATGCCACCACTACAGATGTATTACTTAATCCAGAATCCTGGACTTTCTCTTGTCCTGAATTCCTACCATCCAAATCATCAACAAGTTTCTTTTTTACCTGTAATGCCAAAGTTTCTGAATAGTAACACTTTTCTATATCTCTCCTATTGCCAACCTAATTCAGTCCAATGTGCCTATCTTTCATTTTAGATGGTTGCTTCAAATTCCATTATTTAAATAATTTATTCCACACTCAACACAGCAGCTAGAATTTTGAGCATAAATTAGATCATGATAGTCCATTGCCTAAAACCCACCACTTTCAACTTATGTGGGGGTGTAGAAAGGGTAGGTAAGCAAGCTGTGAACTGCAGCTTCTGAACATCGACATTATCTGGCATCACCAAATTGTCCCAACTACATACATAAACACTCTTTCCCATGGACACAGCTTTCCATTAACTCTAGCTTTGTATCAGTTTCTATAGAACATTCCTTAAAGCATTTTCAAATAGTGTTATTTTGGCCTGAAAAACAGCTCCGAGATATACTATGGTGTAGTGCCTAAAGCATTTGACTACAACCAGAAGGCTAGTGATACAAACCCACCAGCCACTCCTTGGAAGGAAGACTGGGCAATCTACTTCTGTAGAGATACCTCCTCAGAAACCCAAGGAGGGATCACTGTGAGTTAGAACCAATTCGACAGCAATGAGGCAGTGAGGTTTTTCTCTTTTTTTAGATCTTTCTAATACCTTGTAAATATTGCCTTTTCAGAAATGCTCTTTCTGGTCATCATCTCTAGCTAGTAATGAGGCTGTCTACGCTTATTTTCCTATTACAGTAACATACTTACTTCAAAAGTATTTTTTCCTCAAATTATTCTTATGTATTTATAAGCGTATGTACTTATGTATTTCCTACCCTTATGAATTAAATCATAAATACTCTTCTAGTGGGGACCACTTCCTTTGTGTTGAACATTGTACACCCATGCTCTCTTTCAAGAAATTTTCCTCTCATAAGCACAAGAGTTTTGGGAGCAAAATGGGTATTATGTGGAAGTAGCAATGTTTCCTTCAGAGCTACCTTTTTTTTTTTTTTTTTAATGTGAATAACACATCTCCAGGAGGGGGTAGTATTACATTCTGAGGGCTATGCTTCCAGAGAAGAATTGAAGCCTCTTTCTTCCTTGTCAACAAGGAAATAATCCTCTTTGAAAGCCATGGATTATTCTGCATGTCAGTGGTTGTGTAGAGCGGGCAAGGAAGAGGATAAAGGAGGAGAATAGAACTGGTTAAGCAGAGAATGGAACCACCTTCTCTCTTATCATGATGTTTGCATAGACTGTGTCTTGCCATTCAAGAGTCATTACTTTATTTCCACTTCTGTCTCTGGTGAGTAGGCTCTAGACCTGTTGACATAAAATCATCCATAGAGGTGTGGAAGAAACGTGATTAAACTGTGTTAGAATAGCTCAGCCTCTTTCTGACTAATGGAAAATAAATAGTCTGGAGGCCATCATGGATCCCTGAAATGCCTGTGATGGTAATGCCATACTGTTACAAATGTAGGTGGAAAACCAAGAGTATGCAAGCAAACAGAACTCAGGATTTCCTTATGTCACATTGGTTATGTTAAGTAGGTGAAATTAGAGTTTTTAATTTGTGGATGAAAACACTATTGGACTAGAGTCACTTAATCATTAATTCCCATAATCTGTATTTCATGTGGGTCTTTTTTCTCTCTTCCATTAAATGATTATGTGTATAATTATGTATATAACTATTACATTTATTTTTTTAGAATAAACATGAAATTTTTATATAGCCTGCCTAATAAGACACTTTAACAAACTGAGGAAAATAATTCCTTTTTTATTAACTTGCTTTCAAAGCCATTGTCTGAATTGATGCACTCAACCATAGCTTTGTGACATAGGGTGAGAAAATTTAAAATAGAGTCATAATATTTGCAGTTTTAAACTGGTATTATGACATGGCTATCATACAGTGGAATCTATGAAGAAACTCAGTGATCTAAGGGATTTCCTAAATTCACATAAATGAATTAAAGGTAGATACAAGAAACAAAAACCCAGGCAGAGGTCTTATTGAAAAGTATTTTAAGAAAAATGTCTGAGTATATATGTGTGTGTGTGTGTGTGTACATATATGTGTGTGTGTGTGTGTGTGTATACATATACACTCACACACAAATATATACATATATACAGGGATATATATATATATATATATATGTGTGAGTAATAAAGTGTTGCTCAGAAACCTTTAATATATATATATATATATATA
>NW_006921649.1:2182403-2226562 GCF_000298275.1 Orycteropus afer afer
TAAATATATATATTTTAAAGGTTTCTGAGCAACACTTTATTTTTTTAAAGTCCTGAAACTGATTATATTTAGAGGAGCTCTGAGGCTCTGCAGTTAAGTACTTGGCTGCTAACTGAAAGGCTGTTGGTTTAAATCCACTCAGCAGCTCCACAGAAGAAACACCTGGCAATCTGCTTCCATGAAGATGATATCCTAATACATACTATAGAGCAGTTCTACTCTGTCACATGGAGTCTCTATGAGTCTAATTGATACCAACAAGTGAAATGTACAATGGTATGGTTTTCTAGAACTTGGGCTAAATAATAGTGGCTAAGGCACTTGACTGCTCACCAGATGGCTGGCGGTTCAAACCCATCAGCCACTCCTCGGAAGGAAGGTTGGGCAATCCTACTTCTGTAGTGATACTGCTTCGGAAACCCAAGGAGGGGTCGCTATGAGTCAGGGCTGACTCGACGGCACATAACAACAACAACAAATAATAGATAACATTGATGTCAATAGACCCAACAAAGTAAATGTTCACAATTCTGATGATAGCAATTAAATGGACTTGTATGCCTTTAGGTAGTTCCATAATTTGATTTCTATTCTTCATATGACATTGGTAACTTTATTGTACCTTTAGAAGTAAGTTGGCTCTCTCTGAATGCTTCTACAGGTTGAATATTGTCTCCTGGTCTAGTGATGTGATGTGATTTCCAAGTTAAGGGGTTATTCTGCAGGACTTGTCTCTGGAGGAAGGAACATCTTCTTAAGAATTTCTTTTTTATATATTTCATTCAGATTCCTTATTCCTGGAAGTGACTTCAGACTATATAGTTAGAAGAGAAGGCCTACAGGAACACTGGTATGTTTTATAAATTTCCTAAACCAGTATTGGCACAAATAATTTATTTACCTTTTTAGGATTTATCTTCTTCTTATATTTCATTGCATAGTTTTATTCTGCTATTTCATGCTAACTTCAATGCCATGAATAGCCATTTATTTTTGTTTTTCAATTATTTTATATTTTAATTTTTTTTTAATTACACCTTTAGTAATAAGTTGCAAAAATTGTACAAAAAGTTCCCATGGACCTTTTACTCAAATTATCCAAATGTTAGCATCTTACATAATGACTAAGTAACTAAATTGTGAAAACCAGGAAATTAATATTAATATCATTTTATTAGCTGATCTCAGACCTTATTTCAATTTCACCAATTGTTCCACTAATGTTCTTTTTCTAGTCTTAGATCAAATACAGGATAAACATCACATTTAGTTGTCATATCTTTTCCTATTGGGGAAAATTCTTCAGTTTTTCTTTGTCTTTCTTAACTTTAAGAATTTTAAGAATTGCTCTCAGTTATGTTATAGAATGTCCCTCAATTTGAATGTTCATTGGTGATGTAAGTAAGATAATGCATTTCTTGGCAAGAACATCGCATAAATGATGTTGTGTATTCTCAGTTTTTTATTTGTTAATTCCTTTTGCTACAGTGAAAACGTGTATTACATTAACCATTATTTTATTTACTTGGCTCAATTCACATAAAGTAATTTCAGAATTGGTAACCCATTTCCAGGATGGGGATAGATTTACTAGCTAGACTATAATATTTATGTATAGATATTTTTTGCTTTTAAATTTACTACTTAGAGTCAACATATTGTTTGCCAGGGTCACTTTGTTGTTGTTGTTGTTGTTATTTGCCATCGAGTCGGCCCCAAATTGTGGCTATATTTTTTTTATTTATAGTAAAAATAGATTCATGTGTTACTGTTTGGATTCAATTTTTGATTCCTTCACACTTCCTGTTTGATTTTATATTTAAATATATTTAAATACATCACCATCATTTTATACATCAGAATTACACAAGTCAGTATATTGACATGTGCCATTCCCCTGATCCATCCTACTTACATTTTCCTGCAGACCCTCTGTGGGTAACCAATATCATCAGCTTATGGTTTAACCATCATGCTTTTCTTTTTTTTTTCTTAAATTAATATATATGTGTATTTCTTATATTTCCTTCTTTCAAACCAAAAAATACTTTTCAATATTTTTCTGATTTTCTTTTCTTTATAGATTATTCCATTTCAACTGAGATCCTCCTTGTTTTCAGTTGTTTCTTTGTTTGTTTTTGTTCTGTTATGTTTTGCTTTTGTTTTGAGTGTCATATAACTTTCAGATTTGTGGATGTAACTATTTTCTTAAGCATGGACATTTAGATTGTTTCTGTATTTTGCAATTACAAATAATGCCACAATGAATAATCTTGTGTAAATGTGTTTTCATAATGTTGGTGATATATTTTCAGGGTAAATTCCTGGACATGATAATGCTGGTGAGAAGGCAATCACATACATACTTTTATTAGGTATTGTTACATTCACCTACCAATTTGCATTTTCACCAGCAATATGTGAGAGTGTCTGATTCTCCATAGTCTCACTACCAAATGGGATTTTGAATTAAAAATAAATGAATAACCACCCTCATAGATGAGAAATAGTATCCAGTATTATTTCAATTTAGATTTATCAAATTATCAGTGTGTTTGTATGTCATTTCATATGTTTAAGGACCTTTTTTTTTTTTTTTTAATTAATTGTCTTTTCAAAACTTACTCTCATTTTTCTATTGAGTTTTTGGTATTTTGTTTCTTAAATTTTAGCATTTGAGTATTAAAAAAAGGAAAGAGGCATCTACTTCCCAAAGAATTGACCTGTGAAAACCTTATGAATAGCAGTAAAACACTGTCTGATATATTACTGGAGACTTTATGAATAGTGCTGAAACATTGTCTGATATAGTAATGGAAGATGAGCCCCTCAGATTGGCGGGTTCTCAAAATATGACTGGGGATGAACTGACTCCCAAGAATAAGGGGGAAAAAAAAAAAAAAAAAAAAACACCTCACTGCTGTGGCATCAATTTCAACTCATAGCAACCTCTCCTTGGGTGGTCTGGTGGCATAGAACCTAAGGCATTTGCCTGCTAACAGAATGCTGGTGTTTCAAACCCACCAGCCACTCCTCAGAAGGAAGGTTGGACAATCTACTTCTGTTGTGATACTGCCTTAGAAACCCAAGGAGGGGTCACTATGAGTTGGACCCCACTCAAAGGCAGTGAATGAGTTGAGAGCAACCTCTCCTTGAGTTTCCAAGGAGGTATCTCCACAGAAGTAGATTGCCCAATCTTGTTTCCAAAGAGTGGCTGGTGGAATTGAAGTGGCAGCCTTCTGATTAGCAGCCAAGTGCCTTAGGTACTATGCCCCAGAGTAGAGTTGACCTTAATAATATGGATAGAGTAAAGCTTTCAGGACCTCCATTTTCTGATGTGACATGACTCAAAATGAGAAGAAACAGCTGCAAACATTCATTAATAATCGGAACATGGAACGTATGAAGTATGATCTAGGAAAATTGGAAGTTGTCAAAAATGAATTTGATTGCATAAAGATCACTATCCTAGGCATTTGTGAGCTGAAAAGGACAGCATTTGGCCATTTTGAGTCAGACAACCATACGATCTACTATGCCAGGAATGACAAATTGAAGAGAAATGGAGTGACATTCATCATCACAAAGACTGTTTCAAAATCTGCCCTGAAGTACAATGCTCAGTGATAGGATAATAGCCATATGCCTACAAGGAAGACCAGTTAATACTACTATTATTCAAATTTACATACCAACTACCAAAAACAAAGATGAGGAAATTAAAGATTTTTACTAACTTCTGCAGTCTGAAATTGATCAAAAATGTAATCAAGATGTGTTGATTATCACTGGTGATTGGAATGCAGAAGTTTGAAACAAAAGAATTACCAGTAGGAAAATATGGCCTTGGTGATAGAAAGAAGACAGTAGAGATCTCAAGATAGAACTTTGCAAGACCAGTGACATATTCATTGTGAATAACTTTTTTCAACAACAAAAAAAGGTGGCTATACATGGAATTCCCCAGATGGAGTACACAGGAATAAGATTGACTACATCTGTGGCAAGAGGCAATGGAGAAGTTCATTATCTTTGACCAAAACATGGACAGGAGCTGATTGAGGAATAGACCATCAACTGCTCATATGCAAGTTCAAGTTGAAGTTGACAATTAAAAGAATTCCATGGAATCCAAAATATGACTCCATTATATTTTTCTTGAATTTAGAGGCCATCTGCTAAAAAGGCAAGGAGGCCTCATCTTCTGACCTCCTCTAACCGCACAAGAGGAAAAAAGAATCACTATCTGTAGCCCAAGGCCTATTTGTGTAAGGCCCGGAAATGTTGCCTCCTTCCAGCCTTTTCACCAATTGTTTCTCCCAAAGCACCCACCACCTCTCTCCTGGGTTTGATAATCCACTGCAGGGCCACACAGAACTCACGGATTATGGGGTTTATTAGGGAAGCACTGGATTGCAATTCAAATTCAGGAAAAATGCTCAGTTTCTCTCAGGCCACCATCTCTCACCCAACAGGCCCTCACAGTCTCTCTCCCAGCAGTGTGTGTCTCTCGGTATCTCTCTCAGCAATGTGAGTCTCTTCCATCTCTTTCCCAGCAGGGCGTGTCTTTCAAGAGCACCCTCTTCTCAGCAGTGTGTCCTTCTCACCCAGTAGTCAGAGAGAGTTCTGCCTCTAGAAGGCCTCCTTTTGAGCCTGGCAGAGTGGTCAAACTAGCCAATCATACCACCAGAATACTAAGTACCTGAGAGAGGGAACCTCCCAGAACATTGCTTTGTGCTACACCCAACAGAAATACCCCAGGTGGATAACATTTAGAATCAGGAACTCATCAGTTGCTCACAGCAAATTCTATCATGAAGTTTACAAAGATTTATGGCTAGAAAAGCCATACCAGGTAATTTACTACACTGCACCATCTAAAGAATAAATTTGATACATTGAACAGCAGTGACCAAAAACTAGAGGAATTATGGGATGACATCAATAACATCATACATGAAGAAAGCAATAAGTAATTTCAAAAGACAGGAAAGGAAGAAACGACCAAAATGGATGTCAGAAGAGGCTCTGAAACTAGCCCTTGAATGGAAAGTAACTAAAGCAAATGGAAGAAATGACAAGATAAAAGAGAGAGCTGAACAAATTTCAAAGAGCAGCTCAAGGAGACAAAGCCAATTATTATAATGAAATGTGCAAAGACCTTCAGTTAGAAAAACAAAAGGGAAGGAGACTTTTGACACTTCTCAGGGTGAGAAAGCTGAAGAAAAAATTTAAGCCTTGAGTTGCAATATTGAATGATTCTATGGGCAAGATATTGAATGATGTAGGAAACATCAAAAGAAGGTGGAAGGAATACAAGAAGGAAGTGTGTCAGGGTTGCATTCTTTCACCATGCTTATTCAGTTTGTATGCTGAGCAAATAATCCAAGAAGCTGGATTATATGAAGAAGAATGAGCCATCAGTTTAGAGGAAGTCTTATTAACAACCTGTGATATGCAGATGACACAACTTTACTTGCTGAAATGAGGATGACTTGAAGCACTTACTGATAAAGATTGAAGACTACAGTTGGTAATATCTTTTACTCCTCAATATAAAGAAAATAAAAATCCTCACAACTGGACCAATAAACAGCAACACTATAAATGGGAAAAAGATCGAAATTGTCAAGAACTTCATATCACTTGGTTCTATAATCAACAGCAGTGGAAGCAGCAGTCAAAGCATCAGATGATGTCTTGCATTGGATAAGTCTGCTCCAAAAGAGTTCTTTCAACTGCTAAAGAGCAAAGATATCTTCCCAAAAACTAAGATGCACCTAACCAAAGCTATGGTATTTTCAATCACCTCTTACGCATGTGAGAACTGGACAACAAATAAGGAAGACTGAAGAAGAGTTGATGCTTTTGAGTTGTGGTATTGGTGAAGAATACTGAGAGTACTATGGACTGCCAAAAGAACTAACAAATCTGTCCTAGAAAAAGTGCAGCTAAAATGCTCCTTGGAAGCGAGAATGGACAGACATCTTCTCACCTACTTTGGTCACATTGTCAGAAGGAATCTTTCCCTGGAGAAGGATATCATTCTTGGTAAATTGGAGAGTCAATGAAAAAGCGTAGGGCCCTCAACCAAATGGATTGGCACTGTGGCTTTAACCATGGGCTCAGGTATCAAAAAGGTTGTGACGATGGCACAGAACCAGGCAGTGTTTTATTTGTTGTACATAAGGTTGCTATGAATTGGAGATCACTCAACAGCACCTAACAACAACAACAATTTTAAATCCTCCCACTATGCTAAATCTTTTAATAACTTCCAGTAATTTTCTTTCTGGGTGTCTTGGGTTTTCTATGAATAGGATCATATCATCTGCAATAGGGATAGTTTTACTTCCTTACTGTGTTAGACTGGGTTCTCTAGAGAAACAAAACCCAGCAAAGCTTATATATATATATATATATATAGAGAGAGAGAGAGAGAGAGAGAGAGAGAGAAATTTATCTTAGGAAAATGGCTCACAAACGTATAGAAGCTGGCAAGTCCAAAGTCCCTGAAGGGAACGTCAGACTGGAGGCAGCCTTAGCTTCCACAAATGCAGGGGGCTGAGAAATTCAAGGCTGGCAGGCAGTACACTGGTTGTTGACTCCAACAAAAGATGAATCCAAGATCTCTAGGCTGAGCTGTGGGCTGCTCACTCACAGAAGGTTGTAATCAGCACACCATGGTCCCGATCCACCAAAGAATGTCTCTCTTCCCAGGATGTCCCTGGGTATCCTGGAAACAGGCCACACTCCTAGGGAAACTCCCCTTGGGCAGATTGGCCACTCAGAACACAGTCATCCAATCCCATCATGGGAACAACCACACAGAACTGGGGTCCAGCCAAGTTGACACACAGCTCCAACTATCACAGTCCACCCCTTGTCAACTTGGCAGTTGTACACATCTTCTTAACCATATAAATCTCTAAATAAGGACAATTACAGAGTCATATTTGTGCCTACCATGTTACGTTAACACACATACAACCAAAATGCATTAACCTTATTTACATTTCACAGCTCATAACAGAAGGAAAGAAAAATATTTGATGCACATATACAATGAAGAAATATTACAATCACAGTCCTTGTTTCTGCAGCTGGTCACATGGTTGTAGCTGATATTCAGAACTACCTTCTTCCACCACCCATTCTGTACTTCCCTTGCCCTCAGCAAGCACCTCAGCTGGTTGTGGTTCTTTGCTTGGTGGGGTGACCCAAACCTTCATTCCTGAAGGGTCTGGGCCATTAGCAGTCATATCAGAAATGGGTTGCTGTAATTTTCGACTGACTTTAATCACAGGGCATTGTAGTACTAACAGATGTCCTAAACAATCTCCTATATTCCACACATATTTGTCTTTACCTCCATTATGTGAAGCCAACCCAATTTCCCCTTGGTAATCAGGATCTATCACACTAGATAGCACAGTAATGCCCTTCTTTGTCTGTTGATCCAGACGCATGGGGAAGCCAAAATGGCCAGGTGACATTCTTAATTTCCAGTTCAATGCAATCAGTATTGTGTCTCCAGGTGGGAATGTTCCTCCCTTTGGGACTCAGATCTCCAAACCCACAGATCATAGGGTAGCAGGGACAGGAAGCAAACATTTTTTGAGGGGGTCACTAGGGGTAATAGTGAGTGGTACCACTCTGGTTTCCACCCCTTGGTTCCTGGACTCGTGAATCCTGACTATTGGAGAAACAGAATCATATATTGGACGCTGGTTTAGAGTATATACATCCTCCTGGAGAACATTGCCCCAATCTTTCAAGGTATTGCCACCTAGCTGGTGCCATATTTGTGTTTTTAAGAGGCCATTCCATCATTCTATCAAACCAGCTGCTTCAGGATAGTGGGGAACATGGTAAGACCAGTGAATTCCATGAGCATAAGCCTACTGCTGCACTTCATGTGCTGTGAAATGAGTTCCTTGATCTAAAGCAATGCTCTGTGGAATGCCATGACAGTAGATAAGGCATTCTGTAAGTCCACGGATGGTAGTTTTAGCAGAAGCATTGCATGCAGAGAAGGCAAATCCATATCTAGAATAAGTATCTATTCTAGTAAGAACAAAACGCTGTCCTTTCCATGATGGAAATGATCCAATGTAATCAACCTGCCACCACGTTGCTGGCTGGTCACCCCAAGGAATGTTTGCATATCGTGGACTCAGGGTTGGTCTCTGCTGTTGGCAGACTGAGCACTCAGCAGTGGCGGTAGCCAAATCAGCCTTGGTAAGCGGGAGTCCATGTTGCTGTATCCATGAATAACCTCCATCCCTGCCACCATGGCCATTTGTGAGCCCATTAAGCAATGACAGGAGTAGCTGGGAAAAAGGATGGCTGGTTTCCACTGAATGTGTCATCCTACCCACCTGTTTGTTAAAGTCCTCCTCTGCCGAGGTCACCTTTTGGTGGGCAGTCACATGAGACACAAATATCTTTACTTCTTTGGCCCATTCAGAGAGATCTGTCCACATGCCTCTTCCTCATACATCCTTATCACCAATCTTCCAATCATGCTCCTTCCAAGTCCCAGACCATCCAGCTAAGCTGTTAGCCACAGCCCATGAATCTGTATATAATTGCACATCTGGCCATTTCTTGTTCTATGCAAAGTGAACAACCATATGCACGGCTCAAAATTCTGCCCATTGGGAGGATTTCCCTTCACCACTGTCCTTTAAGGAAGTCCCAGAAAGAGGCCGTAGTGCCGCTGCTGTCCACTTTCGAGTGGTGCCTGCTTATTGCGCAGAACCATCTGTAAACCAGGCACGAGTTTTCTCTTCCTCAGTCAACTGATCATAAGGAACTCCCCATGAGACCATAGGTGCAGAGTGGGAGAGGGAAGGTAATGTGACTAGAGTGGAGCCCATAGGCATTTGGTCCATTTCCTCATGCAACTTGCTTGTACCTTCAGGTCCTGCATGAGCCCAATCTCTGATATACCACTTCCATTTAATGATGGAGTGCTGCTGTGCACATCCAACTTTATGACTCTGTGGGTCAGACAACACCCAGTTCATGATGGGCAGCTCAGGCCTCATGGTGACTTGGTGGCCCATGGTTAGGCGTTAAGTCTCTACCAAAGCCCAGTAACAAGCCAAAAGCTGTTTCTCAAAAGGAGAGTAGTTATCTGCAGACAATGGCAGGGCTTTGCTCTAAAACCCCAAGGGTCTGCATTGTAATTCACCAATAGGAACCTGCCAAAGGCTCCAAACAGCATCTCTATCTACTACAGACACTTCAAGCACCATTGGATCAGCCGGATCATATGGCCCAAGTGGCAGAGCAGCCTGCACGGCAGCCTGAACCTGTTGCAGGGCCTTCTGTTGCTCTGGACCCCACTCAAAACTAGCAGCTTTGCAAGTCACTTGATAAATAGGCTGCAGCAACACACCCAAATGAGGGATATGTTGCCTCCAAAATCCAAAGAGACCCACCAGACATTGTGCCTCCTTTTCAGTTGTGGGGAAGCCAGATACAATAACTTATCCTTCACTGTAGTAGGAATATCTTGACATGCCCCACACCATTGGACCCCTAGAAATTTCACTGAGGTGGAAGGTGCCTGAATTTTTTTTGGTTAATTTCCCAACCTCTAGCACACATGTCTCACTAATAAGTCTAGAGTCATTGATACTTCTTCTTTACTAGGTCCAATCAGGATAATGTCATCAATGTAATGGACCAGTGTGATGTCTTGTGGAAGGGAAAGGTGATCAAGATCCCTATGGACTAAATTATGACATAGTGCTGGGGAGTTGATATACCCCTGAGGAAGGACTGAGAAAGTATACTGTTGGCCTTGCCAGCTGAAGGCAAACTGCTTCTGATGGCCTTTTGAAATTGGTATTGAGAAAAAAGCATTGGCCAGATCAATAGCTTCATACCAAGTACCAGGAGATGTACTAATTTGCTCAAGCAATGAAACCACATCAGAAACAGCAGCTGCAATTGGAGTCATCACCTGATTAAGTTTATGATAATCTACTGTCATTCTCCAAGATCCATCTGTTTTTGCACATGCCAAATAGGTGAATTAAATGGGGATGTGGTGGGAATCACCACCCTTGCATCCTTCAAGTCCTTGATGGTGGCAGTAATTTCTGCAACCCCTCCAGGGATGCAGGACTGCTTTTGGTTTACTATTTTTGTAGGTAGAGGCAGTTCTAATGGCTTCCACTTGGCTTTTCCTACCATAATAGCCCTTACTCCACATGTCAGAGAGCCAATTAGAATTCTGCTAATTTCTCAGTATATCTATTCCAATTATGCATTCTGGCACTGGGGAAATCACTACAGGATGGGTTCGGGGACCCACTGGACCCACTGTGAGATGCACCTTGGCTAAGACTCCATCAATAATTTGACCTCCATATGCCCCCACTCTGACTGGTGGGCCACAATGATGCTTTGGGTCTCCTGGAATTAGTGTCAATTCATAGCCAGTGTCCAGTAATCCCCAAAAAGTCTGATTACTTCCTTTTCCCCAACGAACAGTCACTCTTACAAAAGGCCTCAGATCCCTTTGGGGAAGGCTAGGAGAAAGACTGACTATAGATTTTTGGCAATGTAGTGGGGTCCTTCCTCAAAGGAACCTGGCCTCCCCTTCATTCAAGGGGTTGTGAGTCTGTAAACTTACTCAAGTCTGGGAATTGACTGAGAGGTTGTCGTGACTGTGTTCTGGCAATTCAATCTAGGTTGCTGTTCACATGACCTAGAATTCTTCTGTCTATACAGATCAAGTAAATATTTAGTAGGCTTGCCATATATTTCACTATGAGGAACACCATGAGCAAGTAGCCAATGCCATAATTCCACATGAGTCAGACTATTCTGATTAGTGTTCTGACTCTGCTGTCCATTATGGTAACCACGTCCACCTTGCCTTTGTTGATTAACTGCTGCCACTTGACCCCTACCACCACGGGGTCCAGTCAGCCCCATCGTATTTAAGTGTCTTAGTTCAATTAGGGCAGTTCCCACTGTCAAATTAGGTTTACATAAAATAGCAATCACAGCAGTCTTCAAGGATGGTAGAGCTCTCTTCATGAATTTATTCCTCATGGTACTGGTGAAAGGTGTGTCTTCTGGACTCTCCATTTCTAGCTCTAGGGGTCTAATCTGATAAATCCATTCTAACAGGCCAATTTCCCTAAGCCTCTGGATACCTTCCTCTACATTAAACCAAGGCAGGTCTGGTACTTCAACTTGACTTAAGGTAGGCTACCGCATAATATATGCCTCAGTAAGCCAACCAAATAAACTATTAGATCCTTTCCTGACCTCTCGAGCTGAGACATTGAATGAAGAATCTGTACTTAGTGGACCTAAATAAATAAACTCAGACTGTTCCAATCTTACATTCCTTGCACCATTATCCCACACCCTCAGTAGCCATTCCCATACATAGTCTCCAGGTTTCTGTCTGTACATTTGGAAAAATCAAGTAGGTCTTTTCGAGTATAGCGTATCACCTCCTCAATCACACTTTCTATTTCACCTCTTGGGGCTCTCTTAGACTTGACCTTTGTTATGGGCTTAGCCGCCAGAATAGGTGCTTGAGGCAGTTCCTGAGAGCATTCAGGAATGTCTTCCATTGCCTCTGCCTCACACAATAACCCTGCAGGACGGGTTTGGCTAGTCCCCTCAAACTGAGGGGGAGGGGATAATGGTTTTACAGTAATCAGTTCAGATGGGAAGGATTCAACAGAATTTACAGGCTCCATATCCTGATCTTCCTGATCATCTGTACATATGTCCCCATTCCAGGTTACAGGATCCTTTTGTTTTGTTTTCTAATCAGTACCCTCACTTTAATGGCAGACACCGTCCTGGGTTGGCAAATGAGCTGGCATTGTAATTCAGCCACTCTTACAATAGGACTCTGGATTTGGGTTTCAGCTATGTCAGCCTGGTAGTAGAAGCTTCTTTCAGAGCACAGCTGGAGGCCTTAAGATCATCCATGCGGCGCTTAAGCCGAGACTCAGCAGCTTTGAGCCCATCTCACTCATTTCACCAATTTATCCAGTGTAAGTAGGACCAACCAACCAGCTTCTTTATACTCCTCATTCTGACAAAATTACAGAAAAGTATCAAATATCCGATCACCCAGAGTGTCACTTCTCACAAGTACTTGATCTATTGGTGGTGCTATTTCACATATTAATTTTGCCACCTCACACCACAGATTAGTAGGGCTCTCTTTACTAGCAGACGCAGAGTTGCTAGTGTTATCAAGATTAATCAAACTGGAGAACCCATCTAGGAAGCCCGTCCTTATGATTTTGTCTCTCTAGAACCACTCCTGGTACCAAATGTGTTAGACTGGGTTCTCTAGAGAAACAGACCAGGATGGAATTCTTGCTGTTTAAGAAGATGGGTGGAGGCGGAGGATAGCCACACCTCTGTTCACCAAAAGTAGGTGGGGTATAAGATCAACAAGGGGAATATCACATGTTTCTAGTTGTCAGCTTCCACTGCAGCCACCCATCCTGTCCTCAGCAAATGAATCCCACTCCTATCGCCGTCTAGGAAGAATGCCATTTGTATGTATTAAAAAGGGTCTCACATGCCGCTTGTGAATATTTCAAAATGGCTACACCCTCAGGATATCCACTGCAGTCCACAGATCTGTTTTTCTCCTTCTTTGCTGTTTTCCTTTCTGGTTGTCAGGCATCAATACAGTTCTTGCCCATGCAGTCTTTAGCAAGGAGAGTTTATTCAGAGGTTGCTACCAGGAAATATTCAAAATGGCTCTGTCCTAAGGGCAGCTGGCAGTCCACAGCTCCGTTCATCTCATTACTCACTGTTTTCATTCAGGTTCTTGTACGAGTTGATATTTAATCCACTTTTTTATCCTTCAAATCTCAGGGTTCCAGGATCATCTTCTGAACTGGTTTCAGTTTGTTTCTAAGTGTTTTGTTGCAGAGGAACTGTGTAGCTTAGTCTGCCTATGCTGTCACCTTGCTGTAACTCTGACATCTTTATTTTATTTTTTTAACATTTTGAAGATTTCATTTATCAGAGGTTTGCCCAATGAAACATGTCATTCGATTTCTTGACTCTTGCTTCCATGGGTGCTGATTGTGGATCCAAATAAAATGAAATCCCTGACAACTTCATTCTTCTGTCCATTTATTGTGATGTTACTTATTGATTTAGTTGGGAGGATTTGTGTTTTTTTTTTATGTTGAGGTGCAATCCATGCTGAAGGCTGTAGTCTTGATCTTCATCAGTAAGTGTTTCAAGTCCTTTTCATTTTCAGCAAGCAAGATTGTACCATCTATCACAGATTGTTAATGAGTCTTCCTCCAATCATGATGCTGCATTCTTCTTCATATAGTCCACCTTCTCGAATTATTTGTTCAGTATAAAGATTGAATAATTATGGTGAAGGAATACAAACCTGATACACACCTTGCCTTAGTTTAGACCATGCAGTGTCTCTTTGTTCTGTTTGAATTTATGAACCTGTATATACAGGTTCCAAATGAGCACAATTAACTGTTCTGGAATTCCTGTCCTTTGCAATGTTATCCATAGTTTCTTATGATGTACAGAGCAGATACCTTATATGTAAAATTATTCCTCTAGGGTAGTTTTCCTTCTTGAGGGTTTTCCTAAGCTATTTCTGCACCTTTTTTGCTATTAAGAACATTAATATCAACTAACCCTATAAAAATGTTTTCTGTTGTTTCTATTGGAATTGTAAAAATTAACAGATTAACCTAGGCAGAAATGGCATCTTTCTGATGTTGAATCATTCTATCTGAAAACAGGGAATGCCTTTTTTGTTTCCGGGTATATTTGGTCTTTTAGCAGTTTAATAAAGTTTTCCTTGAATAGGGTTTTCATGTCTTTTAAATTTATTTTTTCATATACCTTTTCATTGCTTTTGTATCATCTACCTCATGATTGTTTGTGTGTTACCGTAAGTCAGAATTGACTGGATGGCAACTAACAACAAGTTGTAGGTTATTGATTTTTGTAAGCTCCTTTTATATTTCACAACCTTACTGAGTTCTAAGGAGCTTTGGTGGCATAATGAATAAAGCCTTTGGCTGCTCACCAAAGGGTCAGCAGTTCCAACCCTCCCAACTGGTCCATGGAAGGAAGCTGGGTCAATCTACTTCTGTAAACATTTATAGCCTCAGAAATCCAATGGGGGTCACTATGAGTCAGAATTGACTTGATGACCATGAGTTTTTTAACTTTACTGAATTCTGGATTAATTGAGATAGTTTAATCATTTATCATTAAGTTTTGCACATATAATATCAGATATATGCAAAGACTGATAGTTTTCATTGTTCTCTATTTAGTTTATTCTTCTGTTTTATTGCTATTTTGTAATTGAATTAGTTAATACTTATGGTACTTAGTAATATTTCATTTCATCCATCTAATACATGATCAATTAATGTGAAAATTCCATTAGTTCTTGAGAGAAAGGCATATTTTCAACTGTGAGTGTATTAATTTTAAAAACTATTTGTAAGATCTATCTTATTGATTATGTTGTCCAAGTCTTCTAAGTATTTTTTTTTATTGTTTTTATCTACTTGCTTATTTTTCGTCTTGTCCCAAGAATGATTATGTTGAATTCTCCTATTGATAGTGTATTTCTATTATGTGTCCTTATAGTCCTTTCGTTTTTGCTTCATCATGGCTTCTGTGTTTCATATGTGGTATATCTTCATTGTGAATTTTAGCTTTCTGTCTTATATCAAAATTAGCATCATTTACCCTGATTTCTTTTTAACAAACCTTTTTCCAATATTGCATTTTACTAAAAATAGAATATAGAAAAAATATGTATATATTTTTATTTTATATCATAATCTGTGTGTAGTGCCTAAGGCACTTGACTGCTAAATAGAAGGCTGGCGGTTCAAACCTACCAGCCACTCCTCAGAAGGAAGGTTGGGCAATCTACTTCCATAGTGATACTGCCTCAGAAACCCAAGAAGGAGTCACTGTGAGTTAGAGAGGACTTGATGGGACCTAATATCATAATCTTCACTTCTTCTTATTGTTCCACAAATCATTATTGAATAAAATATCTTGCTACATAGTGAGTACACAGATATATATATGGAAACTCTGGTAGTGTAGTGCCTAAGGCACTTGACTGCTAACCAGAAGCCTGAGGGTTCAAACTCACCAGCCACTCCTCGGAAGGAAGATGGGGCAATCTACTTCCATAGTGCATAGTGATACTCCCTCAGAAACCCAAGGAAGGATTCCTATGAGTATGAGTCAGGTCCGACTCAATGGCACATAACAACAACAAATTATATATATATATATATATATATAATAAAGGTTATAACTTGACTGAAATCCCAGTCTTGTTGGGATAAATGGATTCCTAACTTATTCTGTAATAAAAGTAATTTTCTGAAAGGTATTATAAAAACAAAGTATGAATAACATAACAAAGGCAAAGGCTTCTGATGAGTAGCATAAAATGGTATAAGAATAAGAAACAAATTCCCTACTAATGGAAAACTAGATTTTATTTTAGTTATTTATAAGGGGAGAGAATGCTGATTCCATCATGCCGTCCCCCAAAAAACACTGAGATAAAAATGTCAGCTATAAGAAAACTAACTATAAGAGTAAATTATTAAGTGGACAGATAAAGGATCTGAGCTAAGCAAATCATGGATTGTTGTTGTTGTTGTTATTTGCCATCAAGTCGGCCCCGACTCCTAGCGACCCCTCCTTGGGTTTCCAAGGCAGTTATCACTACGGAAGTAGGATTGCCCAACCTTCCTTCCGAGTAGTGGCTGGTGGGTTTGAACCGCCAGCCTCCTGGTTAGCAGTCAAGTGCCTTAGGCACTATGCTACCAGAGCTCCTAAATGTTGTTGTTGTTGTTATTTGCCGTCGAGTCGGCCCGACTCATAGTGAACCCTCCTTGGGTTTCCGAGGCAGTATCACTACGGAAGTAGGATTGCCCAACCTTCCTTCCGAGGAGTGGCTGGTGGGTTTGAACTGCCAGCCTTCTGGTGAGCAGTCAAATGCCTTAGGCACTATGCTACCAGAGCTCCCTTAATCATGGATTAGAGACGGTAAATCAAAGATATCTTAAAGAGAAAGACCTTAGGTCTATAAGACTGACTTTTTAAGATATGAAGAAGCATTATATTGTGTCTTGTGAGGCAGATGGAATCATAGAAGCGGGAAATGAAAAACAAAATATGGGGAGGTTAAGTTATATATATGCAGATAGATGGCAGATAAACAATAGATAGATAGATAGATACAGACAGATACATCACTTCTTTATATAGAGTCATGCTTATTTTACAGTGTTGCCAGAAGAATCATGTTACCTGATAGAAAATACTAACACACATATTTAAAAATATAAAATATCTTTAATGGGAACAAGACAGAAACTGTTTCATCAAACAGGAAGCATGCACATTCCGTAATAGAAATATAGACTTTCTAGATCCAGGAAGAACCAGAGAGCTGGCTTAAGAAGCAAGGAATATCTGGCTTTTCAACCCCTCACTGTTCTGCCGAAGCTGGCTATATGATAATATGCTTTTCTGTTGCAAGTCACTGCTATAAAAAGAGCAAATGCTTGCTTATTAACTGCAAGCATGGGTAAACTGAAGGTAAATTACCAAAGCATACTATCTCCATAGCTGGACATGTTTGGAGGCCTATTGCTATATTCCTATGTAAATAAGTTCCTGGAACACAATTATGTTGTCTTTAATACAAGAGCATATGAAGTTATGGAATACAAAATTTAAGCACGCTATGCTTTGGCCACCATAGAAGTAACTTATATCTAAATAAACACATATATTTTTTAACATATTCCATATATAATATTTAAAGGAAAAAAAAAAAGGCCCCATCTTTCTGAATATGTATTGAACCCAATGGGAATTCTGTTTTTATTTAAGATGTTTAAAAATTATTTTAAACGATCTGAAGTAAATAATGCTTGGACACAAGGACAAATTGTAACCTTTAGTTTTCATTTGAAAATGTATTGCATATTATCAAAAAAGACTTAAATTTTAGAGTTTTGAGGTAAATCTAAATGATGTCAGTTGTAGTTATGGTTAAATATTTATGAGCTCACTGGTAAGGACAAATCATTTTCTTAATCTATTTCACTAATAGAAATTATTTATAAGTACATCATTAATTATTTACATTTTCCTGGTATTATGTTTGCATTAATAATTTAAAAATATATAATTATCTATTAAATCATCTAAATATGATTTAAATTCATTTATTTTTTGTAACACAAATAGCAAGTTGATCATTAACTATAGTCATCTGGAACAAGGTATTGTGCTATAATAAGCTTGGGCATTTATAAAGAATTGCGACAATAGCTTACATATCTATCTTTTCTGCTCAATATTTGTGTGGTACAATTAATATTAAAAAAAGTTTTTGGAATTTTAGACCTATTAGTCTTTTGTCCATTGGTTATAAAATACCTTTGAGATTTCTAGCATGTAGAAAGTAAATTTTTTTCTGCAAGTTAGCAATTAACTCAATGCCATATGAGGCAAAAACCTTTCTTCATACAGCAAGTAAAGACTGATTTTTTTCTCTGGGCAGTATTAACCATCCTGTTCAAAAACTTTAAGGAGCTTTGAGAAGTTTTATTAACTTGAAGGAGCCTTATTGCTAAACAAAATGCTTATTATGGCAGCTCCGTCGTCCCTCAGTTATGATATCTGAACTTGGAAGTTCTTCGTATCACTAGTTCTAGAGTTTTGCAGTCTTGAAGTTGTGTCTGGACTTATAACTAGAAAATAGGAAAAAATATGTCCATATCTTGGCCCTGTTATTATCTAACTAAATTGGTATAACAGAAGTCTTCTCTTTGGTAAACTTGTTAAAAAGATCTTACTAGGCTGTTTAGATTACATGTTTAAAGTGCTAGGAGGAGAGGCTAACTTATCAACTGACTTTTTTTTTTTTTAACGGAAAAGACATTATTATTTTATAATGAGCAAAAGGAGGGACAATGATAATGTATAAATATTAAGTATCATCATCAGTGTAAAAATCTCTGGGTTGAATCCTCCAATTAATACAATCTTCTATTACAGGCCTATCCTTTTTGAAATCCTCATCACACATCCCTATCCTGTCTTCTGGGCTTACAAATGTCTTAACAGTGAAATTCTAATTGTTAGGATCCTTCTTCACTCCCAGGTCCTCTTATGGGACCTGGAAAGTGAGAATTGGACACAGTTATCTTTTCTTGTTTATAGAGTAGTAACAGGAGGAATTTGAGGATCAGACTTTCCTTACCATTTTTGGCTTTAGGAAGCAGTACCGTTTTTTAATGTTTAATTTAAGGAAGACAGCTTATGCAAATAACTTTCTTAAATGCTTTATTAACAGAGTCTTTCTCCAACCTTTTCGGACAGCTTGGATACCATTGGGTATTCAAATGAAACTAAAAGTTAAACTTCTTGTAGATTTCTAAAAAAGAAGCTTGAAAGTGACCCCAAACTAGGAATCTTAGTGAAAACACCTCTTTTCATATTTGTAAAGCATTAGCCTGGTATAATGGATCTATATCTATATCTGTGTTGATGTTGACACAGATGTCTGTGCCTACACCTACCCTATATGTACGTTTACATTTGTATCTATATGAATTGCATTAATAAACTCAGGGGCTCCATCAAAGTAATGGAGCCCAAGTATTATAAACTTAAGGGTTTGTTCTGCAGTAACCTTGACCTCACTCCCTCTATAATTTTTGAACCTACAGTTAGACACACTAAGTCTGCAGAACTGTTTAATGCTTTCCAACTATGCAGTTCAAGATACAAATGTGAAAAAAATAGCTGCTTTTGTAGTAAGATGACCCAAGGGGACACTTTAGGACAATGGGAGCTACTGTGCATAAGAAACAGGGCTGATGGCAACATGTATATCTTTTTAATTTGAGGATTATGTTGGAAATGAAACATAATCTCCAAGGTGAAAAAGTGCTTTTGCTAGAGTACTTAACCCTAACTATGAAACTAGCATAAATTACTTGATTGTTATTAACTGGTATTTAAAATATCTGCACTTTTAACACTTATTATATTGGAAAATATGTTTTTTAAATGTTTATGAGTGATTATAATGCTGTTTTCTTTTTATATTGAATGTTTTAAATTTAATATAGTTAAATAATGTACATTGAATGCCCACCAATGTATCAATTATTTAGTTATTAAATATGTGGGTGAGAAGTCATTACAGTAGTAATTAGAATTCAGTCCAAAAAAGTATAAATTGCAGCAATGAGCTATAGAGCTCACATTAAATTTCCATTTCAAAAAAAAAAAAAAACAGATTTTTCATAGCAATTCCCTAAGCTAGGTGGCAATGCAGAGTTTGCAATAGTGGCAAATGCACTCAGAGTGTCATATCAATTTGCAAACCATTTTGTTGTGTCAATAGAGAATTTCTCTGAACTCTCGTCCAATTTTTGAATAATTAATGATTAAATGCTATTTAATGTGATTAGGTAAAGTTTTTCATTATAAGGTAGAACGACTCAAATGTCTGAAAGAATAAACGTCTCAGCCCTTCAGCAGGTGCTTCTAGATACAACTCTTCAGAAAATAGTATTGTAAAAGATAGGATAATGCCTAAATGTCTGAGTTTGTTAGAGCTTACATGATACCATGGAGTTCCTATGTGGTGCAAATGGTTAGTATCCTTGGCTGTTATCTGAAGGTTGGAGATTAGACTCCACTAATAGGTGCCTCAGAAGAGAGAGCTGGGAATATATTTCTGAAAAATCAGCCATTGAATACCCCATGAGCACAGTTCTGCTCAGATGGGCATGAGGTTACCAGGAGTCAGAATCAACTGATGGCAACTGGTTAGATCATATAAAAAATGTAATAAAATAAGCCCTCTAACTTAATTACCTAGTGGTACTATAATGCTAACCAGAAGGCTGGTGGTTCAAACCTACCAGCCACTCCTCGGAAGGAAGGTTGGGAAATCCTACTTCCGTAGTGATACTGCCTCGGAAACCCAAGGAGGGGTCGCTAGGAGTC
This sequence comes from Orycteropus afer afer, assembly GCF_000298275.1. Taxonomy (NCBI): domain Eukaryota; kingdom Metazoa; phylum Chordata; class Mammalia; order Tubulidentata; family Orycteropodidae; genus Orycteropus; species Orycteropus afer. Next base: position 2,202,480 of record NW_006921649.1, read on the forward strand.
AGGGCTGACTGGACGGCAGATAACAACAACAACAACAACTATAATAGAAACACCCAAGTAGTCAGTTTAAAAAAAACAGAAATTTATTTTCTCGTAGCTTTTGAGGCTAAAATACAAATCAGGATCTCAGTCATGTTGGTTCTTTCCTTGTCGTACCTCTAGGTGTTCCTTGTCTTGTAGACATCCTCATATAACAACTGTCTTCCCCCGTGTGGGTCTTTCTGTCTGTTCTGATCTTTTTATAACTAATAGATTGTTAGCTTTCACATCCACCCTACACTAATATGACCATTCTGCTAATTCCTCATTTATTTCCAAGTTTTCATCAGAATTTCCCTTGTTGTTGTTGTTGTTATGTGCCGTTGAGTCAGCCCCAAATCATAGCAACCCCTCCTTGGGTTTCTGAGGCGATATCACTACAGTAGTAGGATTGCCCAATCTTCCTTCCGAGGAGTGGCTGGTGGGTTTGAACCACCAGCCTTCTGGTTAGCAGTCAAGTTCCCACTGGTCTATTCAGGCAACATAGTCTTTTACCATCAAGTGCATCAAAATTCTTCCAGCATCTAACCATTACCTAATTCTAAAATCACTTCCACATTTTAGGTTGTTGTTAAAGCGGCACCCCACTCACTGGTACCAAATTCTGTTTTAGTTACCTAGCATTGCTGTAGGAGCTCTGGTAGCATAGTGGCTAAGGCACTTGACTGCTAACCAGAAGGCTGGCGGTTCAAACCCACCAGCCACTCCTCGGAAGGCAGGTTGGGCAATCCTACTTCCGTAGTGATAACTGCCTTAGAAACCCAAGGAGGGGTCGCTATGAGTCGGGGCCGACTCGATGGCAAACAACAACAACAAGCATTGCTGTAACAAAATAACACAAGTAATTTAAAAGAACAGATTAATGTTCTTACAGTTTTGGAGGCTAAGAGTGCAAATGCTGTGAACCTGTCGAAATGTCTTGGCCATGTGTATTTTGAATATTGGTCTCTATGACGTAATACCTGTTTTAAAAATACATTTTTTTTTTTAATAAAGGAAAGGTCACTAGAAATTGGTGTTTTAATGTACATTTTCCAATTTTTAAATCTTAACAACTAATTAATTAATTTTTAAATGATTTATTTCCTATATCATGATAAAGGCCAATACTGTGATAATCAAAGAAAACATCCACTAATCAACACTGGACTATGGGCTGCCAATTGGAGATCTCTGATTTAGACTAATGGGAAGCTTATATTCCCATACAGAGGGAATGAAAGGTAATTCCTAAGTATTGCTTCCTTCAGAAATTGTTGAACTGTGTGCCTGCCTATGTGTGTGGAAGGGAGGATTTATCTCCTAAACTATGTGAGATCAAAGTAATTATAATCAGATTAGTCTCAAATGATATACCAATATCAACAATTCCATCTATAAGTTCCTAGGTGTGAGCAGGTATCAGGAGAATGCTCAGTAAAAATATAATGATTGATGTAGATGAAAGGAAACAACAAGAGGATTAAATGTATTATATAACCATCAATAATAAAAAGGAAATTATTTGAAAAACAGATTCTTAAACTTTGGTACTGCTGCTCAAGCTTCACTATTCCTATTATTTGCTACCCAGTTATTAAGTAAAAGGCCTTTAAGTTATTAATGTTATGAATTTTTATCTGAGACTTGGAGTCTTCTTCCAGGTAGTTGGTAGAATTCAGTTCCTTGTGGCTGTGTCATTGAGTAGCCTGTTTTCTTGGGGTTGTTCTCAGTTCCCAGAGATAGCCTGCGATTCCCTGCCACGTGATCCTTTCCTTCACCACACATTTAACATCACCAGGAGAACATCAAATATTTCTGACTTTTCTTCTCTCTGACCTTGAAACCCTCTTTGAAAAAGGCTCACCTGATTAGATTAGGCTGACTCATACCCAAGGGGAAAGGGCTATTTAGGACTCAGGAATCTTGTGGGTCATCTTAGAATCCTGCCTAAAATAGCAGTAAAATTAAGAAGAATTTTTCCATAGGCACCTCACAAATATTGTTAGTGCCTTTCTTGAATTAATATTATTAGCGCCTTTCTCAAATTATTTTTTGCATGAGTAAAATGGAATATTAAGCTTGGGTGTTGCTCCCTAAGGAACATTCTCATTTATTTGAAAATGTAGAATCAGTATTATTTTGTTGATTTATTCATAACAATTTTTTATTTTTAGTACAAAATAACATCTTTAAGTAGAACATTTTATAAAATGAAAACTTTTGCCATGTTTAGGATGTACACAGAGCACAACTTTCTTAATCAATATTTAAATTTCATTAGAATTGAAACACAGAATTTTCTTGTGTGGCAATATAAATTCCTAATAAACTTAAAGGTGAATATTTTATGTTAATAGCTAATTATGTTTTGCATGACACTTTGAATAACCATTATTGATGGGCAGTTCTACTCTATATTACATTAATATCAATGTTTATGCTGCCATAAACAATGTTTATGGCACTGTAATTGATAAGACTATTAGTGCTACCTAGTTGTAAGACCTTCAATTATATTGTTATAGGAGTACATTTTAGTTACAATAACAGTATCTAACTTTCATCTTAAAGTTTTAATCTATAAAGCAGTAATATTTTTGCACCAAAACTTGTGACTAATGTAACTTTAAAAAATAATTTGTTTAATTAGCAAAGATGGTAACTACATTTCTTTTTCCTATTTAGCACTGGTCAGCTCAATTTTTTTGTTATCTATTCTCTTAGTGGGAGCTTTGGTGGCCTAGTGCCTAAGACATTTGACTGCTAACCAGAAGACTGCTGGTTCAAACTCACCAGCCACTCCTGGCAAGGAAGTTTGGGCAATCTACTTCCATAGTGATACCGCATCAGAAACCCAAGGAGGGGTCGCTATGAGTCCAATCTGACTCCACAGCAGTGTGTAGTGTTTTTTTACTAAAAGGATTTTAGCTACTAAGTTCCTCTGTTAATAGATAATGTCTTAGGACTTCACCTGGCTTACTACTAATATAATTAGATAGATTTCCAACTTTTGATTTAATATTCAACATCTACTTTCTCTTTGGTGTTTGTTTTGTTTTTAGAGTATTCAATGTCATTTCCACAGAATAATTTATCAACAGAGAAAGAAGAATAAATAAATACTAAAAAATTCCCTCTCTCAATTTATATGAGTCATCCTATGCTGTAATAACTGAACAATGATTTTTATAAAACAAATATTGGAGTAAGTTGAATAGAACCTTGTATTTTTTCTTTATTTTAAATTATAAAAGCTGATAGAATGGTACAATCATCTTGTGGAACACCTCTGCATTTTTCCCTCCTCCCCTCCTCACACCACAAGTGACAAAACTGAAAAATGCTCTCCCAGAATTGTTTCTCTCCAGAAGCTATTTAACATACTTTATAGTGCAATATGCTTGATTAGAAACTCTTGGGAATAAAAAATATCCTTGTCCCCTTTTTGCCTTATACTCCCCCCAAAATCCCACCTATCTTTTTTCCTAAATTGATATATCTAAACAGTTTATTTATAGATTTAATTTAGGATGGGATTTTTTTTTTGACACATTGAAATAATAAGTCATGTGCTGCATATAATTTTTTTTATATACATACAAGTGTGTGTTGCCTGTTTTATTGGTATTTTAACTGGATCGATTATTCATGTGTTAACTGTCTTGATTTTGTTGGTCCAGGATACGTATTTTGTAATTCCAAAGTAAATTCATGCATATAAAATAAACATATACATACATGAATATATGTACATGTACATATATATACTTCTAAAGATAGTTTTGAAATGTTCTTTTTCATTTCATTGATCATTTTATTTGATAGTAATAAGTATCATTATATATGAGATTAGAACTGAGACCAATTTTTGCCTTTTTCTTTTGGAATTGTTCCAGGCCAAAAGCATGGAGAAATTAGTTAGGACAGAATTACAACCATTGACAATAACAAGTGCAAAAATGACATTGAGCTTTGGTTTTGTTTTATAAATATAACTTGTCAAAATTTTTGGGAAAAGAAAAAGTAAAGACTAGTTAATAAAAATGCTCAGAATTGAGTGTAATCTCAGCATAAAAGTGACTAGCTGTCAACATGAATGAAATGCACATGCTATGAAAATATATGAATGTTTATTGTCAACTGAAGAATTTTCAGAAATTATGGCAAGGCATAACAGAGAATTGAGGTAAAGATAAATTAAATGAACACTTATTTTGAATGATGCATAACAAATATTTTGCTAGTGAGATTGGGGGATGCAATAAATAATATGTTGATAAAATGAACCTTTCCAAAAGATAACACAGGAATTGGTATGGTTAAATGCCTGGAACTGTCCATCACCCCAAATTTATGTAGCAAGGGTTCATTAACTTCAGACAAGGGATTGATACTCTATTTAATAAGATATCATATGGAGTTCTTTTCCATTTACAGTATGTTCCTAAAGGTGAAAACAGCAGGAAAATGAAATTACTTCATTTACTGGAATTACAGCTTCTTTTGTATAAAACTTTAATCATTTTATATATGACAACCTTATGCTTAATGTTTTTATAAAATTCTTTATAAAACATTATTTAGTAAAAGCATACTCTCCCACTGAGCACATTGCTTTTTTCAATGACTGTGCTAATCTAGTTTGAATATATGTGGCATTTAATCTTAATTATGATGCTGAAGTCTATACAATGTTAATTATTCATTTTGCATGCTCTCTCCACTTTATTGTATCTCCTAATTTGCTTAACAAAATGTAGTTTTAATTAGAACTGTAGAACTGTTGGGGCAAGGTGATGTTTTGAGTGTGCAAGTGTGTGTAGTGTGTGTACTCACTCTATTGGTTTGGAAGTATGTGAAGAGGGGTATTGTTGGAGTAAGAAAAGTCAATGGTTTTTAAAGCAGATGATAAAATCCCTTGGTAGTTCCACTACCTATCATACTTAACAGTATCTAGTCTCTTACAGTGGGCAAAAGGAAGATGAAAAGGCATAACTAGTTATTCATATACAAATGAAATATGGTTGACTTATAGTAAATGTCAAAGAATACACACATATATACACACATAAAGCACATACTTAGGTGAATTTTGCTTACATGATATAGACACTAACCTACGTCTCTCAAGTTGATTCTGACTCACAGTGACTCCATAGAACAGAGTAGAACTGCCCGATAGATTTCCCAAGGCTATAAATCTTCACAGAAGCATACTGCCTCACTTTTCTAGCACAGAGCAGATGGTGGATTTGAATCAAAGACCTTTAGCTAGCAGACTAACACTTTACCCATAGTGTGTCCAGAGTTTCTCTAATATAGGCTGGCTAACTGAAATATGTTATTCAATCAGTGCTTGTGTTAAATTGATGAAATGTGGATAGAAAGTTATATAATACAAAATAGTGAACTTAAGCAACTTGGAAAAATGATGTATATTAAAATAACTTTAAATTATTATAATTATCTCTAAATTCTGACATTTGAAAATTTTATCAATATTTACATAATTTTCATGTACTAACTTATTTAAAATTTTGATTTCACATTTTAAAATTTTAAAGTATTTGTAAATAATACTTTGTCCTTCTGCTTTTAAAGTAAACTCCACTATTGTGAATACAAATAAATAGAAAACTACTCTAAAAATATATGTATCATTTATTACTTTTCAACCATCAGAGGAAGAAAGCATTCCATACCTCTTTAAGCAAGGTACGCACCAGTTGGAATTCTAGGTATAAAGCTAAGTATCTCTAAATTATGTTTTGGTTAAGCTGTGAACAAAGGAAATGGATGGTAAATGTTTTGTGTGTGTTCAAGGTAAATTTTGCATAAGTTTTTTTTTAATTACTAAAACAAAAAAAAAGCATAAAATTATATAGATTCACATTTCCAGTTTTGTATACTAAACAGAAATGAAGTTATTGCTGTGACTTTATGGATCTAAAATAAAATTACTAACTGATTGTGATAGTTAAAGTTGTGTATTAACTTGGCTAGGCCTGGTTTTGAGTGGCTGGGCAGCTGGATATAGTTATTTCCCAGGATGAGACTGGTAATCAACTCCATGGTAGAATGTGCTGAGAGCAGCTAAGTAGCTGCCTTAGGGATGCAGTCCGCTCCCAGTATACAAGAAGAATCTTTGAGAAAGGTCTCTAGATTTTTGTGAGCTTGTATCCTTCATTTAGCTGAGTCTTCATTCAGCAACATGCCATGTTTCTTGCCAATCGGGGGACTGTTTCTGGACTTGAACTGTTGTTGTTATTTGCCATAGAGTTGGACCTGACTCATAGTTATCCTTCCTTGGGTTTCTGAGGCAGTATCACTACGAAAGTAGATTGCCCAACCTTCCTTCCAAGGAGTGACTGGTGGGTTTGAACTGCCAGCCTTCTGGTTAGCAGTCAAGTGCCTTAGGCACTATACTACCAGAGCTCCTGGACTTGAACTGGTGACCTGCTATATTTCTTGATAATCCTTGGTCAACCATCAGAGGAAGAAATCATTCCATACCTTTTTAAGCAGGGTACACAGGGTGCCATTTCACTTATCAACCTTGGGTTTGTCAGCCTCAGAAGCCACCAGCTGCCAGACTTAAGAGATGGCCTCCAGCTCCAGTGGGCTAGAAGCAAGAGGCAGAGCTGAAGCACAAGTTTGAGGGCCCTTCATCTAGTTTCTCAAGCTGTCATTTTGAATTTGGACTTCTAGCCTCCTAAACTGTGAGAATAAATCCCTGTTTGTGGTATGTCTGTTATAGCAGCATTAGGTAACCAATACACTGATTAATTTTATCTAGTCCCTGGGCAGCACAAACAATTAAGCACTCTACTAGTAGCTAAAAGATAGTTCAAACAGGTCTGGCAACCTGCTTCCAAGAGGTCACATTCTTGAAAACCACATGGAACAGTTCTACCCTGCACACATGGAATCACCAGAAGTTGGAATCAGCTGGAAGGCAACTAACAGCAACAATTGTGTCTAGGAAGCTGTTCCCCTCCAAATAGATGCTTATATAGTTCCTCAGTAAAATATAAGAAAGAAAGAAAGAAAAAGATTGACTTATGGATAGAAAAAGGATCCATAACATAGTAGCTTTTTTTATGTTGTTGTTGTTATTATTTGCCATCGAGTCGGCCCAGACTCATAGCGACCCCTCCTTGGGTTTCCGATGCAGTATCACTACGGAAGTAGGATTGCCCAACCTTCCTTCCAAGGAGTGGCTGGTGGGTTTGAACCTCCAGCCTTCTGGTTAGCAGTCAAGTGCCTCAGGCACTATGCTACCAGAATTTATGTTACTCTTTTATAATGAATCAAAATATGATTGGCAAATGAATTTATAAAAAGAATTAGTTTTAGCCTCAATTGGGTTAAGGCATTTATCTGATTTTAGTGGACAGGAATACTCCTGGTCCTTTTTGACTTCTTATAGGGAATTGTTTTATTCATTCATTGCATCTCTTTTTAATAAAAATCAAGCATAAATCTTTAATATCCCATATTCTGTTTCTAATATGTGTAATGTCACTAACAGCTACCGTTTATTGAGCTATGTTTTTAATGTTCACAGTAATCCTATAATGTAGCTACCATGATTATTCCCACTTCACAAATGAAGAAATTAGAAGTTTAAGAGTGATTAGGGAGTTATCCAAGTTCCCAGGCTCCTAAACAGGGGAGCAGAGTTTTCATTTCAGGTCTGACTCTAGAGCTCTTGACTGTTCTGCTTTTCTGCCTTCATATGGTATACTGTTCAAGCCTGTGTCTCAGAAATATTTTCTCAGTGCTATCAAACCCCATTTCCAGTGGTACTCATCTGACCTCATCTCCCAATTGCATGCTCAGTCTCCTTGTACTCTTATATCCATTTACTCTTAGGTGAAATGTTCATTTTATAGTAAAACAAACTGTTAGAAGGGCTTGGCTACAAATCAAAAGGTCGGCGGTTCGAACCCACCAGCCACTCTGCAGAAGAAAAATAGGGGCAGTCTGCTTCTTTAATGATTACAGTTTAGAAACCGTATGGGCAGTTCTACTCTACTGTATAGGTCAATATGACTAAAAGAACAGCAGGACAAAAAATAAATGATAAAGAATGATTGGTAAATATTCCAGTAATGGGGTAATCTGAGGAGCAAGGGAAAAAATAAAATAAAATCCAGTATAAGGATAGTATTAATATTCACTCGCATTTTAAAATTTTGTTTTCTGATCAGTAACAGACAGACTTGCCACCACTGCTACTTTCAGGTTAAGTAAAGCTAGTAAGATGTGAAGAGGCTGTATGTTATTCATTTTAAGAGCAAGGTCTCTTTAGCCAGGCTTTCTGTGTTTAAACATTGTCTCTGCTACTTCCTGGGTGAGTGATCTTGGGAAGGTAACACAATCTCTCTGTGTCTCAGTTTCTTTATCTGTTAACTGGTTATGATACTAGTACTTATCTCACAAAGTTAGTTGAGGATGAAATATTTTCATATATGTAAAATGCTAGAGCAGTTACTGGAGCATTGTACTGGATATGAACATGTTTGCTTTTTATTACCAGTTCTCACAGACTTTAAGAAACGTACAGATTTCAGAAACATTACAATGAAAAAACAATGTGTAATTTAGACTTTAAATAATACAATATTTTCATCTATCAACTACTATGACCAGTCCATATATAACGTCACGTCTCTGCCTGAAGACTTAGAATATAAATAAAAAGAAATGATATTGGGAGGCAATAGCCCAACTGTTTATATATATATATATGTTGTTGTTGTTATGTGCCGTCGAGTCAAACCCGACTCATAGTGACCCCTCCTTGGGTTTCCAAGGCAGTATCACTACAGAAGTAGGATTGCCCAACCTTCCTTCCGAGGAGTGGCTGGTGGGTTTGAACCACCTGCCATCTGGTTAGCAGGCAAGTGCCTTAGCCACTATGCTACCAGAGCTCCTATATATATATATATATATATATATATATATATAATCTCCAAATCCCCTGGATAATTACAAAATTTCTACTTATTTTCTTTTCTTTATAAATTGCATAAACCTAGCATCACATATAATTTTAAGAATTCTTGAAAGAAGATACAAAAGATAATAATTTTATCCCTATCTACTATGTGGTAGGGAATCCTGGTGGTGCAGTGGTTAAGGGCTTGGCTGCCTACCTGATTGATTAGTGGTTCAAACCCACCAGTTACTCTGCACGATAAAGATTTTGCAGTCTGCTTCCATAATGATTAATAGGCTTGGAAACCCTACAGAATAGTTCTACTTCATCTATTATGGCCATTATGAGTTGGAATGAACTCCAGGCAATGGAGTGCTAATGACCTCATTTGGAGTGTCTGGGTGGCACAAATCAGGGCCATATTACTCAAATCAGCAAGGTAAGCACAGGCATTGTGGTGGAAACCACGTAAAACTGTTCACCACAGATTAGTAAATAAGCACAAGTAGGTCTTTACATTTCTTACTAAATATTCCATCCCTATCAGGGATTTTAAATTTGAAAAGAGGCTTTGATTGCATAGGAAGCTGTTGTGGTATTGGGAGAGAAACAGTTGTCCCTCATACCTACAAGCAGAAACTTTGATGTGGTGAAAAAAATGTGAAATTATTCACTACCAATTAGTGAATTACCATGCTTATTGGGTAATCTGCCCCTGGCACAAACAACTAAGTGTGTGGTTAATAATTAAAAGGTCACGGTTCTAACTCACACAGAATTGCCTTGGAAGGTCACAGCTATAAAAATCCCATGGTGCACAGTTCTGCTGTCTAACACATGGGATCACCATGAGTTGGAATCATAAATGATAACTGGTACTGGTTTAATCCTCCTAGACCCAACAACTCACTGCCATAGAGTAAAATCTGACTCACAGTCAGCCATAGGACAGAGTAGAACTGCCTCCTAAGGTTTCCAAAGCTGCAAATCTTTATGGAAACAGATGGCCTCATTTTTCTCCTGCAGACCAGCTAGTGATTTCAAACAATCAACTTTTGGTTAGCAACCCTGAGCTTAACAACTGTGCCACTATCAAAAACAACAACAACAACAACAAAAAAAAAAAAAAACCAACTCATTGCTGTGGGGTTGGATCTAACTCATAGAGACTGCTCCTTAGGTTTCTGAGGCAGTACCACTACAGAAGAAGATTGTCCAGTCTTCCTGGAAAGGAGTGACTGGTGGATTTGAACTGCCAGCCTTCTGGTTAGCAGTCAAATACCTTAAGCACTATGCCACCAGAGCTCCTACTGTACCATTAGGGCTTTTATTTTCATCCTCATAAACTTGCCTTAAAAAAAGGAAGACTCTTTTAAATTCTGCTTATTATCTTATCATGATAATTAATTCACATAGTATTTGCCCATAAACTTTTCTATCTCCATATTAATTATTTCACTTTTTTTCCCCTGATTCCTTTACTCTGTACAATCCAAGACAGCTAAGGAGGGAGAGAAGTGGACTACTTAACTAATCTTGAGATAATCACTTAGTGCTGAGTCCTTTAAGACCATTTTCTTTTATTGAAATTTCACACCCCGGGGAATTCCCTAAGATTGTGAAGTTCTGTGAGCTTTCATGAAATATACGCCACCCTACCTCTTCTGTCTTTCACTTTGTAATGAAAGGCTCTAACTTTATGGTCTGAATTTAGCTCTATTCACTACCTCACCATCACACTAAGCTTCTTCTGAAGCTTCACCCCCCACATAGTTCTAAGTTCTAAAGCCACGTTGTCCACTTTCCTTTTTGTTCTGCGTTTCATGCCTCCCTTTTGTCTCTGGATTTTGCCATTCTGTTTAGGTTTCACCCAGGATGCCATGTTCTGTCTGATGTTCTCTCAGTTGACCCCCAGGTCTGCAAAGGGCTTGCAGCATTTTTTTTTTCTTTTTTTTCTATGTTTTGTTGCCAGGGATGATTTGTTAAAAAGATTTGCAATTGTTTGCAATACAATGTTGTTTTACAGCAATTCAAAGGAAAGTAGGAGAATTACGTTTTAACAGTTTTAGACTTACAGTTTATTTTATGTTATTCACATAGTAACCCTATATACAATGTTATTACTTCCTGTTTTTATAGATAAAGAGAAGTTACTTCTAGTCACACAATTATTATTTGACACAGCCAGGAATTGAACCTCATTTTCTGACTCCAAGGTTTTTTTGTTTATTTTTTCCCCTGTTTTTGTTGTTGTTATATGCCGTCGAGTCAGCCCCGACTCAAGTAGGATTGCCCAACCTTCCTTCCAAGTGGCTGGTGGGTTTGAACCGCCAGCCTTCTGGTTAGCAGTCAAGTGCCTTAGGCACTATGCTACTAGAGCTCCTACTACATGGTATTTCTTCTGGTATATTTGCTTTCCTAGGTCAGTTATATTTATCTTTCACTTAAAATCATTATGGGATTTTCTGGACACCACTTGGTTACTGTGTCATATTTTGCTGTTTATAGTGCCTGGTTAAAGAGCTCAAATAAAATTATTTTTCATAGACCTATACAATGAATTGCTAATGACAATTGTCTCCAACTACTCCTGGGAAGGAAGGTTGGGCAATCTACTTCAGTAGCAATACTGCCTTGGAAACCCAAGGAGGGGTTGCTATGAGTCCACTCCAACTCTACAGCAGTAAGTTTAGAGATATAAGTAGAGATATTCTTCGATGTTTGGGGTCTAAATTACAATTGATTGATTGATTCTTTCCTTCACTATGCACATTTTGAGGGTCTGCACTTTTTTAGATGTTGAGCTAGAGAAATGACTCAGATTGATGTTCAGGTACTGATATGTTCTAGTGGAGGGAGACACAATAAATAAACAAATGACTGTGTTATATAAGGTCATGGTGAGTGCTTTGAAGAACAGCTAAGTGGGTATGGATTTGATATTTCAAATAGGATGATCAGAGAATTAACCAGTTTTATGCACACTATGAGAGATTAAAATATGTGATATATTTTACATATAACACATAAATATAGAGAAACACAATGATACAAAAAATGACTATCCATACAGAAAATTATTTTCCAAGGAATCAAAGGATGACGTAATATTTAGGATGTGGGCTTAGTTAGTATACAATCCTATTTCCACGTTTTAGGACTCATATGCCCTTGCACACATTATTTAACACTCTGAACCTATTCTCCTCCTCAATAAAATGGGTTAACAGAGCCTCTGTTGGAATGCTGTGAAAATTGAGAGACTATATATTAAATGTTTTGCATAGCTTCTGGTATATAGTATGTGCTATGGGAGTAGTGGTGTTAATGGCAGGCATAGCAGTTATAGGAGAAATTATTATTATTGTTATTATTTTCATTATAGTTCTGAAGAATTACAGAGCATTTCTATGCTTTAGCTTTCTCAAATTTTTTTTTTTTCAACTCCTTACAGATGTAGGAAGTGTAAATAATATATGTGAAGCACTTTCAATGTATGAAGACAAATTTTTTCTATTGTTATCTGAGGTGTCAAAAATAAAACCTAATTCTGGATGTTTTCTAAGAGCAGAATTTCCATTTTACTATTCAGTGGGAGTTCTTGCTTAGAGATGTTTTGCAAAGCCAGTCCTAACATATTTAACTTGCATTTGAATAGCTGCCAGAGACCAACTGAAGAGAGAAGGCACATCACACAGCGCCAGGCACTACAGGCGGTATGCGCTGTGTTAGTGAACAGGGCAGTGCTCAGACCCCGCCGCCCTGGCGAGGCTGTCACTAGCTGACACTCAGAGCAGAGATGATATGAACACACTCCAGTCAACTCTCTCTTGTCTCAACAAAGCAATAATGGACAGCTCTCTGCTGGGATCAACTAGTTCACAAACAGAGACACCTTTTGCCACGCAGATAGGCTGCTGCCAGCTTTTGGTTGATTTTGTTCAGGTTTAAGATGCTTCTTCTTCTTCTTTTTTTTTTTTTTAAGAAGATGTTTGAAAAGGACTTGCTTTTGAACTAGTTTGTTTCCCCTTACTCCTTAAAGAGATTCTTTTTATATAAAATTCCTTCTTAAAATATTACTTCTGGGTGTCTAGCCTAGTATTCTTTACATACAAGAAACCCCATAATTGTTCATAGTTAACTAAATGACTAACTGTTGTTGTTGCTGTTGTTATGTGTCTTCAAGTCGGCCCCAACTCATAGTGACCCCTCCCTTGGGTTTCCGAGGCAGTATCACTATGGAAGTAGATTGCCCCATCTTCCTTCAGAGGAGTGGCTGTTGGGTTTGAACCACTAGCCTTCTGATAAGCAGTCAAGTGCCTTAGGCACTACACTACCAGAGCTCCAGGTACTCCATAACTGTTCCTTGTTAACTAACCATCTAACTACAATTGACTAATTCAAACATGATTTCTGATACCAACTCCTTTCGTAATTAAAATGAGAGCAATATTATCTTATTTAGCCATTTACCAAAAAGGCTCTAAAATGTGTTTTCTAATGACAAATATGTCCCTATACTCCATAAGTAAAGAAGTTAAATATATGTAACCATTTTAAAATATATCGGGTCAGGTAAAGAACACAGTTTTAACCAGCATGCCTCTCCTTCTCCCTCCCTGGCTCTTCTCCTGGCTCGCCTCCTCTCTCTTCCTGGTGCTTTCTCCTCTCTCCTTCCCTCCTTTATAGGAAAGTTCACATTCACAATAGATCAGTTTTGAATATATTTCAAAAAGACCAAAACCAAAACCAAACTCACTGCCATCTAGTCGGATCCAACTCATAGCGACCCCTCCTTGGGTTTCCGAGGCGGTATCATTACGGAAGTAGATTGCCCAACCTCTCTTCCACGGAGCGGCTGGCGGTTTTGAACCGCCAGCCTTCTGGTTAGCAGTTGAGAGCCTTAGGCACTGCGCTACCAGAGTTCCTTCCAAGGCTGTATCACAACGGACATAGCTTAACTAATCTTCCTTCCTGGGAGTGGCTGGTAGGTTTGATCCACCAGCCTTCTGGTTAGCAGTCAAATGACTTGGGCACTATGCCACCAGAGCTCCTATTTAAGAAAGACAGCCTTTGATAATTTACTTTTTTGTTTAGAAAAACTAATGGAGCTCCTTTTATTCCAGTTGAAAAGTGATTAGTAATATCGGTACACTGGACTCATGTGATGTTTTTTTTTCTTTTTCTTTTTGAGAACTATTATTGGTGAAATTTTAACTAGATGCTTCAGGTCTCACAGTTCAATATTACTATATCCTGAAGCACTGACATCACTTAATAGCTTCTACTTAGTGGCTTGCTAGGTGGCAACATATCATGTTACTTTACATGACTTGAGATTTTTAGAGTTAGCTTTTTTTCCTGAGACACATCTGGGTGGAATTGAACCACCTCCATTTTTGTTAGTAGCTGACTGCTTAATTTTTTTGTGCCACTAAGAAACTTTCCTAGAATTAATTAAGACAGAGAAGGAAATCTACTGGACACTTTTATTAAAAAAGAACATTTAAAATATCCTCTGTTTAAAATTTGATATATAATCCCGTCATTACAAAGGATCAGTAAACCTAGTTTCCCTTGAGATTAATTAAAAATATTGTTGTAAATATATTCTTATAAATGATCCCTCTCTGACCTGTATAAATGACAAAAATATCTTTGGTATGGACATTTCTTAGATATATAATGAGCATTATCACTTTAAGATATGTTCTAAGTTAGTATAATCATTATTACTTGACATTGACCATCCTTGACCATACCAGAGAGCTATCATTTTTTCAATTTACTTTTTCCTAGAAAAATGTTTAAAATTCTAAACTAAATATCCAGTTTCTCTTACACTAACCTTAACTAATTACTCATATCAGATAAATACAAAACAAATAGTGAATATTTGGCAGTGGAGTCATTATTATTATTATTTAGTTATATTTTAAAAGTGAAGCTGCAATGGAATATTATTCTACCACAAAAAAAGTATGAAGTTCTAATATACGTTACAACATCTACCTTGGAAAACCTATGCTAAATGAAATAAGCCAGACAGAAAAGCACAAATACTTATATGAAATATTGACAATAGACAAATCATACAGATAGCAGATTAGTGGTTACCAGGGCAGGAGGGAGGAAGATAGGGAGTTATTGTTTAATGGGATTTGGGATTCTATTTGACAAACAATTATGGGAAAGAAAAAATGCTGGTTGTTTCACATCATTACGAATATGGTTAATACCAATTGATTGTACACTTGAACATGATTAACAAGGAAAGTTTTATGTTGTGCATACATTACCACAATTTAAAAAAAAAAAAAAAGTGAAGAAAAAGAAACCCTGTCAAACGTAAGGTCCTTTTGGAAGATATGTAAATTAATCACAATTTTCCATTTGATGTTAATTCTTTATAGCTATTTACACATGGGAGCTCTGGTAGCGTAGTGCCTAAGGCACTTGACTGCTAACCAGAAGGCTGGTGGTTCAAACCCACCAGCCACTCCTCAAAAGGAAGATAGGGCAATCTACTTCTGTAGTGATGTTGTTGTTGTTAAGTGCCCTCGAGTCGTTTCCGACTCATAGCGACCCCACGTACAGCAGAACGAAACACTGCCCGATCCCGCGCCAGCTCCACAATCCCTGCTATACTTGAGCCCATCATGGCAGCCACCATGTCGATCCATCTCGTTGAAGGCCTCCCCCTCTTTCGTCGACCCTCCACCCTACCAAGCATGACATCCTTCTCCAGGGAATGGTCCCTTCTGACAACATGACCAAAATAGGTGAGACGAAGTCTGGCCATTCTTGCTTCCAAGGAGCATTCTGGCTGCACTTCCTCCAGGACAGATCTGTTAGTTCTTTTAGCAGTCCATGGTACTTTCAGCATTCTCCGCCAATGATACTACCTCGGATACTACCTCGGAAACCCAAGGAGGGGTCACTATGAGTCAGGTCCGACTGGACGGCGCATAACAAAAACATTTACCTGTGATTTTCCCAATTTTTCACTATGATTCATGATTAAATCTAATTTTATTCCATATCCTCAATGTTATTTCCTCATATTTTCTCGCTTCAAAAGATTCTAATTGAAATATACGTTTATTATTGATTTCTGAAGAATAGTTTTAATATGCTGTTTAGAAGTCCCAGAGAAATTTCTTCCTAATGATTTAGAATTCAACTTGTAAAAAAAGAAAATCAGTAATTAAAGATAGCACATACTTTTGGTCCCAGATATATTATACTTATTTTAATTTTCAAGTTGGCAGAAAAGCCTGAGTCTACCCTTTAGCATAAATGAATTATAAGAAACTATGATCATGCATTAGCAATTGTTGTCAATGACTTTAAGCCCTTCAAATTAAAGACATTTAATGATTACTTATATCTGGTATCAAATTTTTGTTTTAAGTGTAGCTTTAAGTGCTCTCAAAAATTGACATACTTAATTATATAATTTCCATTCATGGATGTAGTAGGTGATATTCAGAAGAAGAGTTTAATTGTCCATTTATAAGTTATAATATACTTTAGGAGAGAACACTTTCAGCAATTATAAGAAATTTTTTTCCCTTAAAACACTGGCTAACATTAGGTTAAAAATAAGGTTTCAAGTTACTTAAATATTTTTCAAACTCTCAAAATGTCAAAGTTTTTAAAAATGCAATCTTGTTCATGTTCATCTAGTGGTTATTTTAATTAGAGAGGAAGCAAAATCTTAATGTCATGATCAGGCAGGTGGTTATAAGTTAAATAATTCATTTTTTTGCAAATATGAGGTCTAAGTGTCCACAAAATCTGACTCAGATTGACTCTTTTCCTGACAATTGAGAACGGAGCAATGACATTGATTAGCAGATGAAAGAGAGTTCCTGAATTCTTGAAGCATATCTTTTTAAAAAGTTTCATATTTTATTTGGAAGTTTGACAAGATGGTATATTTCCAATCTCTTTGAGTACCTCATTTACACATTCAAAACTAACCAGTTACCCCAGATAATAACCTCTTGAAATAAATTTAAAGTAGCACCAATGCTCTTTATGTGCTCATAAAAGAAAAAAAGAAAAATTTAATTACTGGTATATTGTATGCAACAGTGTGAACTGATTGGTTGAATTACAATTGTGTGTGTGTGTTTAGGAAAATTGCTATAGCTATCTTCTTTTTCTCAGTAAAATTACAATTGTTTTCTTATGATAAATAAAAGATTATTTTTATGAAATATAATGCGGTTTTGATCATTGAGATAAATAAGCATTTGTTGATGTTCATGGGGAGATTATGTTGCAAGTGAAAGCACAGGAATTTCTGGGAAGAAAATAGAACATCAGTAGTAGAAATTCATCTGGAGAACTAATCTCTTTGCAATTCTTTGTTTTGCCAAATTTGTTTCAAAATTATACCAAAGATTATCATATTTTATGTAGCTCATCAGTAGTTGACCTATTAAACAACACTTCTAATTGTGCCTTTCAATTAAGCATAATGCTAACACAAGGCCGGGTGGTTGTTGTTGTTTGCCATCCAGTCGGACCCAACTCATCACAACCCCTCCTTGGCTTTCCTAGGTGGTGTCACTATGGAAGTAGACTGCCCAACCTTCCTTCTGAGGAGTGGCTGGTGGGTTTAAACCACCAGCCTTCTGGTTAGCAGTCAAGTGCCTTAGGCACTATGCTACCAGAGCTCCCAAGGAAGGGAGGCCAGGTTAGACATAGTAAAATAGTGCCTAAGGCAGCCACTTCTCAGAAGGAAGGTTGGGCAATCTCTTCTGTGGTGATACTGCCTCAGAAACCCAAGGAAGGGTCACTATATGTTGGTTCTGACTCAATGGCAGTGAGTTTGGTTTTGTTTTTGGTAAGCAAAAGACTAGGAGACCAATCGTGCTTTTCATTATTATTCTAAACAAAAGAAGGGGACTCCATTAACTTACTGTCTTTGTCAAATATTCTGATGAACATGAAAAGTTCTCAATCTTCTAATTTGTAAATAACAAAATGTTCAATGTAATGTAGGCAAAACATTCAGGTGACTGATCACATTTTTCACTTTGCTCCCAGAAATTTGAGATCTCAAAGAGAAAGTCTCTGACTGAGTAAATTTGGAGAGTGGAAAATTTTATTAGACTGATTTTCCTTATATGCTGCATTACCACATTTAATCATCCCACAATTTACTATAAGGATATCTATAGTGATCTAAAAGGAGAACATGCACTTTTATTTTTGTCTTAACTTTAAATACAGTAAATTGCAATGTTTCTAAAGATATGTTCTGTTGAATATGTCACTCAGATTTGAATCATCGACTTTTAATAAGTGAAGTTAGGAATACAAGTACCAGGCTGCACAACCGGCAGCATAATGGATCTTATACCAGTGTATTGTAACCTCCTTGTCTGTAGCAGCACAATGACTGATCCAACATACAAAGAGAGAGAAAATTTATAGGTGTACTTCTTTTCAAATAGAACATTGAAAGTTATATTTATAGCCTCGTCAGTTTGACTCAGTTACCCTCCATAGAACTCTTACTTTAAAAATACTCTCTATGCTAAATTCATTCATTCATTCATTTCATCCATATTCATTTAAAAAGTATTTATATAGTATCTATAACAGGAGTTAATAGTGTAGATTTGTTAGACTGCTTGAGATTGGATCTGAGCTTCATTTCTTATTGGCTGTGCTATCACTCTTCCAGGAGCTCTGGTGGTGTAGTGACTAAGGCATTTGACTGCTAACCAGGAGGCTGGTGGTTCAAACCCACCAGCCACTCCTCAGAAAGAAGGTTGGGCAATCTACTTCTGTAGTGATACTGCCTTGAAAACCCAAGGAGGGGTCGCTACAAGTCAGATCTGAGTCGATGGCAGTGAATTTGGTTTGGTTTATCACTCTTCCTCAGTTCCTCATCTGTGAAATTTAATCAATAATAATATCTATCTTATGTGGTTGTTCTGAGGATTCAATAATTTAATATGTGTAAAGTTTTTAAAATTGTGCTCAGTTAATGGTACGTAACCAGCCTATAAAAGTCTGTTTTTATTTTTATGATATTATTATTAATCCTATCTGACATTGAACCTTTAAATTCTCATGGGGGCATTATATTAGTAATCAAAGTAATCCCTCATTATGAAAAACACTGTAAATAAAATTACTAGGATTAACAAGAGCAGGGTGGTCGCTTTTAGTAGAATCTCAGGGAAGGTGTTATATGGAAATAACCAGCAGGATGACACCTCTACTGTTTGTGTAATTTGAGGAATGCAAGTGAGCTATCTATGACATAAGACAAAAAGGAACATTCTGGAAAAAGGAAGAAGCAATAAACTGCCTAGATATAGAAATAGCAAGTTTCAAGAATGTAAAGAAGAACAATAAGATTGAAGAAAGATAGCAGAGTGATGAGAATAGTTAGGGAGGGAGGAAAGATCTAGATCAGCCATGGTTGTGCAAGACTTTTTAAGAATTGCACATTTTATTCTAAGAGCTATTGTTTCAAAAGTTGGAGCCCTTGAAAAATTCTCTGAGATGGAATTATGTGAGCCAAAAGTTTATTGCTGAGTGCTTTTGTGAACAGCACTTAAGTTGGAATGAGGAAAACAGGATTAGACCGAGGAAAAAACTGAGCTAGGATGTATTCACAATTACCTCACTTAATCTTTCCCACAGGGATCTGTGGAGTTAGGATAGGGATATAGAGATCTCTTGCATTTAGTGGAAAGAACTGAGCCTTTATACCCCTGTATCAACTAGTTATTAGACGTAAGCTATAGGAGCCAGGAAGGATATACACACTTAGATGTCTTCTACTAAGGCCAATTTCTGGAGAGTGCCATTGTTGATAGCTCTGTCATCTTCAACTAGTGGCATGACCATCTCCATCCTAAAGGAATATCTTGGAAGTATAATAGTGTCCATTACATATGGTAGCCATTGAAAGATTAGAAAAAAAAGAGGTAATCCAGTCCCTGAATCATTGAGCACCTCCTATGAACTAAAACCTGAAATTAAAATGTGCAAGTAAGGCACAGAGCCAGCCATTTAAAGGAGAATTTAACCAGATAAGTGGGCAAGATGACGGTGTAAAACTGATATTATGAGAAAAAGAGTTTAAGATGTTATGGCAATAAAAGAGAAGTGTTTACTTTTATCATCAGGGGGTCAGGCCAGAGGGAGGGAAGACTCCTGGAAAAAACAATCGCATTGGAATCAAAACTTAAAAAATAACCAGGAGTTATTTTGGCAAAAGAGAAACAATGGGAGTGTAGTTTCTTTTGGATGGAGCAAGAAGTGATTTCAATGAATTCAGGAAACATTAGCTAACATCTCAGGGGAGAGACAGAGGACCGTAGGACTTGAGAGTTACAGGTGATCTTAGACATCCTCTGGAGTTTTGACATAGATGAGAAAACTAACCAAACCAAACTCAATGCCATCAATTTTATTCTGACTCATACTGACCCCATAGAGTTTCCAAAGCTGAATAATAAAAGGGAGGCAAACAAGCTAAGAAAATGTTCAAGGTTCAACACTTAATGAATCGCATATAAGGAATGAGAGCCCAGGCCTGAGGTATAATCTGAGAATCTGCAAATTTTTATCAGAATCATTTAAACAGCATAAGACATACATATGCTTTTACTGTAATGCAACACAAACAGCAAGGAATTAATATTTGATTAGAAATTATAGATTGGCGGATAAAGGCCAAAAGTTCTCTATCAATGAATAACATAACATCAGCAGCATAGCCCTGTAGATGATTTATAATTTCAGTCTAAATCCTTTTTATTATTTGGGTGTAAGAAGATAGTAGTTGTGCTCTTGTAAATGTATTTTTTTCTAATTCAGAAATTTTAAATATTTTTTTCTGACAACATCTGGCGGGAGAATTATAATTAGTAGTATTAATAAAATTATTTATCTCTGTTTGTTAACTAAGGAGTCTTGGTAGCACAGTGGTTAAAACACTTGGCTGCTAAGTGAAAAGTTAGGTGTTCAAACCCATTGGCTGCTCCACAAGAGAAAGATGTGGCAGTTTCCTCTCAGAAAGATTGCAGCCTTGGAATCCCTGAAGAAAAGTTCTACTCTGTCCTACAGGGATGGTATGAGTCTTTCAACTAGATGGTAATAGTTTTGTTTTCTTGTTTGCTTTGATTGTTAACTGACTCAATAGAGCAGTTAGATAGATAGTAATGAAATATCTAGAATGTCTGTTAGATAGTTTGACTTTAACTAAGGCACTTGACTGCTAACCAGAAGGCTGGCGGGTCAAACCCACCAGCCACTCCTCAGAAGGAAGGTTGGGCAATCCTACTTCCGTAGTGACACTGCCTCGGAAACCCAAGGAGGGGTCGCTATGAGTCAGGGCTGACTTGACGGCACATAACAACAACAACGATATGTCATAAAGAATATTAATGTTTGGTAGATCCAAGAGGTAGGTTGGCCTCCTCCAGAGGAACTATAATAGGTATAGGTAGAGGCTCATGAAACTTCTTTAAGAGAAACAGCCATAATTCATTAAGGGGAAAAAAAAAAAAGGGCTATGAAATATGAACCCACATTGAAAGGCAGGTGTTCTGAATTGCAAGTGTGGTTTCCAATGTCTAACAGAGACAACTTGAGTGAGTGGCTGAGGACACTTATTTACTTAGAGCTGATCAATGATCTACAAACCAGTAGCTGCAGCAGCAACAAGAGACACTATTTATTAGAACTCCTTCAATGTCAAATCCTCCAGTTGTCATTGTTCATGATTTTTAACCCTAACACCAGTGGGAGAGAATGGCTGGTGTCAATCCTATACTACAGATGAGGAACGGAGGACTAAAGATGTTAAGTAACATCCTCCAGATCATATAGATAATAAAATATGTAAAATCTGGGTCTATTTGACTCTAAAACCTATTATCTAGACTACCATAATATGTGACTGTATGTGCCCTATATATGTTGGTGTTGTTGTTAAGTGCCTTCAAGTCATTTCCAACTCATAATGACCTTGTACACAGCAAAATGAAGCACTGCCCAGTC
This sequence comes from Orycteropus afer afer, assembly GCF_000298275.1. Taxonomy (NCBI): domain Eukaryota; kingdom Metazoa; phylum Chordata; class Mammalia; order Tubulidentata; family Orycteropodidae; genus Orycteropus; species Orycteropus afer. The sequence goes on from NW_006921649.1 coordinate 2,224,486, forward strand.
CTGTGCCAGCTCCATGATCCTTGCTATACTTGAGCTCATCGCCACAGCCACTGTGTCAATCCATCTTGTTGAGGACCTTCCCCTCCTTCCTTGACCATCCACCTTACCAAACATGACATCCTTCTCCAGGAAATGGTCCCTTCTGACAACATGACCAAAGTAGTGAGATGAAGTTTGGCCATTCTCACTTCCAAAGAGCATTCTAGCTTCACTTCCTCCAGGACAGATTTCTTAGATATTTTAGCAGTCCATGGCACTCTCAGCATTCTTTGCCAGCACCACAACTCAAAAGCATCAACTCTTTGGTCTTCCTTATTCATTGTCCAGGTCTCACATGCATATGAGGTGACTGAAAATACCATAGCTTGTGTCAGGCACACCTTAGTTCTCAAGGAGATACCTTTACTCTTCACCACCTGAAAGAGGCCCTTTACAAATGATTTGCCCATACTGTAGGTCATCTGATGTCCTGACTGTTGCTTCCATTGGTGTTGGTTGTAAAACCAAACAATGTGAAGTCTTTGACAACTTCAAACTTTTCTCCATTTATCGTGATGCTGCTTATAGGTCCAGTTATGAGGATTTTTGTTTCTTTATATTGAGATGTAATCCATACTGCAGACTGTATTCTTTAATCTTCATCAGTAAGTGCTTCAAGTCATCTTCACTTTCAGCAAGCAAAGTGTCATCAGCATATCGCTGGTTGTTTATGATCCTTCCTCCAATCCTGATGCCACATTCTTCTTCAAATAGTCCAGCTTCTTGGATTATTTGCTCAGCATATAGATTAAATAAGTATGATGAAAGGATACAACCCTGACACTCTCCTTTCTTGATTTTAAACCATGCAGTGTCCCCCTGTTCTGTTTGAACAACAGCTTCCTAGTCTATGTATAGGTTCCTCATGAGTACAATTAAGTGTTCTGGAATTCCCATTCTTCTCAATGTTATCCATAATTTGTCATGATCCACGCAATCAAATGCATTTGCATAGTCAATAAAACTTCTTTCTTCTTTCTGGTATTCTTTGCTTTGAACCAAGATCCATCTGATATCAGCAATGATATCCCTTGTTTCACATCCTCTTCTGAATCCAGCTTCCATTTCTGGAAGTTCTCTGTCAATGTATTGCTATAACCAGTTTTGAATTACCTTCAGTAAGATTTTACTTGCATGGGATATTAATGATTTGTTTGATAATTTCCATATTCTGTGGGATCACCTTTCTTTGGAATGGGTGTATATATATATATACATATATACACACACACACACACACATATGTGTGTCTGTGTGTGTATGTGTCTGTGTGTTTATATATATATATAGGTTTGGAACAACTAAGGGAGACAAACTTGTCTGTCAGTTTGTCATACTGTGGTGGCTTGTGTGTTGCTGTGAGGCTGGAGGCTATACCACCAGTGTTTCAAATGCCAGCAGGATTATCCATGGAGAATAGGCTCCAGTGGAACTTCCAGACTAAGACAGACTGGGAAAAGGAAGAGACCATCCACTTCTCAAAGAACTATCTAGTGAAAACCTTATGAATGGAAGTGAAATACTCTCTAATATATTACTGGAAAAATTTATGGATAGCCCTGAAACATTGTGTGATATAATGCCAGAAGATGAGCCCCTCAGGTTGGAGGGCACTCAATGTTCTACTGGAGAAAAGCTGCCTCCTCAGAGTCAAGCCAACCTTAATGATGTGAATAGAGTAAAGGTTTTGCAACCTCTATTTGCTGATGTGGCATGACTCAAAATGAGAAGAAACAGTTGCAAACATTCATTAATTGGAACATGGAATATACAAAATATGAATATAGGAAAATTGGAAGTTGTCAAATGAAATGGAACACAGAAAGATTAATATCTTAAGCACTAGTGAGCTGAAATGGACTGGTTTTGGCCATGATCTACTATGCCAGGAATGACAAATTGAAGAGGAATGGTGTGGCATTTATCATAACAGCCCCAGGGTCACAGGTGAGGAGAGACAACTCAGGGATGCATGAAGCAGCAAACGGGAAGAGCAGGAGAAAGGGGATTAAAAGCCAGGAAGCCAGAGAGAAGAGCA
>NW_006921649.1:2229131-2254036 GCF_000298275.1 Orycteropus afer afer
AAGGGGACACTACATGGTTTAAAATCAAGAAGGGGGTGTGTCAGGGTTGTATCCTTTCTCCACACTTATTCAATCTATATGCTGAGCAAATAATCGAAGAAGCTGGACTATATGAAGAAAAACATGGTATGATTCAGGAAACATTAAAAGAAAATGGAAGGAATACACAGAGTCATTGCACCAAAAAGAATTGGTCGATGTTCATCCATTTCAGGAAGTGGCATATGATTAAGAACCACGGTACTGAAGGAAGAAGTCGAAGCTGCACTGAAGGAATTGGCAAAAAACAAGGTTCTGGGGATTGACAGAATACCCACTGAGACATTTCAACAACAGATGCCATACTGGAGGCACTCACTTGGCTATGCCAAGAAATTTGGAAGATGGCTACCTAGCTAACTGACTGGAAGAGATCCATATTTGTACCCATTCCAAAGAAAGGTGATATCATAGAATGTGGAAATTATCCAGAAATATCATTAATATCACACACAAGTAAAATCTTACTGAAGATAATTCAAAAATTATTGTAGCAGTATATTGACAGAGAACTTCCAGAAATGCATGCTGGAGTCAGAAGAGGATGTGGAACAGGGTATAGCATTGCTGCTGTCAGATGGAACTTGGCTGAAAGCAAAGAATACCAGAAAGATGTTTACTTGTGTTTTATTGACTATGCATAAACATTTGACTGTGTGGATCATAACAAATTATGGATAACATTGAGAAGAATGGGAATTCCAGAACACTTAATTGCACTTATGAGGAAACTGTACATAGACCAAGAGGCTGTCATTCAAACAAAACAAGGGGATATTTCATGGTTTAAAATCAGGAAGGGAATGTGTCTGGGTTGTATCTTTTCATCATACTTATTCAAGCTATATGCTGAACAAATAATCCAAGAAGGTGAATTATATGAAGAAGAACTTAGCATCAGGATTGATTAATTAATTCACTAACAACCTGCAATGTGAAGATGATACAACTTTGCTGAAAGCGAGGATAACTTGAAGCACTTACTGATGATGATTGAAGAATACAGTCTGCAGTATGGATTACACCTCAATTTAAAGAAAGCAAAAATCCTCACAACTGGACCAATACAAAGCATTACGATAAATGGAGAAAAAAATAAAGTTGTCAAAGACTTCATATTACATGATTCTACTTTCAACACCAATGGAAGCAGCGGTCAAGACATCTGACAACATATTGCATTGGAAAATTTGTTGCAAAAGACCTCTTTCAAGTGGTGAAGTGCAAAGATGTCTCCTTGAAGACTAAGGTATGCCTAAACCAAGCCATGGTATTTTCAATCTCCTCATATGTATGTAAGAGCTGGACAATGAGTAAGGAAGACTGAAGAAGAGTTGATGCTTTTGAGTTGTGGTGTTGGTGAAGAATACTGAAAGTACTGTGGACTGCTAAAAGAACTAACAAATCTGTCCTGGAAGAAGTGCAGCTGAAATACTCTCTGGAAGCGAGAATGGCCAGATTTCGTCTCACCTACTTTGGTCATGTTGTCAGAAGGGACTGTTCCCAAGAGAAGGATATCATGCTTGGCAAAGTGGAAGGTCAACAAAAAAGGGGAAGGCCCTCAACAAAATGGATTGACACAGTTGCTTCAATGATGGGCTTAGGTATAGCAAGGATTGTGAGACTGGCATAGGACTGGGCAGTGTTTCATTCGGTTGTGCATAGGTCTCTATGAGTTGGAGGTGACTTGACAGCACCCAACAACAACAAATATGTCCCCACAATATATATGAAATAAGATATGTATTTTACAATTTTAACAGTATGATAATTCATAATATTTCTATATTATGTTGTTGTTGTTGTTAGGTGCCGTTGAGTCATCTCCAACTCATAGTGACCCTGTGCACAGCAGAACGAAACACTGCTCAGTCTTGTGCCAGCCTCACTATCCCTATATTATGTAGCAGTTTTAAAAATAGGATATATTTATAATAATTTTATATAATTGTAATATATATCCCATTAATTTTCCATATTTCACACTTAGGAAAAACATAAGCTACAAAAATTATCCAGTGCTGGAGAGCAATTCCAGCATTTGCTAATCATTCTGGTAACAATTTATGCTACCTGTTTCTAAGCAGAAAATGACAATATTAGTCAATGAGGCCATAGGGTATATATTTAACTGAGTCACTAGTGTACAGAAATATCTTCAAGTACAAAGGCTTTGGGATTAAACAAATTTGGGAAGTGATTGGTAAAATTTTACTTCAAAGATTTTTTCTAAATAAAAGGGAGTTAAAACTTAAAAAAAAAAAAAAAAAGAAAAGCAAGCTTCCTTTCAATATTTTCCAGTCAAAAGTATTCTTAGTAAACAAGGGAGACCATACATGAATCAGCTCAGTCTCAGTTGGAATTTTCTTTTAACAATAACCTGTATTTAATAAGCTGGTACCCAGAGTGCGTGCCATGCTGCTTCAAAGTGATAGCAGGACCATGAGAAGATCAAAGAGAAATGGCCATGGGATCTGAACTGCTCGACTGAAAAAGGGAATTGTATCTGTACGCACACAGATACTTTATGCTGTGTCTATATAGAAAAATAATTCACTTTATTTTCTATAACTGTTTAAAGATTTTAATCTAAACTTCCACTCCATAGTAGAGATTAAAAAAAAAAAAATCTAGATATTGGTGGGTTACGGAAGACAGAGACAATATATCTACTAGAAGAGAGAGAAAATCCTAGAGATTGTTCCAGGAAACCTTTAGCACTAACAGGAATTTAAATGTGATTGGAATAATTCTGAAGCAACACTTGTAATGATTAGACGTGGAATGCCAGAAAATCCAATCATTCGAATGTTTTTTTTTAATATTGATAACCACCTCTGCATTCTCTAATACTCTTAATGAATGGCTGCTTCAGCCGAGTTTACAGAGAACTAGTCTTCACACTGTATAAAAGTGTTAAACAATGTAATTAACACCTCTCTCCCCAGAGTTCTTCAAGTAGGCTCAGCCTTACACATACCCAGAGTAAGGCATTACCTCCCCTGTATTAACTGTAGCTAATGTGTATTGCCAGCCACTCCTCGAAAGGAAGATGGGGCAATCAATTTCCGTAGTGATACTGCCTCGGAAACCCAAGGAGGGGTCGCTATGAGTTGGTCCGACTCGATGGCACATAACAACAACAACAACAATGTGTGTTGCTCTGTCATTGCTCTTGCTTTGTTGCAATTGCTACTGCTGCTGTTGTTCTTGTATGAAGTAGGGAAGGTTATCTTCCTTTACACCTGTTACTTATTATCTGCCATAAGCCTGTGGTTTAAAAGTTGTCTCTCATTCCATTTGGTTAACAAAGTAATTTTGTAGCTTATTGAAATAAATAAGTATAGTTCTTAAATGTATTTAAGAATATGGGCAACTAACACTTCAACCTGTTTTTAGGCACACACATTCAGGCAAATACTAATTTGTCAGATTATTTTCTAACACAGCTGTTTGTTGAAAACAAATCACTGAGAAATGAGTACCTTAGTTTCTGGAAAAGATATTCTACTGAGAGTGAGAAATAACTGGAAAGCACGGGACAATGTTTCATGAGGCAGGAACTGTACATGGAGAGTGGACAGAAAGAGCTCTAGGCTTCTAGCAAGGGAGGAAGCACAAATATGCAAATGAAAAAGGGCAAATGATGGTTAGCTTAACTTTCCATAAAACCAAACTCACTACCGTTGAGTCAGATCTGAATCATAGCGACCCCTCCTTGAGTTTCCAAGGCAGTATCACTACGGAAGTAGATTGCCCAATCTTCTTTCTGAGGAGTGGCTGGTGTATTTAAACTGCCAGCCTTCTGGTTAGCAGTCAAGTGCCTTAGACACTACGATCCCTTAATTTTCCATACAACCTAAAATTCTATTCTTACAAGAAAACGATTCATCATGCTCACCTTTATCTTTCATTTCAATCCTGATTTTTCAGATATGGGATTTCTTTAAGACAAGTTGTAGTTATAATGTTGTTGTTGTTATGTGCCGTCGAGTCAGCCCCAACTCATAATAGTCACCAATTATTTATTTTCAATTCTGTAGATGATTGCCTTTATGGTGTCATTTCAGGAATTACATGAAAGTTTCTATAATGATTTCCTCAAGAGCACTTCCATCTTCTCCTGATGTCTTGACGTTTTGAACAAAGCCTTTTATTTTACAACTAAAGACAATTCTTTAAATCAACCTTATCCTAAATGAGGAAACACCCTGATTATACTAATTAAAATGCATTCCAGCTAAAGTGTAAATGACTGATAACTTTTTCATTAAAAATAATACTAAAATAAAGACAGCAGCAGGCAGTGCTGGAAGGGGTTGGAGAATACAGGAAAAGAACACTAGGGCCCAGAAGATGAATTTGACTTACTTCACAGTCGTGCCTAAGGCAAACTCTGTTCTGAGTAATTCTTACTGCTTCTGAGTCGTAATAATCATTACGAAATTTGGAGCAATTCTCTGACTGCTATTTGGCGCAAAAGTCAGAAAAATAATCTTTATGTGAAGGGAGAACAATTTGGGTTCTGATATCAATACTCCCTCCCTTTCCACTGAAGATAAACACAATTTTGCATAATGAATAATCTCTTCACACACCACTCACTCATTGCCATCAAGTTGATTTGAACTCATAGTGAGCCTATAGGACAAAGTAGAATTGCCCCATAGGGTTTCCCAGGCTGTAATCTTTACAGAAATAGACTGCCTCATCTTTCTGCCCTGGATCAGCTGGTAGGTTCCAACCACTAAACTTTGGTTAGTAGTTGAGTTCTTTAACCACTATGCCACCAGGGCTTCTTAATGTTATCTTACAAATGTATTTTTCCTCATGAGGCTTTTGCCAATTTGTTTTGTTTCTTGCCTATTTCTAGAATAATTGGAGACATTAGATGTGACAAAGGGTAATCAGCTTGCATTTTCTTATTTAGGCAGTAGTCTTCCAATATACTAAATTAGCTTGTGTGAAATAGTGAGCGACATTGAATTATCCCCATGGTATCTGTCATAAGCACAGTTTTGAGATTTTTTTTTTCTTTAATTCTCCTGAAAACTGATTAAAAGTTAGGAAAGAATTGAAAGCTTATGAAAATCTAAGTTATGATTTGGTTGCCTTTGGCTTTTTCTTGTGTTTTCTCAATGAATCTTTTTTAAAGCATGCAGTCTTGTCCATGACAATGATTGTATAACTTTCTATATATTTTAGGGAATACAATCTGCTAGTCAATGAAAGAATGTAGGATTTTCAGCCAAGCATTTCTGGTCTCAGTGTTTACTTCTTAACTTGTTAGTTAAAAAGCCTGGAGAAAAGAGCTCTAGTGGCACAGTGGTTAAGGCGTTCAGCTGCTAAATGAAAGGTTGGCTGTTCTGGAGGAGACAGATGTGGCAGTCTGCTTCCATGATTATTTACAGCCTTTGAAACCCTGTGAGGCAGTTCTGTTCTGTCCTAAAGGGTTGCTGTGAGTTGGAATCAGCTCAATAGCAGTGGGTTTGGTTTGGTTTAACAAGGAGGAAGTTACTTTTCCTCTCTGAGCCTCAGTTTCCTTATCCGTAAAAGTCAAGCTAATTAATTCATAAAGAATAATTAGAAAATGGTACAGTTCAAATGTAATGGTAATTGATACCCAGAGGTGCAGAGCAAGAGCTTACCAGATGATGGCAAGCCAAGATGTGTCAATCAATGATATTGACCTTAATAACTGATGTGTCCTGCCTTCCTACTGGCTCAGAAACTTGCTTTCTTTGACTTGCTGTCTATCTATGGGTAGGTTCACATTATAGGTCTAAATCTATGTGCCTTTAGAGCTATACTACATGAATATGTTAACACCTTATATATCTGTTGTTGTTAGGTGTCATCAAGTTGATTCTGACTCACAGCAACACTATGTACAGCAGATTGAAACACTGCCTTGTCCTGAACTATCCTCACAATCCTTACTGTGCTTGAGTCCATCTCTTCAGCCACTGTGTCAATCCATCTTGTTGAGTGTCTTCCCCTTTTTATCTGACCCTCCATTTTACCAAGCATGATATCCTTCTCCAGGGACTAGTCTAGGATATCTAGTACATAAATATTCTTCTTAAAAATAGTTTATTGAGTTTTTGGTGAAAGTTTATAGAGAAAAATAATTTTGGGAACTCAAAGACTGACTATAAAATGCTAACCAAAAATCACACCCAAAGCTGACAAACCCCGGAATGCTAGCATATTAATATCTATAATCATGAACAAATATATTTATGTTCCCATTAGGATGCTCATAATTCCAGTCTCTTTGAAATAAATCTACAGTAGAGTTAAGTCATAGTCATCATTGGTAGTCACTGTGTTAATTCTCTGGGACGAATCATGGCCATAGGAAGAAACACCAAAGTCCATTAGATGAAAGTATTGTCCTACATTAAGTCTGTGATTAAAAATGGACACACAATGTATCAGAACAGTGATGGGCTTATTCAAGATACATCTACTAACCTCAAAATATTTGAATACAGACAACAATTACAGAAGGATGAGCATACTCTAGGTATGCTGACATGTACCACCAAATACAGTTGATACTTGAACAATATAAGGGTTAGGGCAACTTACACCCAGGCAGTTGAAAATTTATGTGTAACTTTTGACTTCCCAAAAAACTTAATTTCTGATAGTCTGGTGCTAACTGCAAATATTACCAGTAACATGAACTGTTGATTAACAGTTCATGCTGTATTAGATTTTCATACCAACACCCTCACACACATACATAACAGCTAAGATTATTGGCTATGTCAGGCTGATTATTTACTATTCATTAAGAAGAAGTAGATCATCATTAAAGATCTTCATCCTTGCTGCCTTCATGTTGGATAGGCTGAGGAAGAAGAGGAAGAGGAGAGGTTTGTCATGCTGTCTGAGGGTTGGCAGAGGTGGAAGAGGTGGAGGAGGTGGAAGGATAGACAGGAGAGACAGACACAATTGGTGTCAACTTACAGAAATACATCATGACTTCTGTCTGGGTTTTTTGTTGTTTCATTTCTATAAAAATGTTTCTACATGGTACTAATACCTCTCCTAATATTTTTCTTTATTTTTTAAGTGCCTGTATTATAAAAGAATCTACTTGTAAAAGAAGTCAAAAGCATTCTTGACTAACCCTTCTGCTAGATTGACTAATGTCACTTTGTTTTCTGGAACTGTTTCTTCTACATCTTATTTCTCATCATCTGGTACTGATTTGAAACCACTCATCTCCATCAAGGTGTCTTCTGTTAATTCCTCTGGTGTGGTGTCTATTAGCTTTTGAATTTAACCAAGACACCAATCTTGAAAAAATCCACATATAAGTGGACCCATGGAGTTCAAAACCATGTTGTTCAAGGTTCAACCATATAATGAGGAAATTGATTAATGAGCCTTGAGTAAGAATAGCGAGATTCAGACAAAACAAGTATCAAATGCCATAAAAAAAAAAAAAAAAAAAAAAGAATCCTTTGTGGCCATGTCAAAGAAGATAAAATATTGCCCACATGTCTAAAACATTCAAGACAATGGAGTACTAACATCTAAGACATGTGCAGAAGTTTACTTAATACAGTGTATTCAACTCACTGATAGCTGATCAAAGTTTTCTTTCCAAAAAGCCCACTGAATAAATGCATGCAAGAAAGAATTAGTTGCAGTTGGAAAACAAGAGGGATAAACTATGGAAACATTACAATCCATATTCACTTTGTACAGTTTTATGCTCTGTCCCCACCCCCTCCTGCTTCTTTTTTCTGTAATGCAAGCGGTGTTTTGGAAAACAGCAAACATAAATTATGCTAACTACTGGCAACTGCTCATCTCCTCTATGCTGATTGTGCATTGTTCCTCATCATCGCTGTTTACTCTGTTTACTACTAATCACAATTTTCAGATTGGGAAAAAAAAAACAAAAAAAAACTGCGATTTCCCAGAAACAGCTCTCTTTTTGGAAATAAAGTGCATATGGGACTTTTCTTTCTTTTTGAAAGGTTGACTTCAAAAGTTGTAGGTTCATTCCTGAAGTATGTGCCTAAATTTTGCCTTAGAATTAGCATGACAGTCTATTCAAGAAGAGTAAGCACTGTAGCCAGTGATTCAGTGTGGGCTCAACTGAAAAATGCGTCAACAGGTTTCTCATTTTATAATTCCTCACCCTCCCATATTTCATTAGAAAGCAATCTTCTTTGTCAAACTTTTTTTTTCTCTAAATTATATAATAGGACACAGCTGGTTGTACACCCCCATATATGCTGATACAGTATTGTATATAAATTGCTGCATAAAAACATGCCAAATGGGCAAAAAATACAACATGAGCAAAATTATCAGATTACATTGGCAGATGCTTATATTAAACATGACTGTTTACATTCTGTATAAAAGGTTTTCATGGGCTTTGATTTTAGATTCAGTAGACCATCTCTGTCTCTTTTATGAAATCTAAATTACACTAGTTATTATGGGTTTTAGAAAATGTAAGTTAAATTACAGAAATAATCATATGCTTTTGTTATTTATTTATTTATTTATTTACAAATCATATCACAAATGGAGTAATAATATACTCCAGGAGCCTGGTTAACACTAGTCATTCCTAAATGTAGGTAATGTAACTATGAGCCTTATGGCCCTGCTTTTTGAAATCAGAAAAATAAAATAAAAATCATCATTATTAATAATAATAATTGTTGCGTATCAATACATACAAGTTATAATAATCTTGATTAGTATTGTGTCCAAGTATCACAATTTACAAGTTCTTTAAACATAGAAAATAAAATAAAGAAGGCCCACACTGAGCCAGATCATATTAGTTAGCTACTGTTATTGTTGTTGTTGTTGTTAGGTTCCGTCAAGTCAGTGCTGACTCACAGTGAACCCATGTACAACAGAATGAAACACAGCCCGGTCCTGTGCCAGTCTCAAAATCCTTGATATTCCTCAGTCCATTGTTGCAGCCACTGTGTCAATCAGTTTTGTTGAGCGCCTTCCCCTTTATCTCTGACCCTCCACTTTACCCAGCATAATATCCTTCTCCTGGGAATGATCCCTTCTGACAACATGACCAAAGTAAGTGAGATGAAGTTTGGCCATTCTCACTTCCAAGGCACATTCTGGCTGCACTTCTTCCAGGACAGATCTGTTAGTTTTTCTGGCAGTCCATGAGATTTTTAGAATTCTTCACCAACACCCCAACTCAAAAGTATAAACTCTTTTTTGGCCTTCCTTATTCATTGCCCAGCTTTCACATGCATATGAGGCAATTGAAAATACCATAGCTTGGATTTGGCGCTCCACAATCTTAAAAGAGACATCTTTGCTCTTCAGTACTTTAAAGAGGTCTTTTGCAGCAGATTTACCCTTACAATATATTACCTGATGTCTTGACTGATGCTTCCACTGGTTTGACAACTTCAACCTTTTCTGCATTTAATATGATGCTGCTTATTGGTCCACTTGTGAGGTTTTTTGTTTTGTTTATGTTGAAGTATAATCCATACTGTAGACTGTAGACTTTAATCTTCATCAGTAAGTGCTTCAAATCATCTTCACTGTCATAAAGCAAAGTTGTGTCATCTGCATATCACAGGTTGTTAATTGTCTTACTCCAAACTTTATGTCATGCTCTTCTTCATATAGTACAGCTTCTCGGGATTATTTTCTAGAATACAGATTGAATAAGTATGGTGAAAGGATACAACCCTGACACACTCCCTTCCTGATTTGAAGCCATGCAGTATCCCTTTGTTCTGTTTGAACGACTGCCTCCTGGTCTCTGTACAGGTTCCTTGTGAGCACAATTACGTGTCCTAGAATTCCCATGCTTCTCAATATTATCCATAATTCATATGATCCACACATTCAAATTCTTTTGCATAGTCAGTAAAACACAAGAAAACATCTTTCTGGTATTCTTTGCTTTCAGCCAATATCCATAATCAACAATGATATCCCTCATTCCTCATCCTCTTCTAAATCCAGCTTGCATTTCTGGAGGTTCTCTGACAATATATGGTTTCAATTTATTTATTTTAATTTTTTTTTTTTAATTATCTTCAGCAAGATTTTACTTGTGTGCAATATTATGATATTCTTGGATGATGTCCACATTCTTTGGGATCACCTTTCTTTGGAATGGGTGCAAATATAGATCTCTTCTAATCAGTTGTCCAGGTAGCTGTTTTCCAAATTTTTTGGCATAGAGAGTAAGTGCTTTCAGCATGGAATCTGTTTGTTGAAACATCTAACTGAATATTCCATCAATTCCTGGAGGCTTATTTTTCACCAATCCCTTCAGTACAGCTTCAACTTCTTCCTTCAGTACCATTGGTTCTTGATCATATGCCAACCTTGAAATGGATGAACATCGACCAATTCTTTTTGATACAGTGACTATTATTCCTTCCATCTTCTTTTGATGTTTCCTGCATCATTCAACATTTTGCCCATTTAGTCTTTCAATACTTCAACTCAGGGCTTGGAATTTTTCTTCTGTTCCTTCCTTCAGTTTGAGAAATGTTGAGTGTTTCTTCAGTTTTGCTTTTCTAACTCCAGGTCTTGATTGCATGTTTTGTCAATTTCAGACTGCAGAAGCTGGTAAAAATCTTCAATTTCCTCTTCAATTTAGGCTTTGGTGGTCAGTGCATAAATTTGAATAATAGCGACATTAACTTGTCTTCCTTGTTTGTTGTTGTTAAGTGCCATCAAGTCATTTCCAACTCATAGCAACCCCATGCACAGCAGAATGAAACACTGCCCAATCCTGCCCCAGCTCCATAATCCTTGGTATACTTGAGCCCATTGTCATGGTCACTGTGTCAATCCATCTCGTCAAAGGCCTTCCCCTCTTTCGTTGACCGTGCACCTTACCAAGCATGACATCCTTCTCCAGGGAATGGTCCCTTCTTACAACATGACCAAAGCAGATGAGATGAAGTCTGGCCATTCTCGCTTCCAAAGAGCATCTCGAGTGCACTTCCTCCAGGACAGACAGTCCATGGTACTTTCAGCATTCTTCGCCAGCACCACAACTCAAAAGCATCAACTCTTCTTCGGTCTTCCTTCTTCATTGTCCAGCTCTCACATGCATATGAGGTGATTGGAAATTTCATGGCTTGTGTCAGGCACACCTTAGTCCTCAAGGAGATATCCTTGCTCCTCAGCACTTGAAACAGTTCCCTTCACAGTTGACCTTCCCAGTGCTACATGTCATCTAATGTCCTGACTGCTGCTTCCATTGGCATCGATTGTAGAACCAAGCAATGTGAACTCTTTGACAACTTCAATCTTCTCTCCATTTATTGTGATGCTGCTCATTGGTCCAGTTGTGCGGACTTTTGTTTTCTTTATATTGAGACATAATCCATACTACAGACTGTATCCTTCAATCTTCATCAGTAAGTGCCTCAAGCCATCTTCACTTTCAGCAGCAAAGTTGTATCATCTGCATATCTCAGGTTGTTAATGATTCTTCCTCCAATTCTGATGCCATGTTTTTCTTCATATAGTCCCTCTTCTTGGATTATTTGCTCAGCATATAGATTGAATAAGTGTGGGGAAAGGATACAACCCAGATGCACTCCCTTCTTGATTTTAAACCATATAGTGTCCCCTTGTTCCGTTCAAACAACAGCCTCCTGGTCAAGGTACACATTCCTCATGAGTACAATCAAGTGTTTGGGAATTCCCATTCTTCTCAATGTTATCCATAATTTGTCATGATCCACATAATCAAACACCTTTGCATAGTCAATACAACACAAGTAAACATCTTTCTGGTATTCTTTGCCTTGAGCCAAGATTCATTTGACAACAGCTATGATATCCCTTGTTCCACGTCCTCTTCTGAATCCAGCTTGCACCTCTGGAAGTTCTCTGTCAATATACTGCTGTAACTGTTTTTAAATTATCTTCAGTAAGATCTTACTTGTGTGTTATATTAATGATATTTTTCTATAATTTCCACGTTCTGTGGGACCATCAACAAGGTCTTCCTTGTAGATGTATGGATATTTTCCTATCACTGACAGCATTGTACTCCAGGATAGCTCTTGAAACATTCTTTATAAGGATGACTGCACACCAGTCCTCTTTAATTTGTCATTCCTGGTATAGTAGATTATTTGGTTGTCTGATTCAAAATGTCCAAAACCAGTCCATTTTAGCTCACTAATGCTTAGGATATGGATCTTTATGTTTTCCAACTGATTTTGACAACTTTCAGTTTTCCTAGATTTATGTTATGGACATTCTTTGTTCTGATTATTAATGGATGCTTGCAGCTGTTTCTTCCCATTTTGAATCGTACCACATCAGCAAATGTCAAAAGCTTTACTCCATCCACATCATTAAGGTCATCTCCACTTTGCAGAGGCAGCTCTTCCCTGGTCATATTTTGAGTGACATTTCACTGCTAACCAGAAGGATGGCAATTCAAATCCATTAGCCACTCCTCAGAAGGAAGATTGGGCACTCTACTTCCATACTGATATTGCATTGGACACCCAAGGAGAAGTCGCTATGAATCAGATCCAACTTGATGGCAGTGAGTGAGTGAGTGACCAACCTGAGGGGCTCATCTTCTGGCACTATATAGGACAATGTTTAAGGCTATTCATAAAGTTTACATTAATATACGGTGTTTCACTGTTATTCTTAAGGTTTTCACTGACCAATTCTTTAAGAATTAGATTGTCCCTTACTTCTTCTGAGTCTGTCTTAATTTGGAAGCTCGCTGAAACCTGTCCACCAACGGTGACCCTGCTGGTTTTTGAAATAGTGGTGACATAACCTCCAGCCCCACAGCAACGCACAAGCCACCACAGTACAACAAAATGACAGATAAGTGGTAAAGATACATCTGACAGATGAGTGGAAGGAATGTGTGTGTGTGTGTGTGTGTGTTCATATATATATAAATCCTACTTCCGTAGTGATACTGCCTCTGAAACCCAAGGAGGGGTCGCTATGAGTTGGGGCCAACTTGATGGCAAATAACAACAACAACACAACATATATATATATATATATATATATACACACACACACACACACAACAACACAACATATATATATATATATATGGGCTCTGGTGGTGTAGTGTTTAAGGGATTTGACTGCTAACCAGAATGCTAACAGTTCAAACCCACCACTCCTTGGAAGAAAGACCAGGCAGTCTATTTCCATAGAGATACCACCTCAGAAACCCAAGGAGAGTTTGCTATGAGTCGGATCTGACTCCATGGGTTGTTTGATTTTTTTATATATGTGTGTATATACATATATAAGGAGCTCTGGTATTGTAGTGCCTAAAGGCACTTGACTGCTAACCAGAAGGCTGGCAGTTCAAACCCACCAGCCACTCCTCAGAAGGAAGATAGGGCAATCTGCTTCCATAGTGATACTGCCTCGGAAACCCAAGGAGGGGTCTCTATGGTTTGGGTCCAACTCGACAGCACATAACAACAGCACATAACAAATATAATATATATATATACATACACACATACATATATGCATATGTACATATATATATATATATATATATATCCTTGTACAAATATGGCACAATATTAATTTCTATGGTTTTTTAGTAATAAATGGCTTGATGTTTGATAATGTTCATTTGGTATTTGAAATAATCTTGACTAATTCTCAATTTATTTTAAATTATTCTTGTAATGTGTTGTATAAATCTAAATAGAATTCTTCCACATATCTTTCAGATTACCTGTTTCAGATGATTAATCATTTATAATCAGGATACATGTCATTTTTTCAGTTCCTAATTATTTGTTTCTGGTGCTTTTGAGTTATGGTGTTGGCAAAGGATACTATCAAAAGAACTAACAAATCTGTCCTGGAAGAAGTGTAGCTGGAATGCTTCTTGGAAGTGAGAATGGCCAGACTTCCTCTTACCTGCTTTGGTCATGTTGTCGAAAAGGATCATTCCCTGGAGAAGGATATCATGCTTAGTAAAGTGGAGGGCCAGTGAAAAAGAGGAAGGCCCTCAAAGAGAGGAATTGACACAGTGGCTGCAATGATGGGCTCAGTTATACCAACAATCGTGAGGCTGAGACAGAACCAGGAAGTGTTTCATTCTGTTATACATCGGGTCACTATGAGTCAAAGCCGACTCAATGGCACCTAGCAAGAACAACTACGTATATGATAATACAGTTGATTTTTATGTACTAATATTTTCCCTAGCAAAGTTACTAAATTTACTTTCTTATGATTGCTACATTCCTTTGAATTTTCTGTGCAGGTAATTATTTCCTCTGAGAATAATAGTGTCCTTTTGTTCAATTCCTTGCTTTTTGATTTCGGTTTCTTGACTTATTGAACTAGTAACTCCTGTAATTGTTGAATGGATGTGGTGAGAATGTGCTTTTTGTTTGTTTGTTTGTTCTCTTGTTCCCAACCTCAGGAGGAAAGCTTTTGGTATTTTATCATTATGTATAATGTTTCATATACGCTATATATAGCTAATTATGCATAGAAGAAAATTGTCCTTTATTTGATATTTGTTGATATTATTTAAAACTAAGGGGTGTCAGTTCTTGTAGTTAAATGTTCATATACTTTTTCCCTTTTCTTTTCATAGGGGATTACCAGGATTGATTTTTTGAGTGAATAGCAAATTATGCATCTTAGAATTAATCACAGTTAATTAACATTTACAATTACTTAAAAATTATGCTAAGTTCTATAGATTAATATTATTTAGAATTTTTTTTTGTATGGGCATAATATGCCCTTGGTATGAAAGTGATGCTTGTTGTTGTTATGTGCCATCAAGTCAGACCTGACTCATAGCGACCCCTCCTTGGATTTCTAAGGTGGTATCACTACAGAAGTAGATTGTCCAACCTTCCTTCCGAGGAGTGGCTGGTGGGTTTGAACCACCAGCTTTCTGGTTATCAGTCAAGTGCCTTAGGCCCTACACTACCAGAACTCCTTGAAAGTGATTCTGGTCTCACAAAAAAGAGTAATAAGGGAGAATTTGTACATGATTGGTGCTATTTATTTAATAAATATTTTGAAAAATATACTGGTGAAGCCAGTTGAATCTAATATTTTCTTTTTGGTAAGGTACTTATTCAGAGATTCAGCTTCAATAACTAAATGTTCTAATACCCTTAATGTCCATTTTTCAAGGAATGTGTTCATTTAACCTAACAAGGAAGACCATTTAATACTACTAATTTTCAAATTTACAAACCACTAAAGAAAAAGATGAAGACATTGAAGAATTTTACCAACATCTGCAGCCTGAAATTCACCAAACATGCAATTGAGATGTATTTTTTATTACTAGTGATTGGAACTGAAAGTTGGAAACTAATATAATTCATCACTAGTTGGAGCTCTAGTAGCATAATGGCTAAAGCATTTGACTGCTAACCAGAAGGCTGGC
Organism: Orycteropus afer afer; assembly: GCF_000298275.1. Lineage (NCBI taxonomy): Eukaryota > Metazoa > Chordata > Mammalia > Tubulidentata > Orycteropodidae > Orycteropus > Orycteropus afer. The sequence goes on from NW_006921649.1 coordinate 2,244,601, forward strand.
AGTTCAAACCCACCAGCCACTCCTCGGAAGGAAGGTTGGGCAATCCTACTTCCGTAGTGATACTGCCTCAGAAACCCAAGGAGGGGTCACTATGGGTCGGGGCCGACTCAATGGCACATAACAACAACAGTTGGAAAATATGATTGTGGTGATAAAAATGATCCCAAAGATTGCACGATGGAATTTTGCAAGACCAACAAGATATTAATTGCAAATATGCTTTTTCAACACGTACACTTGGACCATGCCAGATGGAATACACAGGAATCATAATGAATACATCTGTAGGATAAGGCAATAGAGAAGCTCAATACCGTCTGTCATAACAAATCCAGGAGCTGACTGTGGAACATTGCTCATATGTAAGTTCAAGTTGAACCATCCTTGTATACCTGATATGAATCCCACTTAGCACAATGTAATTATTATTTTTTTTGGTTATGTTGTTGGAATCTAATGAGGAGGATTTTGTTGAAGATTTTTGCATCTGTATTCATGAAGGATATTGGGCTGTAGTTTTCCTCTCTGGTGGTCTCTTTGCTGATTTTGGTATCAGAGTTATGTTTGCCTCATGAAATGAATTTGGGAGGATTCCATCCTTTTCTATGTTCTGGAATAGTTTGAATAAAATTGATGTCATCTCTTGTCTGAATCATTGGTAGAATGCTCCAGTGAAATCATCTGGTCCAGAACTTCTTTTCTTGTTGGTAAGTTTTTTTACAAAGTATTCAATTTCTTCTTTTGTTATGGATCTGTTCAAATTTTCTACCTCAGTCTGTGTTAGTTTAGGTTAGTAGTGTGTTTCTAGGAATCTGTTCATTTCTTCTAGATTTTCAAATTTGCTGCAGTATAGTTCTTCATAGTATCTTGATAGTATTATTTTTCTTTCAGTTGGTTCTGTTGCGACGTCACCCATTATATTTGTTATTCATGTTATTTGCATCTTCTTCTTTTCCTTGGTTAAGTTTGCCAGTGTTTTGTCAATTTTATTAAACTTTTCAAAGAGCCAACTTCTAGTCATGTTGAGTTTTCCTATTATCTTCTATTTTCTATTTCATTTACGTCTGCTTAAATCTATATTATTTCTTTTCTTCTTCTGGTGACTGTAGGCTTTTTTTGCTGCTATTCTTCTAATTGTTGGAAATATTGGGTTAAGGTGTTGATTTTAGCTCTCTTCTTTTTTGATGTGTACATCTATTGCTGTAATTGCCCTCTGATCACTGCTTTTGCTGTGTTCCAGAGATTTTGGTATATTGTGTTTCCATTCTCATTTGATTCAAGGAGTTTTTAAATTTTTATTTATTTATTTATTTTTCCTACTGCTCGGTCATTTTTTAAGAGGGTCTTTTTCAGTTTCCATGCATTTGCTCTTTTCCCATTGGTCTTCCTAGTGCTGATTTCCAATTCTATATAGCATTGTGATCTGAGAAGATAGTTTGCAGTATTTCATCATTCTTAAATTTATTGAGGCTTGGTTTGTGACCTAACATATGGTCTATGCTGGAAAATGTTCTATGTATGCTGGGAAAGAATGTATTTTTTTGCTGTTGTAGGTGAAGTGATCTGTAAATGTCTATAAGGTCAAGTTGATTGATCATATTGTTTAGTTCTTCTGCATCTTTGTTGAGTTTCTTTCCAGTTGTTCTATTTCTTATTGAAAATGGTTTATTAAAGTTTCTTATTATTACTGTGGAATTATCTATGTGTTTTTCAATTCTGTTATTCTGATTTATGTGCTTTGGGGCTCTTTCATTGGATGCGTAGTTATTTATGATGATTATGTCCTCTTCAATTCATCCTTAATTATTATATAATGTTCTTCTGGATTTCTTATGGTCATTTTTGTCTTAAAGCCTATTTTATCAGAAATTAATACTGCCGTTGTTTGGTTGTCATTTGCTTGATATCTTTTTCCAACTTTTGATTTTTAGTCTATTTTTGTCTTTGTGTCTAATGTGAGTCTCTAGTAGACAGCACATTGATGGGCCATGTTTTCTTTTCCAGTCTGCAACTTTCCATCTCTTGAGTGGTACATTTAATCTATTGAAATTCAGTATAATTATCAACAAATATGAAGTTATTGATGTCATATTGTTATTTTTTTTTTCATGGTGTTACTGATTTCTTTCTTCCCTATAATTTTTTGTGCTGAGCTCATTTTGTTTATCATCTCCTTCGTTACTACTGTTTTTGTATTTGTTAAATGTTTATGTTTGTAATTTTTTTTATTTTGATGTGAAGGTTTATTATTTTTCTTTGAGGTAACCTTGTGATTTATTGTTTTCTTCCCAAGTATAAAACAGTCTGCTCTCCCTCGCAATGGTCTTAACTTCTTCAGCCTTCAGAAGTCCATAGCTACACTATTTATTCCCTCTTTTGGGTTAGTTGTTGCCCTCATTACTAATGTCTCTGTTTTTTGTTCCCAGTCTTGTAAACTTATTTTACTTTGAATACTTCTATAACAGGGTTGGTTTCTGGGTTATTTCATCATGTGTCATAATCCTCAGTTGTTTGCTGTTGTTTGATCTCTGTCTGGAGGATTCCCTTTAGCATCTCTTGTAAAGTTTATCTAGTTTTAACAAATTCCCTTAATTTCTGCTTATCTGGAAGTGTCCTAATTTCAAACTCATATTTGAGGTACAATTTTGCTGGTGTATAGTTTTTGGTTGGATTTTTTTTTTTTCTCTTTCAGTGTTTTATATATTTCATCCCATTGCCTTCTCACCTTCAAGGTTTCTGCCAAGAAATTAGAACTTAGTCTTACTGGTTACACTTTGTAGGTAACTTTCCATTTTTCTTGTGTTGCTTTCAGAATCATTCTTTGTCTTTGGTTTTGGTGAGTTTGATTATGCTATATCTTGGTGATTTTCTTTTGGGGTCTATCCTGTTTGGGTTTTGTTGAACTTCTTGAATGTATATATTCTTGTCTTTCACCATATTAAAGAAATTCTCTTCCAACACATCTTTGACAGTTTTCTCTGTGGTTTTCTCTGTCTCTTCTTGTTCTGGAATTTTGATTACACATAGGTTATTCCTCTTGATGTTATCCCACATGAATCTTAGGGTTTCTTCAGTATGTTTTGATCTTTTGTCTGATTGATACATTAACAAAGTAATATTGAAGTATTTTCTTCAATTTCATTCATTCTGATCCTTTAATTTGATTCTACTCCCTTACCCATTTAATGTTTTATCTCTTTCAGAAAGGTTAGTATTAATCTCCTGGATTTATATTTGTTGTTTTAGTAACATTTCTAATTTTTCTTTTTTTCTTTTTTTGGTCAATTTGGTCTAGAGTTTTGTCTATGTTTTCCTTTATATTATGTGTTTCCCTTGATCTTGGCAGTGTTTTCCTTGATCTGTCTTTCAATTAGTTGAAGGTATGTGAATATAATTCTTTTGAATTCCTTATCAGGGAGTACCAATGCTGCTTCCTCCTCAGGGATATTTTCTGGTTTTGTATCCTGGTCCCTTGCTTCTACTACTTTATCTTGCTACTTTGTGTGAACTGTGATCATCTGTTGTCTCTGAGACATTGCGATGTTGTTGTATTTATGTTTAATTTGTGGTTTTATGTTGATGTGATTCACCCAAGATTTTTTCTTTCCCCTTTATTTTGTTTTGATATATCTATTTGATCAGGGTACTGCTCTCCTCCATTTGCTATTTGTTAGCATTAAGCCACTCACAATCTATCTCCTGGTGGTTGTGATAGAAAATAAAATTATGTGCACAGATCTCTGTTAGCTGTTCATAAAGAGCAATTGAGGATGAGTTGAGCTGGTATTGGCCTCTGTCTATCATTTGTCAGTTGATGCAAAAGCCAGTGGTGGCCTTCAATCAGTGGGTGGGGCTGTAAGACGTGCAGATGTAGTTGGGTGGTGTAGGAACAGTTGCTGTCTTCCATTCAGCTATACAAAAAATAAAGAAGGTCAAAAAATAAAAATGAAAGAACAAAAAACTCAACTGCATAAACAAACAGGAACACTCCTGGGGGAAAAAAAGTGCAGTAAGTGAGAAGAAAAATTTTTAAAATATATTAAAAATGATAAAAGAATGATAACGAGAAAAAGAGAAAAAAAAAAAAAAAAAAAAAGCCACAATATTTGGCAAAGGAAGAATGGGAGAAAAGAACAAGAGTAAAAGAATAAACCAAAACCAAGCCAAACTCACTGCCACCAAGTGGGATCTGACTCACAGTGACCCCTCCTTGGGTTTCTGAGGCAGGAGTAGATTGCCCAATCTTCCTTCTGAAGAGTGGTTGGTAGGAAAACTGCAAAAGGAAAAACAAGAGATGGGAAGAAACAAAAGGAAGAAAGAAAGAAAGGAACCAGGAAAAAGGAAGAGAACAAAAAAAAACAAAAAAACAAAAAAACAAAAACAAGCACCAGGTAAAAGAAAGAGGAAACATAAAAAAAGAACAAAAGATAAGATAAACAAGAATAACTTAAAAACAAACAAAATCAAAACTGTGGAGGGTGGGGCATGGCACCCAGGCTCTGTTAGGGCAAAGACACCAGCAGCCCGCAGGTCTGTTTTTCTCCTTCTTTGCTGTTTTCATTTCTGATCATCAGGCACCAATGCAGTCCTTGTCCATTCAGTCCTTAATGACCAGAACCAATTCTTAGGTTGCTACCAGGAAATGTTCAAAATAGCTGTGTCAAGACAGACAGCAGTCCACAGCTCCTTTGTCTTCTTACTCACTGTTTTCATTCAGGTTCTTCTACTTAAAAACCAAACTCCCTGCCATTGAGTCAAATCCGACTCATAGTTACCCCTCCTTGGGTTTCTAAGGCGATATAGCTACAGAAATACATTGCCCAGTCTTCCTCTGAGGAATGGCTGGTGGGTTTGAACTGCCAGCCTTCTGGTATGTAGTCAAATGCCTTAGGCACTATGCCACCAGAGCTCCTAGGTTGTTATACTAGTCTGTATTTAATCCACTTCTTTCTCCTTGTCTTCAAAGCTCAAGGTTCCAGGATTGTCTTCTGCATTGCTTTTGATTGGTTTCTCATTGCTTTGTTGCAGAGATCTGTGTAGCTTGTCTGCCTATTCCACCATATTGCTGGAATGCTTTAAAAATTCAATCCTCTTAGGTATTTAAAAATTAAGTCTTGCTAGGTATTTATAAATTTTACTAGTGCTTTAAAGTGCTTAACATTTGGCTTTTTGACATTTCCAATTGAATGCTTTTGTTTTGTTTTGTTTTGTTTTTTTATTAATATCTGCTCTTCTCTCTGGTAGTGTAGTGGCTAAGGCACTTGACTGCTAACCAAAAGGCTGGCGGTTCAAACCCACCAGCCACTCCTCAGAAGGAAGATGGGGCAATCTACTTCCGTATTGATACTGCCTCAGAAACCCAAGGAGGGGTTGCTATGAGTCAGGACTGACTCGATGGCACATAACAACAAAAACAAAAGCTCTTCTCTTTATATTAAATTTGTTTATTTTTCTCAAGTTTTGATTTACTGTTCTTCATTTAGCATATTAAATCATTGATTTTCAGCCTTTCTTCTTTTGAAATCAATGCATTTAGTGTAGCAATTGCTTCTAAAACCTTTAGTCTCAAACCACATATTTTGACATATTTTATTTCTATTATTCTTTAGTTAAAGCTATAGTTACCATTGTGATATTTTTTTCATCCCAAAATTTTTAGAAATGAATTGCTTACTTTTTAAAGAAAGGTTTTTTTTTTCAGTTGTTTTATTGCTTTTTTTTTTGCTTAATAACACTGTGGCTATAGTACATACTCTCTCGATGATTACAGTCTTTTGAAGTACATTGAGATCTGCTTTATAGCCTAGAATATGCTGATTGGGTAAATATTTTATGTGTGGGAATTCTATAAGGTTTTATTTTATATATATATATATATATATATATATATATATATACACACATACACACACACACACAAACAATTGACTGTGTTAATCAGCTTTTCCAAATTTTCTACAGTTCTATTGATTTATTCTTTTTTTTCTTCATGGAAGTAGAATGTTAAAATACTCCTCAATTGTGAATTTGTAAATTTAGTCATTTATTTCCATTAATTTTTATTGTATATCTTGAAGCCATGATGTTAACTTCATATTATTTTTGAATTATTGTGTCACCTTTGATGATTGTCTCTTGTGGCCATATGATATGTCATTCTTTATCTGCAATAAAGTTTTTCTTCAAGCCTATGTTATCTGCTATGAGATAATTTTTGTTTTTTATTATATGCATAGTATATTTTTCCATCTTTTTTACTGTCAATTCTTCTTTTTGCTAATATTTAATATATGTTTCCTGTAAGTGGAATTTTTTAAAATTTAGTCATAGATAAATAGATGGTATATTTCAGTTGAATTGATTTTTGTATTAGTTGTTTTTTATTTATCCCATCTATTCATGGTCTCTTTTTCCTTCTTTCCTACATCCTTTTAAATTAATCAATTATTTTTCTTTTCTTTCTTTCTTATTGTCTACCTTTATCTCTGTTCTAATCTTGGCTATTATTTTTAAAATATTTTTTTTTTCTACTCTGGGACTCTATTAAACATAATTTAAAACTTTTCATATTGTCCCACAGATCTCTGGGTTCTTTTCTTTTTTTCCTCCACATATTTTCTCTCTGTCTTTTATATTGGATAATTTCTGTTGATGTGTCTACACATTTTGGGTGTCCCTCTATTACTTCCACTATGCCATTAGGAACATTCAGTGTTTATTTTTAATTTCTGATATTATCCCAGCACTTTCATTTGTTATTCTTTATAGCTTTTATTTCTCTCATGTAATTTTCTAACACTGCATTCATTGCAGACATGTTACTCTTTACAGTTTGGCACATATTTATGATTATAATATCTGAATAATCTCAAGACTGGTCTCAGTTAATTGTGTTTTTCATGAGAATTGGTAATGTTTTCCTTATGCTAATTTCATATGTTATGTAGTTTTGGACTGAACCTTAGGTATACTGATTATAATCTCTGGAGATTTTAGATTCACTTATACACTTCTGGAAATTTTGACTTCTGTTTGTTTATTTGTTTGGTTTGACAAGCAATTAACTGACTTGGATCCAAACTGCAAATTCTGTCCCTAACAGAGTATAGTAGCTCAAACCTTAGTCAAGCTACCTTACTCTTAGGTGGGATGTTTTTGGTTGTCTCTGCACCAGCTTTATGCATACATTTTTTTCAGGGGTTAGCTAGAAATTCTTGTAGTTTATGCAGAAAAAAAGAAAAGTTCTCTTTTCTCTGTTCCTTTTCATTTCAGGATTCCCTTTTCATTTCTCCCATTGCCCTAAACTCTCTCCTTTGGTTCATTAAGAGAGACAACTTGTGTATTTTCTATTGCAGTTTCTCCCACTCATTAGTTTGATATGGGCAGGACGAAAGCTATGAAAATGAATACCTCTCCTCATGATTCATTTTTTCAGTGTGCCAACTCTTCTCAATAAGAGTTGTTATTTCTCAATACCAAATAAAAATTACATTTATTTATTTATTTATTATTATTTAGTGCATTAATTTAATTGTTATTTCTTGTCTTTTGCCAGATTTTATAGTTGTCCTATACGTGGAGTGTCAGATGTGGTAGGCACTTGTTTGAACATTCAAAATGAGAATGTCTACCCTTGTATTTTAATATTTAAATTCTATAAGCTTAATCAGACAGTGTTTCTCTGCTATTCATAAGGTTTTCCCTGGCCAATTCTTTGACAAGTGGATGGCCTCCTCCTTCTTCCTAGTCTGTCTCAGTCTGCAAGCCGGGCTGATACCTGTGGAACAGGTGCACCCCACTGGGTTTGAAACACCAGTGGCATAGCTTCAAGTCTCACAGCAACATGTCACCACAGTAGGACAAACTGACAGACAAGTTTGTCTCCCTTAGCTGTTGGAAGCCCCTCCAACCACCCTTACCTGGATCCCTGTGGCTAACTCCTCGATCTGTTCCTATCCCCTTTGCCTTTTCTGTCCTTTCTCTGGCTTCCTGCCTGGCTCCTTGTTGGGCATGGCCTATGTTCACTCTCTTCACCTGGGTCCCTGCAGCTGACTCCTTGATCTGTTCCAGTCCCCTTTGCCTTTTCTGTCCTCTCCCAGCTTTCCACCTCGCTGCCTGTTCTTAGGTCCCTGGAATCTGAATGAGAATGCTATCACTTTAAAATCCAAAATGGTTGCCACTTGTAAACATTAAAAATGGCTGTGCCCTCAGTCACTTTGAATATCCAAATTGGCCGGCTTGTAAACATTCAAAATGTAAACATTCAAAATGTCTTTCAAGTGCAGGGATGTCTCCTCGAGGACTAAGGTGCACCTGACACAAGTCATGATATTTCCAATAGCCTCATATGTATGTGAGAGCTGGACAATGAATAAGGAAGACCAAAGAAGAGTTCATGCTTCTGAATTGTGGTGCTGGTAAAGGATACTGAAAGTACCATGGACTGCTGAAAGAACTAACAAATCTGTCCTGGAGGATTGCAGCCGAGATGCTCCTTGGAAGCAAGGATGGCCAGACTTTGTCTCACCTACTTTGGTCATGTTGTCAGAGGGGACCATTCCCTGGGGAAGGATGTCATGCTTGGTAAGGTGGAGGGTCAATGAAGGAGGGGAAGGCCTTAGACGAGATGGATTGACACGGTGACTGCGACAATGGGCTCAAGTATAGCTAAGATCATGGAGCTAGTGCTGGATCAGACAGTGTTTCGTTCTGCTGTGCATGGGGTCGCTATGAGTCGGAAACTACTCAACAGCACCTAACAACAACAACAACAACAAGCTTAATGCAAGTATATGTGTGTTATGAGTGTATTTTTTACATGCTCTGCTTTGTTTAAAACACAACTGAATTTCCTTTTGACCTAGAGGGTTCTTTGCTCTAGAATTAAAAATCAATAAATGTTTAGCTAGATTAGATTTCAGCTTATGTCCATAATGAGTATAATTAACAAGTTTTCTGCTAAGTAATAACCTCAACCAGATATTATTATATATTATTTTATGTCATTTAATAATGACCAAGTGGCATAGTGCCTAAGCCATATGACTGCTAACTAGAAGGCTGGTAGTTCAAACCCACCAGCCACTCCTCAGAAGGAAGATTGGCCAATCTACTTCCATAGTGATACTACCTCAGAAACCCAAGGAGGGGTTGCTATGAGTCAGGACCGACAGGATGGCAGTGAGGTTGATTGGTTGTTGGTATCATCAAGTTTAGCAGGTATCTGCATGGCAATCAGGCACATACATATTGTCAGGAAAGAATGGAAATATACAACTTAGAGAAGGGCTATAAAATTTCTCCAAGAATTCTTAAACCTAGTGGAGCTCTGGTAGCATAGTGGCGAAGACACTTGCCTGCTAACCAGACGGCTGGCGGTTCAAACCCACCAGCCACTCCTTGGAAGGAAGGTTGGGCAATCCTACTTCCGTAGTGA
>NW_006921649.1:2254661-2255949 GCF_000298275.1 Orycteropus afer afer
GACCCCTCCTTGGGTTTCCGAGGCAGTGTCACTACGGAAGTAGGATTGCCCAACCTTCCTTCCGAGGAGTGGCTGGTGGGTTTGAACTGCCAGCCGTTGAGTAAAGTAGGGAGTTACTAAAAGAAGAAAGAAAAGTTAGGAGACCATTGCAATACATAGACAGAGATTGAGAGTTCCATCAGAGGAGTGATTTAGGAATAAAAGGGAGGGGGAATGTTCAATATATATCAGTACTAGCTATAGAATTTGATAACTAACTAGAATTATACAAAAAAAGGGATATTTTCATGAAGAAGTAACTTCATTTGAAAAGGAAAAAAAAGATGAGATTAGTTTAACAAATGTTGGATATGCAGAGATTTTAAGTCATAATCAGAAAAGAGCTTGAAATAAAGGCTGGAATTGAGTGTAAATACCAAGGATGGAGATACATGAAGTCATTTGATCATTTGACTAATTATAATTAATAATAATTGTAGCTAATATAGATATACTGTATGCCAGGCATCCTGCCAAGTACTTTATCCAAATAACCTCATTTGCTCATCAAAAAGATCTATATATGTACTAATTTTTATTTCTCTATTACAGATGAGGAATTTGTGTTTCACATATATTGATTTCCCAAGGTCACACAAATAATAAATGACAGATCTAAGATTTAATCCCAGGAAGTCTGACTTCTTTTCTTACATTCTGCTGTCTATTGACTCAGAAATCAAAATTGATGCCAGGATCCTGTGAGATTATTGAGAGATATGGAGTAAGGAAGAAAGTAAATGGAAAAATAAATAACCCTAACTTTGGAGAGGTGTGTTTAAAAGGATGTAAGGAATGAGAATCAACAATGATAGCAATGGGAAAAGACCTACCATAATCAAATCATGATTGCATGATCTTGAATTAAAATTTGTTTTCATAGTGGCAGAATTATCACCTTCTAGGTGAGAGACCAGGCCAGGCTTCAATTCCCAGGCAAGACACCTCATGCTCAGCCAACACTTGACAAGCATTCAAGGCTTGTGTGTTGCTACGATGCTGAACAGATGCTGATGTAGCTTCCAAAGTAAGACTGACTAGTAAGAAAGACCTGCCGTTCTGAAAATCAGTCACTAAAAAGTTATGGATCACCACATTCTTAATTGCAACTGATCATGGGAATGACACAGAAGCAGGCAGCATTTTGTTCCACTTGACTGCTAACCAGAAGGCTGGTGGTTCAAACCCACCAGCCACTCCTCAGAAGGAAGGTTGAGCAATCTTCTTCCGTAGTGATACCACCTCAGAA
>NW_006921649.1:2256738-2262127 GCF_000298275.1 Orycteropus afer afer
TCCCACAATTCCTATAGTTGTTCAGTGACATAGTTTACATTCTTTTACAATGTGTGAACTTTCTCATTGTTTTTATTCAGATTGTTCTAGTTCCATTTATCAAGTTTCCTGGCCCCCTTACATTTTGTCTTTGAAATTGATTGTTGATCATTTTGTCTCATATAGGTAACTTTTTTAAAAGGAGCACAGTACTTACAGGAGATATTTATTATTTGTGAGCCAATGTGTTATTTAACTACAAGGTATCCTGAGAGGTCAATTCTATTTCCAGGTTTGAAGAGTACCTCAAGACAATAGTCGAGTAGTCCTTCAGTCTCAACAAGTCCAGTTAAATCTGTTTTCTGCTTGTTTGTTTTGGGGAAGGATTTGAGATTCTGTTGCACATTTTGCTCCCATTTTATTAAGGTCCATCTATTGTGGCCCTGATATTTCTGTTTTTTACAGGCACTAAATGCATTTGTAACTTCATAGGAGAAGTGTTGTTTTTGTTATTGTTTCATTCTCCACTCAAGTGATACATGTCTTTCCTTAGAGAAATCTTATTCTCAGCCCTAGGATTAACATACTCAAAGAAGAAGTTTAGAGATTTTTCTCTATTTTCTTTTTTTTTTTTCAGTTGTACTTTGTGTGCAAATTTACAAAGCAGATTTCTTTTACATTCAACAGTTCATGCATGTTTGATTTCACAGCCCTGATTATAATCCCCAACCATAAAAAAAACTCTCCTCCTCTCTCCTCCCTGTGACTACCCCTCCCTCCCTGTGCCCTCCTTATCTATGCATTCCTATCTGTCCAGCTTTCCCTCTACGTGAATGCTACCTCTCTGATGTTTCATGGTTGATTGATTTAAGTGGTATATGTCCCTAGGGTGGGTGGTTGCATCTTCCTGGGGTAGGTGTTCTGCATGTAGGTCTTTCTACTTTTGAGCAGAGAGCCAATGCATGGAAGTGAGTCCATTTCTAGGTCTGAAGGCTAACTTGGGGCCATAGCCTCAGGGGTTCCACCAACCTCTCTCCAACCAGTAATTCTGGTCACTTTTGTGTTTTTGAATTTTGTTCCACGTTCTTCCTCCCACTCTAATCAGAATCTCCAACTTTGATTCCTTTTCAAATTGTTGGCATTGGTAGCTGGGCACCATCTAGTTCTTCTGGTGTCAGAGTCATAAAGGCTGAGGTCGTTTTAGTCCATCATATCTTTGTACTAGTTGTTTCCAAATGACTTAGATTTTCTTCACTCTGATCCAGGCAAGAGGAGACCAAGAGTTGCATCTAAGATGGCTGCTTGAAGTCTTTTAAAACCCCAGTAATTACTCACCAATGTAGGATGTAGAACAAGATTTCAATGTACTGTATTGTGCCAATTGATCATCACGTCCCCTGAGACCATGGTTCTGAGACAGTAGGCTTGGTGATTCTCTCTCTCAAGGTGTTTGATTGTCTCTGAGAAGCTACTCCAGCCCTGTGCTCTGACATATTTCTCTATTTTCTTAATGTGAGTATATAGAGCTCCACAGGAAGGCTTGGAGGTAAGCATTTATGTCATCAAAATCACAAACCACTTCTTTTCACTTTCTAATTCCCATTCAGTGAAACACAAGAGAGAGATGCAAGCATGAACTCCTACTGGTTTAATAGATTCTATGCAAGCTATTGGGCAATCTACTTCCATAGTGATACTGCCTCAGAAACCCAAGGAGTGATCACTATGAATTGGGTCTGAATCGATAGCATAAAACAACAACAACATGTAAGCTATAGCTGTGGAACTGCCTAACAATCACCCTTAGGAAATCACTGAAATTGAAAAGTCATCCTTAAAAATCATGTTAGTATCAGTTTTAGTGGTACTCCTAAAGAAGGGAAAAAAGTGATCAATTCATTTATGAGTGAAGGGGTTGAGAGAGAACAAATTCCCAAGTCTGGTTTTCTATGGCTATGCCTAGTCAACGCCAAGAGAGCTTGCAACCACCAACTGTTAAAAACAAGCATAAAGCTTCAGGAATACCAGATAATTAATGCCAAGTCCTGGATATTAAGTAACTGGTCTGAAGAAGAGAGACTTTTTCTTCTCATAATAGTTATCAAATACAATAGGTGGCATTTTTAATATTTCATAAAATATGAATAATAAATAACATTGTAAATAAAAAGGTCAAAAGCTGGCCTAACATAAGAAATCTCTCACATCCAAGGAGACAAAACATTGTAATGTTTATTCTCAGCTAACTGCCCACTATGGTCTCTAGGGGATGATCTTACTGACCTGAAAGGTCTTTCCCATTTTTGGTTTATTTGGTTTTATGAAAAATAGGCTCTAAGAAATAATGTACTCAGGAAACACTAAGGAGGCCCCAAGTCTTCATTAATAAGAAAAATAGTAAATTGTTTAATCTGCAAGGTAATGTTTATGTTTACATCTCAAGCTAAAATATATAGGTCTTGAGCTTTGACAGAACTTGCCCTTAGATTTGTGGGTTAGGTGAAATTTATTATCATTTTTATCTTCTCACTAGGGGAGACCAACTTGTTTAGTTTCTCCAAACATTTGTGATTCTAGTCCCATACTGAAGTAATCCCAGAACTGAATCCAGGAAAGAAAAGAGGCAAGTTAACTTTATGTAAGACAGTGGCCAAGAAGACAAGTGGAAAAGAAAACTAAAGGCTTTTAATGTTGAATATGAAAAATTGACGTCACCTGCCAATAATTACCAGACAATACAAATTTGGGAGTTCATTTTGCAGTCCTATTGTACACAACAGATGTAGTTTCACTCCATTGCTTATTTAGCATAGTTGCCAAAGTATAAAACAAATACTAGGCTACTGAGGACAAAATTTCTTTTTTTGCTTTTTGCTCTCTTGCTTTGAAATGTCTCATTTCGGGCCCTTTTCATATTCTAGCTCTGTTGGGTTATTATGTGCAATACAATGTATATGCATTTTGCTTAAAAATTGATGTGTTTCTTAGATGATAAAGCATGGCATGAAGTTGCACATAAGCTCTGTGGCAAAACAGAATCCCTTCTCAAGTGCACAGACTGTGGAAAACACAGAGTTTATTTTGTGTAAGATGACTGGTAATTAATGCCTAATCAGGAAACATCTAATGAGTTCTTCCCACCCATCTTAAATTAAGCTCGATTTAATGCCAAATGTATTATTAAAACCAATATTTTTGCAAACTTCATATACTCAGAGTATTCAGAGTTCATGTCAAGGGAGTAAGGAGTACTGATAGATGACTAGTATGCTTTATGCAAATATATATAAAGCAAAGAAGTTAAAAATTCCAAATACTCTTTTCTTTTCTCTGATGAGTTTTATCTATTATTTATTCTGAATTGTACTTTACAGCAAAATGTTTGAAAAATCTGAAGCACAAACAACATATGGAGGACTAAATATTTTGTAGGCTTAATGATGTATTAGTATTTTGCTTTGTATGAAATTCTAATCACCAGATATGTTTATCACTGCAGATGGATATGCAGGCCCCCATTACCTCAGGGGATTACAGAATCCAAACATCTGTAACAAGGGAGAAAAAAAATCCCATTATAGTATACACAATTTAAAAGAATGAATTAATGAGAAAAATGAATGGAAATAAAAGTTTATTATTAATACTGTCTTGTATTTATAATTACCAAGAAGCTCTGCATGATTTAGAGATCTTGATTCTCTCCTTTAAAAATGTAATGAGATAGTAAAACATAATCTAGATGTAAGTTGGGGAAATGTGCAATACTCATCCTAGTTTTATTTGGATGGCTTGAAGCTGAGATAAAGATGTGTCATAATTAATGCAGTCCACATCTTAGGCTATTTATACAATTGAAGCACCTGGTTCATAATTGACCATTTCACTAAACTCAACCAGATATTTTCTAAACACATTAAAACCCTATTAATTGGAAAACAAAAAAGGATGAGTTGTTTTGGTTATGTGAATTTACCTATTTAACTGAAAAGAATCAGAGATAATGAATTTGAAATGTATGTTGACTTTAAAATTTATGTTACAGTTTATTTGTTTGAAGAAAACTCTATACATAGTCTTGTTTCCATGATCTGTCCCATGGAACAGTAGATTAGCATTAAGTTCTGATGACTTCTTTGCCAATATATTTAAGTAATTTTAATTTTAAACATGGGTTTTAAAGAGTTCTGCTAGGAAATGTGTAAAAAGAAAATAATCTCAGAGTTATGTCTGAAAGACAGGTATTTATACAAGGGTCTCAAAGAAGAACAGGATTTGCCTCATCATAAATTCTAATATCTATGGAAGATTCTATGAGTCGGAAATGACTCGACAGCCCTTAACAACAACAACATGGAAGATTCTGATACGAACTTTAAAGTCTCTATCTTCCAGATTTTTCAAATTTTGAGTGCCTCTGAAAATAATATTTTAATGAAATAATGGTTTGAAAAGAGAAAGGAATGCTTAAATAATAATGCTGTGAAAAGGATATTAGAAGTATGAATTCTGGAGCCAGACTCCTTGGTTTTAATTCCTGGATCCACCAATTAATAGCTCTATGACTTTGGGCAAATCAACACACAATGCCTCAGTTTCTACTACCATAGAATGTAGGTAATAATGATATTTGCTTTGATAAGATTCTTTTGAGGAAACAAAAATTGTATGATATCATCTAGATTTTGTGATACAATTTACTTGAATAAATTGAAATTAGACTTTCTAAATATTAATATGGATATTTTAAATTACTAAATTCTACATCCTTTAAATTAAAAAAAGAATATTTTAAAACTCATTTGTAGTAAAGGAAAAAAAGACAAAAAGCAATGAAGGAAGTAGAAATTTAGAATAAAATCAGACTCACCTGGTTTGGAACAGAAAAAAAGCAGGCCTCCATTTTTCTATAAAGAACAAATGCATGTCTGTGAATTACCTCTGCAAAATAAAATAAATATGTTAACAATAAATTAATATTCAACATACAGAAGTATATTTAATACTATAGATATTATATATGTAGCTATGGTGACATAATGCCTAGAGAATTTGACTACTAACCAGAAGGTTGGTGGTTCAAACCTACCAGCTGCTCTATGGGATGAAGATGGGACAATCTACCTCCATAAAGATTTACTGCCTTGGAAACCCAGTGGAGGTCACTATGAGTTGGAATCAACTCGATGACAGTTGGTTTAGGTTTTTTTTGTGGGGGGTTATACTATATATATATATTGTTGTTGTTGTTGTTTGCCGTGGAGTCGGCCCAACTCATAGCGACCCCTCCTTGGGTTTCCGAGGCAGTATCACTATGGAAGTAAAATTGCCCAACCTTCCTTCCGAGGAGTGGCTGGTGGGTTTGAATCACCAGCTTTCTGGTTAGCAGTCAAGTGCCTTAGGCACTAAG
>NW_006921649.1:2265247-2279946 GCF_000298275.1 Orycteropus afer afer
CCTACTTCCGTAGTGATACTGCCTTGGAAACCCAAGGAGGGGTCGCTATGAGTCGGGGCCGACTCGACGGCACATAACAACAACAACAACATTGTCAGTCTTTAATGAATTGTCTATGGCTGTTTCCATGCTAAAACTACTGAGCTAGCAGTAGCCACATAGATTTTAATGAATTGCATAACTTCAAATGTTTACTACTGGACTCTTTAAAGGATAAATCTGCTTACCTATGAATGACTTAGAGACTAGAAATGCATTATAATATGAAAATGTTTACTAAACAAATGACCACTTGTACTTTTTGGCTCCATGTAATCATACTTTCTTATGTAACAACGTCCATTTATTCCTGAGCACCTCCAGATCTCTCAGCAATTTTGATTTTGAAATTGGGCAATGTTATGCAAAAACAGAGCAATGGGCTTGCAAAGTGATCTTGCAAATTTTGCAAAAGCCACAGGACTTCATAAAGTGGATGAGTGATATTAGAGGAATTTTCTAATAATTTACAAAGCCATTGATTAACATGGGAGCATCTGGCAGTTGCCTACTAAGGGTGTAAAAAAATGACAAGAAATGTGTAATAATGATGTTTCCAAGGAGCATGTTTTAAATTCCAGATTGAAGAAAGGTCCTTGGAAAAACTTATGAAGCCCTGAAGTATTTTTTGTGTAAAGACTTATCTCACAGAAATTAGTTGCAAAGTGAGAGGTGTGTTTCATAGTACTACAAACATTTACCAGAAAAATTACACACTAAAATTAGCAATTGTTCAATGACAATTACTCTTTCTATTCATTCAAAAAGTATGTCACTATAACTAGGATCTAAACATTGTTAAATAAATATTATTTTTTTTGAGGTAAACTTCCAAAAATCACGTTTTCACTATATATTGGGGGCTATATCTTTTAGTAAATATATCTTGAGATACCAATTACTTTAAACAAAACAGACATTACCTGTATGGCTCAATCATCAGCTACAAGCTGATATCTGGTGAAAGGAAACATATACATACATACCTTGTTTAATGAATCTTTCAAATATTACAAATTCAATCTGCTATCGCTCACAGTTTCCAACATAATTTTTAATGTAGCAGTGTAAAAATTTCAATATTATCATTTGTTTGAACATAGGTTAACTTGGCTGAACCATCAGTTGTCCTGATGAATCAGGTGATAGCTCTTGCACATGTTATTTAAAATAGGTTCCATGAGCAAAGAAATTACAAATGAACACAAAAGTAATTATTGGCATTTTATAAATGACAAAAAACAAAATTTAGTCTTATCTTCTTAAAGTGAATGATCCACAAATTATTTTCACTTGTAAGTTAAGTTTTATATCTAGTTAAATTTGAAGCAGGATTTTTTAAATTCATTTTCTAGATTTGTTTGATGTATACAGAATAACATCAGTGCATGACAATGGACATCAAATTTTCTCCCAAATGTTCCCCACCCCCATAAACCAAAAAAAAAAAAAAAAAAAAACAAAACTAAACATTCACTGCTGTGGAGTTGGATCTGACTCACAGCCACCAATGCCAACCACTTACAAAGGGATCAAAATTGAATACCCTGGATAGAATTAAAAATAAAAAAAAAAAAAAAAAATCTCACTACCATCGAGTCAATTCTGACTCATAGCAACCCCCTTTGGGTTTCCCAGGCAGTAAATCTTTAAGGAACCGCCAACCTTCTGGTTAGCAGTCAAATGCCTTCGGCACTACCAGAGCTCCTTCCCCACCCCCACAGCATTCATGTAATTCTTCTCTCCTAATGTTCAAACCCACCAGCCACTCCTCAGAAGGAAGATGGGGCAATCTAATTCTGTAGTGATACCACCTCAGAAACCCAGGGAGAGGTTGCTATGACTCGAAATAGAATCAATGGCAGTGGCAGTGAGTTTAATGTTATGTTTTGCCATTAGAAAGATCATTGCTAACTGGCTAATAATTAAAGACTCTCCTGAGATACCTATGTAGACTAAGGACAAGTTGACTAGGTTCATTGAAGTAGTAGGGCAGAAGATTAGGAGTGCTGCAAAAATTACAGGCTGACTTATTTAGTCACCCTGAATATTGCTACTTGACCCAGAACTCTGAAGCTATCAATGGTCTAAGTTTTATCTGGGCTCATAAGTTTATATTTAAATTGATGAAAGGGTCAATTATATTTAAACAATTCAATTGTGGACTTGGTTAAAAATATCATCATCTTATAGAAAACATACCTGACAGATTTTTTGACTTAATGATAGTGTGGTGGTTAAGTTTATGTGTCAACTTGATGGGTCTGGTTGAGTGGCTGAACAGCTGAATTTAGTTATTCCCCATGGTGAGATTGGAAATTAACTCCAAGGGGGAATCTATTGGAGCAGCTCAGTAACTGCTTTGGGTATGTGGTCTGCTTCCGACATCTAAGAAACAGCTTTGGGAATAGTGTCTAGCTTATGTTAAGCTTGAACCCGGCATGTAGCCGAGTCATTGTTCAGCAGCCTGCTTTGCTCTGTCAGTCTTGGGACTTTTAATGGACTTGATTTAATGGCCTGCTGTGTGGTTTGGTAATATTGGGACTGTGCCTTATTACTAGGGCATAGTGCCCAAGGCATCTGACTGATAACCAGAAGGGTGGCTTTCAAACCCACCAGCTGCTCCTCAGAAGGAAGGTTGAGCAATCTACCTTTGTAATGATACCACCTCAGAAACCCAAGGAGTGGTTGCTATGAGTCAGATCTGACTCCATGGCAGTGGTGTCAACCTTGGGCTTGTCAGCCTCAGCAGCTAGCACCTGAGTGAAGAAAAGCCTCCAGCTTCAGGAGCAAGTCCAAGGTTGATGGGCTTTCACCCAGGCCCTAGAGCCTGGCACTTTGAACTCAAACTTTAAGTCTCCAAACTGTGAGAGAATAAATTCCTGTTTGTTGAAGCCATCCCATTTGTAGCATATTCCTGTCAGAGCAGCACTAGGTAACCAATACAGATAGATAGTGCTGTAGATGTTTTCTTATAGTTTACTCTATGTTTTCAAGTTTTGAGTGGCATTTAGTTTAAAGTTTTCTGTCTTTTTGTAGCAATCCCAAGTGATTTAATTTTCTCATTTGGCAATGAGTGTTGCAATCATGACAGAAAAGGTTATGTCCTTGAGAGACAGATTTCTGTGATCAGTAAAGTCTGCCAGGATTTTTATCATCATTCACTAAAATATGCCATTCATGCCAGATAAATTTATCTGTAATCTCCCAGTTAAACTAAATAATATAAATTGAAAATAGCATTCATTTACAGCATGCTTTGTGGATGAGCTATTTCATTAAAAACTGTTAACAGGCAAGGACTCGCTGTTGTAAACAAGATATTTTTACATTTATATTCTGTTCATTTTGGCTTTTTCAAAGAATAAAGGAAGGATATATGATATTATCAAAATATATCTGTTTTGACTTTTTTTTTTTTTTCAATCCAGTGTATGAATTTCATTCCCTACTAAAAAGTTTAACTGCTCAGGTGTCTAAAACTTTACTTGTAATCAAATAGCACATATATGTCATATACTGTTTTTTACCTGGGTTGAGGGATCATTTTTGTCGATGAACCATGAAATGTGTATGGCAAAGTGCTATGCTAAGAACTGATTACATGGAATTCATGTGGTAATAAAACTGAAGGATTCACTGCCTAAAGACATCACTATTCTTCTTTAAAGGCTAATGTTTCATGTGTCACCAACAGAGAACAGAGAGCATGGGTCTCTGCTTTTCAAGTTTTAGTATGATTAATGATTTTATCAGATTTTTACAAATAACAAATAATAGATCTTCATTCTTCATAAAAAGGCAAGTCATGGCTCATTCTTGTGCCTATGTCTAAGAATTTGTGTTTCATAAAATTTTATCATCTGAAACAGTTTAAAAGAAAAAAATAGTTGTAAGAAGATTGAAAATACTACAAATGCCCTTTTTGGCTGTATTTATTATCAGAATTTGAGCAAGTAATAGCAATCTCTCAACTTTCAACCCCATCAATGGACTTACCACAGTGCTTCTCAGTTCCCCAGAGGATGATGGGACAGTTACACTATCTAATGGTATTCATACTTTCAGCCCCAAACTCTCATCTGACATATTTTGACTGGGTTCTAGTAGGGTTTCCAAGGACTCCTTTATATTATAACTATAAGGTTAAACTTGTGTTGTTGTGTGCTATGAAGTTAATTTGTTGTGTGTCTATCTCATAATGACTTAAATGACAGAGTAGAACTGCCCCAATGAGTTTCTTAGGCTGTATATGGTAACACATTAGTTAGAGGGGGGCTTTAAGAGAGACAGCATAATGTGATTGTTAAAAGCCAGATCTCTGAAACTAGACAGTCTGAATTAGCTGTCATCTCCATGCTGTGTGACCTTGTTTGACTTACTTAACTTGTCTGTGCTTAAGTTTCTTCCTCTATAAAACTAGAATAAAAGTAGTATGTACTTTGTATTGATTAAGAATGAAATGAGTCATTTTATGTAAATACCTTAGGAAAGGGCATGGCAAACAGTAGACACCCAGTAAATATTAGCTAATCTTATTACAAATTATTATTTAACTACTTGGTGGAACTCCTATTTTCCAAGGCCTTATCTGGATTTTGCTTGGATTTTCTCATACTTCTGAACTAACTTTAGGAGGAAAAGAGGTACATAGAAGAATACAAATTTAAACTCCTTTGCCACCCCAGTGTAAACCTTATTGGAAATGGTAGCACAATCCTTCACTTATGTCCTTGCATTATACCAGATGTCAAAGGAAAAACAAATCTACTCTTAGGTAGGGAAAGAATTTATTTTAAAATACTGTTTTAATAGAAGTAAGAATAGCACAGTTGAAAGAAGGCTCCAATTCTAAGGTCTGCAAACATCTCAAAAACTAGAACGAACTAGATGTGGGGGAGAGGGACAAGCAAGTGGTGTGAGCTGGTGGTGTGATTGGACAGTTAATTGGGGCATATTTTTGTTTGTGGCCAACTGATTCTTCGTCAACTAATTTCCACACTGCATAAATAGTAAAAAGAGATGTAATAAATACATTTCTACAACGTCAAAACAATATATCCCTGGGGACAGGGTATCCCCACTAAAAACAGTTCGTATGACTCTAGAGTCCCTGTTCTTAAACTTGTGACATAGTGCTGACTTAAAAACAGTTAACAGGCAAGGATGGAAACATCGTTTCTACACAGACACAAACATTAAGAGGTTCCTGTAGATTCATGATCACTGTGTTTTATCCTTAAAACAAGTCACTTAGTGTCCCTGCATTTGTAGGCTTCAAAATGAGTCAAGTGAATTCCTTTGTGAAAATTCTCAAGTAGTTATCACTTATGAATGAAATAATAAAAATAGTTGTAATTTAACAGGGCATAAAATGGGTTAAAGAGTCACTGAGTGGTGTAAAAGGCAAACACACTGGCTGCTAAACAAAAGGCTGAAGATTCAAGTCCAACTCTAAGCACCTCAGAAGAAAAGATCTGATGATCTACTTCCAAAGCAGCAGCCGTTGAAAACCTAAGGAGCACAGTTCCATAGTGACACACATGTGGCCTCCATGAGTGAAACTGATTTGATACCAACTAGTTACATGTGTAGGAGCTCTGGTAGCATAGTGGCTAAGGTACCTGACTGCTAACCAGAAGGCTCGTGGTTCAAACCCACCAGCCACTCCTCAGAAGGAAGGTTGGGCAATCTACTTCCATAGCGATACTGCCTCGGAAATCCAAGGAGGGGTCGCTATGAGTCGGGTCCAACTCGACGGCAAATAACAACAACAACAGTTACATGTGTAACAAATCAGTTGTTCATATCCGTAACACTTCACACCATGTTCCCTAATGTCTGTTCTTAAGGATTTATACATACAAAGATGATATCCTTCCTTCCATATAATTTTTCTTCCTTAAAGACATTTTTCCTTTTTTTCTGCCTATGAGTAGTCTGTTAAACTTCCACAGCTAAACACTAGTAAGAATTGATATAGTGGCTGATTTTATACTCTGGTTCACTGCTTAAACACATCTTTCAAATTATACCTAGAGACCATTAGTTTTTAAAAGGTTTTATTCTGGCATCTTTCATAACATATTGAATATTGTGCTTTTGTTCCTAAATATATCAAATGGTTACTCACACTTGTGGGAAAATGAAAAATTTTCTGTTCCCAAGCAACACATACCTGTTGGTATTCACCTTCCTGAGATCTGTTTCTAAGAGACCATCGTTATTGAGATTGTTAGCAAGTTCTTGAATGACAATTGTTTCCCGTAATATGATCATAATATGTTGGATGGTGGTTTGATGCAATATGGAATTTAATTAATGTGAAACCTATTTTTAAATCTCCTTTTCTCTTAGGAGCTTTACAAAAAATGGTATCTTGAAAGGCAGGACTGCCATGTATAACAATGACTTAATTCCACCTCTGTTATCGCTGTTTGAGGTGATTTTCCTTCGTGTCCCCTTTCTATTTTTTATCTGTCTCCTAATATTATTTGCAGTGGTAGTCATTATCGAATCACAGACTATGTGAGATAAAAGGGACTCTGAGAGGTCACAAAGTGGAAGTACTTCATCCAAGCATCCCTAAAAGATAGTTGTATCTTTAAATTTAATAAAAGTGAAAGCCTGTTGCTATGTGTATTATTCCTTTATATGATTCACAAGGAAAACTTCCATATTTTGATTCATTCTGTTACCTATTCTATGACTCTATTTACTTAAGCCTAACTTCTTTTGTCCCTAGTTACATATAGCGATATCTGGACACATTTTCTTTGTTGCTGTGTTGTTAGGTGCCATCGAGTTGGCTCCCACTCATAGTGACCCTGTGTACAACAGAATGAAACACTGCCTGGTCCTGTGCCAGCCTCACAGTACTTGCTAGCCTTGAGCTCATCATTGAAGTCACTGTGTTAATTCATTTCACTTAGGGTCTTTCCCTTTTTCACTGATCCTCTACTTACCAAGCATGATATCCTTTAGGGAATGGTTTCTTCTGGCAACGTGACCAAAGTGGGTGAGATGAAGTCTAGTCATTTTTGATTCTAAAGAGAATTCAACTGCACTTAGTCCAAGGCAAATTTGTTTATTCTTCTGTGAGTCCTTGGTATTTTCAGTATATTTTGCCAACACCACTATTCAAAGGTATCAACTTTTCTTTAGCCTTTCTTATTCACTGTCTAGCTTTCATATGCATATGAGGCAATTGAAAATACCATGGCCTGGTTCAGGTGCACCTTAGTCTTCAAAGTGACATCTTTGCTTCTTAACATTTTAAAGAAGACTTTTGAAACACATTTGCCCAGTGCAATATTGTTCTGGTTACCTAGTGCTGCTCTGACAAGAATATACCACAAATGGGATAGCTTGAACAGTCAGGAGTTTATTCTTTCCATTTGGAGGCCCAAGTTCAAAGTGCCAAGCTCTAGGGGCCCGGTGAAAGCCCCTCAGCCTTGGGCTTCAGCTCTGCCTCTTGTTCCCGGCCCGCTGAAGCTACAGGCTTTTCTTCACTTAGGCAGCTGCTAGCTGCTGAGACTGCCAAGCCCAAGGTTGACAAGTAAAAAGGCACAGTTCTGATGTTACCAAACCACACGCAGGCCATTAATTCAAGTCCATTGTAAGTCTCCAGATTGGCAGAGTGTGGCAGGCTGCTGAACAATGACACGACTACAAGCAGGATCCAAGTGTACCATAAACTAGAGACAATTTCCAAGGCTTGTCCTTATATACAGGAAGCAGACCACATCCCAAAGACAGCTACTCAGCTGCTTGTGGTAGATCCCACCATGGAGTTGATTGCCAGTCTCATCATGGGGAATAACTACTACCAGCTGCCCAGCCCCTCAACCAGGCCCAGCCAAGTTGAAATACAAACATAACTACCACAAATATGATATCTGATTTCCTCACCACTGCTTCCATGAGCCACTCCTCAGAAGGAAGTTTGGGCAATCCTACTTCCGTAGTGATACTGCCTCGGAAACCCAAGGAGGGGTCGCTATGAGTCGGGGCCGACTCGACGGCACACAACAACAACAACAAGCTTCCATGAGTGTTGATGATGGATCCAAGTAAAATGAAATCCCTGACAAAATCAAGCTTTTCTCCACTTATCATGATGTTGTTTATTGGTAGAGTTGTGGGGATTTTCATTTTCTTCATGTTGAAATTTAATCCATATGGAAGAGGTAGTCTTTGACCTTTGTTAGTAAGTGTTTCTAGTTATCTTCACCTCAGCAAGCAAGGTTGTGTCGTCTGCATATCACAGGTTGTTAATGAGTCTTCCTCCAATCCTGATGCCATGTCCTTTATTGTCCAACTTCTCAGATTATATGCTCAGCATACGGATTGAATAAGAATGGGAAAAGGATACAATCCTGATACATACAGCCTTCCTTATTTTAAACCCTGCAGTATCCCCTTGTTCTGTTTGAACAACAGCTTTTTGGTCTATATACAGGCTCCTTATGATCACAATTAAGTGTTCTGGAATTCTTCACTTTCTCAGTGTTATTTATAATTCGTTATGATCCACAAAGTTGAATGTGTTTGCATAGTTAATAAAACACTGGTAGACATCTTTCTGGTATTCACTGCTTTCAGTTAAGATCCATCTGACATCATCAATGATATCCCTCATTCCATGTTCTATTCTGAATGCAGCTTGCATATCTGGTAGTTCCTTGGCTATATACTGCTGCAACCATTTTTTACTTATCTTCAGCAAGATTTTACTTGTGTGTGATATTAAGGTGATTGTTCTATAATTTCCAAATACTATTGGTTCACTTTTCTTCAGAATGGGCACAAATATCCATCTCTTCCAGTCAGGTTTGCCAGGTAGCTGTCTTTCAAATTACCTGGCAGAAACAAATAAGTGCTTCCTGCACTGTATCTGTTTGCCAAAACCTCTCAATGGGTGTTACATCAATTCCTGGAGGCCTGTTCTTTGCTACTTCCTTCAGTGAAGCTTGGACTTCTTCCTTTAGTAAATTTGTTCTCAATCATATGCTACCTTCTAAAATATTTGGACATCAACCAATTATTTTTGATACAGTGACTCTGTATATTTCCTCCATCTTCTTTTGATAGTTTCTACATTGTTCAATATTTTGCCCACAGAATCCTTCAGTATTGCAACTCAAAGCTGGATTCCTTTCTTCAGTTACTTCAGCTTGAAAAATGCCAAGATTGTTCTTCCTGATTCTGTATTACTTAAGCCTAGTATCTTTGTCCCTAGTTATATATAGCTATATATGGACATTTTTTCTTAAGTCTATAATCCCATTACATCTGAATAAACAGTACAAACATGTCCATTGTTTCATGTATGAATAAAATAATAAAAATAGTTGTAATTTACAGGGCATAAAATGGGTTAAAGAGTCACTGCATGGTGTAAAAGGCAAACACACTGGCTGCTAAACAAAAGGCTGAAGATTCAAGTCCAACTCTAAGCACCTCAGAAGAAAAGATCTGATGATCTACTTCCAAAGCAGCAGCCGTTGAAAACCTAAGGAGCACGGTTCCACAGTGACACACATGTGGCCTCCATGAAAGTATATATTGAATAAATCTGCTGCTGTTAAAGGGCAAAGATGCCACTTAGAAAACTAAAGTGTACCTGACCCGAGCCATTGTTTTTCAGTAGTCTCATGGACATGTGAAACCTGGACTATGAAAAAGGAAGACCACAGAAGAATTGATGCTTTTGCATTGTGGTGCTGGTGAAGAATAATGACTATACTATGGACTTCCAGAAGAATCGACAAACAAATCTTGGATGAAGTACAGCCAGAACGATCCTTAGAAATGATAATAGCCAAACCTCATCTCACATAGTTTGGTCATGTTATCAGAGGGACCAGTCCCAGGAGAAAATATCAAGTTTGATAAAGAACAAGGTCAGTGAAAAAGGGGAAGATCCTCACCAAGATGGATTGACACAGTGGCTGCATCAATGGGCTCAAACACAGCAAGGTTGTGAAGATGGCACAAAACCAAGCCATGTTTCATTCTGTTGTACATAGGGTTGCCATGAGTCAAAATGGACCCAATGGCACCTAACAACAACAACTACAATTAAGGAATGTAAAATAGAATATATAAAGCAGTGATATTTCACTGGCAGAATTCCTGCCTTCCATGCAGGAGATCCAGTTTTGCTTCTCAGCCAATGCATCTTATGTGCAACCACCTCCTATCTACCAGTGGAGGCTTACATGTTGCCATGGTGCTGCACAGGTTTCCACAAAGTTTACAGATTAAGATGAACTAGGAAGAAAATTCTGGCATTTACTTATGGTAATCAGCCAAAGAAAGCCCAATGTTTCACAATAATCTGATCCACATCTGATGATGGGGGTGGCACAGGACCCTGTGCCATTGGTTCCACTGTGCATGGGTTTGCTGTGAAGCAGAAGCCACTTATACTGCAGCTAATGATAACAACAGCGACAACAATGGAACTCTAGGTTGTTTGACATTGGATAAAATATACTATAACTTGTATATTTTTTAAAACAATTTTTTGAATTAATAGGTAAATGATGTTTGATTTGTATAAATGAAAATAAACTGATGAAAGTAATAAAGATTATTACAAGGGTTATGAAATACTATGTATCTAGCACATAGACTGATGATCAGCACATATTGTCATTCTTAAGTTTTGTCAAGTGGGTTTCAACTCACAGCAACCCTATGTACAACAGAACAGAACACTGCTGGTCCTCCACCATCCTCACAATCATTGCTATACTTGAGCCCAGTGTTGCAGCCAGTCTGTCTAACCATCTTGTTAAAGATCTTCTTCTTTTTCTACTTTAACAAGCATAATATCCTTCCTTAAGGACTAATCCCTCCTGATAACATGACTAAAATACATGGGACAAGTTCTGGCCATTCTCACTTCTAAGACACATTCTGGCTGTGCTTCCTCCAAGACAGATCTGTTCATTCTCCCGGCAGTCCATGGTATATTCAACATTTTTCACCAAGACCACAGTTCAAATGGAATACGTCCTTTGATTTCTTGACTGCTGCTTCCATGGTTGTTGATTGTGGATTCAGGTAAAATGAAATCCTTGACAACTTCAATCTTTTATTCATTTATCATGATCTTGCTTATTGGTCCAGATTTGAGGGTTTTTTGTTTTCTTTATGTTGAGAAGTAATGCATACTGAAGGAAGTAATCTTTGATTTTCATCAGTAAGTGTTTCAATTTTTCTTTGTTTCTCAACAGAGAGTTCTCCTTAATGCAATAGCCCTTTGTTACCTGCAAACTAGTCTCCAAATCCTGGAGAAAATAAGATTAATGTATGGAGAGTATGAGAAATACCACCCTCTTAGGGACACACTTGAATAATTTCCAAAACAACTGGATAATATTTATAAAGCACTAAGCTATTTTTAGGAGCTCTGGTAGCATAGTGCCTAAGGCACTTGACTGCTAACCAGAAGGCTAGCGGTTCAAACCCACCAGCCACTCCTCGGAAGGAAGGTTGGGCAATTCTACTTCCGTAGTGATACTGCCTCGGAAACCCAAGGAGGGGTCGCTATGAGTCGGGGGCGACTCAACAGCAAATAACAACAACAACAACAAGCTATTTTTGCTCAAAAATTTTTTGAGATATCAACTTGGCAACTACATTCCTTCATAATCACCTAAATCAAGCTTTTGAGTCCATGTTACTTTAACTTCTTAGGTTGTTAATAATAATTTTTTATTTTATAAAACAAACTGTAATATGTGCTCTTAGAGCCACTCAATATAAGATACTTTTGAAGAGTCAAATGAATTAGTATCACTCCTTGGGAGATGTACTGCCTGTCCTTGGGAAGACCACATTTTCTTTTACAAAAATCAGTGCATATATGGCATATCAGTCTGCTGTAAGCCACCGTTCTTTAAAAAAAGAAAGAAGGAAGAAAACATTATATAATGATTAAAACACCATGTAAATTACATACACAAATATATATTTTTCCTGCTACATTAAGTGTGCACATGGCTTAAATCAGACCAGATGTTGCAATATTATAGATTAGCTTGGATTCAGGCCACAATAGGGACGAGACAAACTGTTTGATGCCAAGCTCCTGAACACTCTTCCAGTATTCAGATGAAAATTTAGAACAAAATTAATCCTACCAATTTTCCTTATACTATTTTTTAAATTTATTTAATTAATTATTGTTTTTATTTTAAGAGCTTGTTTTACATTCAACGTCATGCATGCATTTAGTTTCATTCCCCATTCGCCATGTCCAACCTTAACCCAGTCTCCTCCCCTCCATACCCTGCAGCTCTCTCCCCGTGCCCCTCATAAAAATTATGCACTCCTGTTGTCCTGCATTTACTCAGTTTGAATGTTGGTCCTCTGGTGTCCCATGGTCTATTGCTCTAAGGAATGTATTACCATTAAGGGTGTGGGTGTGGCATCCTGAGTTGAGTGGTCTGCATGTACATCTTGTTAACTATTGGGCTGAGAGCCCACCCCTGAGGGTGAGTTTTATTCCAAGAGTCAAAAGTATTTCAGGGTCATAGTATTGGGAGTCTCACCAGATTTCATCTAACCAGTAATTCTGGTCATTATAGAGCTTTTGGATTTTGTTCCACGTTTTCCCTCCCACTCTATCCAGGATGTCCAGATTTGATTCTTTTTTGAGTGGTTGGCATTGGTAGTCGGGCACCATCCCGTTCTGATCTCGAGGGCCATCGTGTCCTAGGGGCTGATTGCTTCTAAATGCCCTTGTTTTTTTTTTTTTTTTTTGTGTGTGTGTATGTGTGTGTTCTTCTTCACTTCTGTCCCTGAGACCATTAGCTGCATCTTAAATGGCTGCTTGAAAGCTTTTAAGACCCCAGTCACTATTCACCAATGTAGGATGTGGAGCAACGCTTTTATGTATTTTGTTGTGCCAACTGAGTCTGGTCTACCCCAGTACTATGGTCCTGAGGTAGTAGATCTATTGGATCTCTCTCCCATAGTGTCAGGATATCTGTGAGGGATTACTCTGTGTCTGTCTTCTATTGTTTCTGTAAGGACTGCAGGTATTTTGTATCACTGGTGTCTGTATAAGATTAGCCTCAGCCAAATCTATCCTTGGTCTAGAGTGTACCTCTATTCATTGACCCCCATCTGATCACCTCAGGTGTTTATGTGTTTATCTGTATAGCTTAGTGTTTGGTGTTAATGGCAATGTGGTATTGTGGATACATTGGTTGGTTTTAGCATGTTGTCTATCTCTTACATGCACAATTCAGTGTCCGTTCAGTTTCCAGTGTTATCATGGTGGTCATATATCCTTCCCATATATTCCTCCCCCTACCCATGTCAGCACGTAAGCCCCAACTAGCCCTAAATTAATCCCTTCCTTTCCCTCTCCATCCTGGTAACCTTCTAGGTGAGTTCTCTTTCCAAAGCAAACTCTTCTCTGTCTTTTTACAGTAATGGGCTCATACAATACTTGTTCTTCTGCGATTGACTTATTTCACTCAGCATAATGTCCTCCAGGTTCATCCATGTTGCGAGATGATTTGTGTATCCCTCATTGTTTTTTAATGTGACACAGTATTCCATTGTGTGGATATACCATAATTTGGTTATCTACTCACCCGTTGATGGGCATTTAGGTTGTTTCCATCTCTTTGCTATGGTCAATTGTGCTGCAATGAACATAGGTGTACATATGTCTGTTCGTGCACTATCTCTCCTCTTTAGGATATATTCCTAGTAATTGAATTGCTGGGTCAAATCAGTAATATGGTATTAATACAAATTTGACTTCAACCTTGTTCTTGTTTCTTCTAGCGTGCTCATTTCCCTCAACCTTGTAAATCTTCCATACATCCATATCACTAAAACTCAATAGAAAAACTAATTGTTTCCCAAACTTAACCAGTCTATACATTTCCTTTAAGGTACAGGCATAAGGAAGAAACAGATTTTTGGAAGAAAATAGTTTTAGGAAAACTGATTATTGCCTCTTTTTTTTTTTTTTTTCTCATTATAATTATTGATAATGTTTTACTTGACCCTTTGGAATTGACAATGGGCATCCAAACATATATCTACTCCACATACTTGGACAGGAAACTGAGGACAGAAGAGAAAGGGTCATCTGCTTTAAATGGAGGTCAGCTATCAGGAGACAGCTGTTTTGTTTTGTTTGTTTCTCTGTTTATTGAGGCTGAAAGTGGAGTGTTCCTTAGATTTTTCAAGAATTTGAACACAGAAGAAATGAGCACGTACAAGATCACACATTGAGATTCCATGATAGGTGATGGCTTACCTAGTGGCTGTTAAAATTATTTATAAATTAAAGAGATGGTTAGATTTGTTGGAAAAAATAAACAAAACAAGTGGAACAAAGGAGAGTTGGGAATCAATTGGCAAGGACTTAAAATAGGCAGAACCAATAGGTCTCAAAATTCTATGAGACCAGATTTTAAGGTCTCTATTCCCAAGTGGAGAAAGACTGAATAAGTGTGGAGAAAGAATACAACCCTGACGCACTCCCTTCTGGATTTTAAACCATGTAGTATCCCCTTGTTCTGTTCAAACGACAGCCTCCTGGTCAAGGTACAGATTCCTCATGAGTACAATCAAGTGCTCGGGAATTCCCATTCTTCTCAATGTTATCCATAATTTGCCAT
>NW_006921649.1:2282856-2292554 GCF_000298275.1 Orycteropus afer afer
ATGATGGGCTCCAGTATAGCAGGGATTGTGGGGCTGGCGCGGGATCGGGCAGTGTTTCGTTCTGCTGTGCATGGGGTCGCTATGAGTCAGAAACGACTCGACGGCACTTAACAACAACAACAACAACATTCCCAAGTGAACTTTAAGAATATCAGGAAAACATTATCTGATACAGTACAACTTTATGAATATCACTGACATATATTGTCTGATATAGTGCTGGATGATGAGCTGTTAAGGATGGAAGACACTCATAATATGATGAGGGAAGAATTGCCTCCTCAAAATAGAGACAATCTTAATGACATGGATGGACCTTCATTTGCTAGTGTAGCACAACTCGAAGTGAGAAGAAAGAGCAAGAAGCACCTATCAATAATAGGAACATGGAATGTACAGAGTATGAGTTAGAAAAATTGAAAGTTGTCACAAATGAAATGGGATGCATAAAAATCTAAGTCCTAGGCATTAGTGAGTTGAAATAGACTGGTATTGGCCATTTTGAAACATAACCATCTGGTCTACTATATTGTAGATTACAAATTGAAGAGGAATGGCATCACATTCATTGTCAAAGAGAATATTTCAAGATCTATCCTGAAGTACAATGCTGTCAATTATAGGACAATACACATATGCCTACAAGAAAGACCCATTATTAGAAATATTATTCAAATCTATGCACTATAAACAAAAGCTAAATATGAAGAAATTGAATATTTTTACCAACTTCTGCAATCTGAACTTGACCAAATGTGCAATCAAGATATGTTGATAATTGCTAGTAATGTTTGTAGTTGTTAGGTGCTGTCAAGTCAGCTCCAATTCATAGTGACCCAAAAGAATGAAACACTTCCTGGTCCTATTCCAGACTCCCAATTCTTGCTATACCTGAGCCCATGGTTCCGGCCACTGTCATTCCATCTAATTGAAGGCTTTCCCCTCTTTTCAACGGTCCTCCACTTTATCAAGTATGCTATTCTCCAGGGAATGGTTCCTTCAGACAACATGACCAAAGTAGGTAAGATAAAGTCTGGTCATTCTTGCTTCCTGGAGCATTGTGGCTGCACTTCTGGGACAGATGTGTTAGTCCTTCTGGTCGTGTATGATACTTTCAGTATTCTTCACCAACACCTCAACTCAAAAGCATCATAGTGCCTAAGGCATTTGACTGCTAACCGGAATACTGGTTCAAACTCACCAGCCACTCCTCAGAAGGAAGATTGGGCAATCTACTTCTGTAGTGATACTGCCTCAGAAACTCAAGGAGGGGTCACTATGAGTTGTATCCAAATCAAAGACAGAGATTTTTTTTTTTTTTTTTTTTTTGGTTTTATTCATTGCCCAGGTTTCACATGCATATGAGGTGATTGAAAACACCAAGGCTAGGGTTTAGCACACTTTAGTCTTCAAAGAGACATCTTTGCTCTTCAACACTTGAAAGAAGTGTTTTGCAACACATTTGCCCTATTGAAGATGTGATCTGATTTCTTAACTTGTACTTGCATTGGTCTGGAGTATGAAAACAAATAATATGAAATATGACAACTTTGATCTTTTCTCCATTGTCATGGTGCCCCTTATTGGTCCACTTGTGAAGATTTTCATTTTATGTTGAGGTGTAATCCATACTACAGACTGTAGTCTTCAATCTTCATCAGGATGTGCTTCAAGTCATCTTCACTTTCAGCGAGCAATGTTGTGTTATCTGCATATGGTAGGTTTTTAATGAGTCTTCTTCCAGTTCTGATGCTGTGTTCCTCTTCATATAGTCCAGCTTCTCAGATTATTTGCTCAGTATGAAGATTAAATAAGTATGGTGAAAGGATACAACCTGGCACACTCCCTTCTTGATTTTAAACCATGCAGTATCCTCTTGTTCTGTTCGAACAACAGCCTCTTGGTCTATGTACAGGTTTCTCATGAGCAGAATTAAGTGAAATCCCCATTCTTCTCAATATTATCCATAATTTGTTATGATCCACACATTCAAATGCTTTTGCATAGTCAATAAAACACAAGTAAACATCTTCCTGGAATTCTTTGCTTTCAGCCACGATCCATCTGACATCAGCAATGATATACCTTATTCCACATCCTCTTCTGAATCCAGCTTGTATTTCTGGAAGTTCTCTATCAATATATTGCTACAAATGCTTTTGAATCATCTTCAGTTAGATTTTACTCCATATATTAATGATATTGTTTGATAATTTCCATATTGCATGGAATCACCTTTCTTAGGAATGGGTATAAATGTGGATCTCTTCTAGTCAGTTGTCCAGGTAGTTGTCTTCCAAATTTCTTGGCATAGATGAGTGTCTCCAGCACAGCATCTGTTTGTTAATAGTTCTCAATAGGCATTTTGTCAATTCCTGGACCCTTGTTTTTTTTTTTTTTTTTTCCCCAATTCTTCAGGCAGGTTCAACTTCTTCCTTCAGTACCATTGGCTTTTGATCATGTTCCACCTCCTGAAATGGATGAACATCAACCAATTCTTTTTGGTACAGTAACTCCATATATTCCTTCCATCTTCTTTTGATGTTACCTGCATCATTCAATATTTTGCCTATGGAAGCTTTCAGTATTAAAACTTGAGTCTTGAATTTTTTCTTCAGTTCATGCTGAGCATGTTCTTTCCTTTTGGTTTTCTAACTTCAGGTCTTTCCATATTTCATTCTAATAATTGACTTCTTCTCGAGCTGCTGTTCGAAATCTTCTGTTCAGGTCTTTTATCTTGTAATTTCTTCCATTTGCTTTAACTACTCTCCTTTCAAAAGTAAGTTTTCAAAGTATCTTCTAACATCCATTTTGGTTTTTTCTTCCTTTCCTGCCCTTTTAATGACCTTTTAATGATCTTTTGCTTTCTTCATGTATGATGTTCTTGATGTCATCCCACAATTTGTTTGGTTGTCAGTCATTAGTGTTCAGTGAATCAAATCTATTCTGTAGATGGTCTCTAAGTTCAGGATGGACATAATCAAGCTCACATTTTTACTCTCATGCCTTTGTTTTAATTGTCTTCAGTTTCAACTTGAACTTGCGTATGTGCAGTTGATGGTCTGTTTCACAGTTAGCTCCTGGCCTTGTTTTGGCTGAGGATAT
This sequence comes from Orycteropus afer afer, assembly GCF_000298275.1. Lineage (NCBI taxonomy): Eukaryota > Metazoa > Chordata > Mammalia > Tubulidentata > Orycteropodidae > Orycteropus > Orycteropus afer. Next base: position 2,285,962 of record NW_006921649.1, read on the forward strand.
TGAGTTTTTCCATCACTTCTTGCCACAGATGTAGTCAATATGATTCCTGTGTACTCTATCTGGTGAATTCCATGTGTATAGTCACCATTTATGTTGTTGAAAAAAGACATTTGCAAGGAATAAGTCATTGATCTTGCAAAATTCTGTCATGTGATCTCCAGTATAATTTCTGTCACCAAGGCCATATTTTCCAGTTACTGGTGATTCTTCTTTGTTTCCAACTTTTGCATTCCAATCAGCAGTAATAATCAACATATCTTGATTGCATGTTTGGTCAATTTCAGACTGCAGAAATTGGAAAAAATCTTCAATTTCCCCATCTTTGGCTTTGGTGGTTGGTATGTAAATTTGAACAGTAGTCTGATCTTCCTTGTAGGTATATGGATATTATCCTCTCACTGACAGCATTGTACTTCAGGATGGATATTGAGACATTTTTTTGTGACAATGAATGCCACAACATTTCTGTTCAATTTGTCACTCCTAGCATAATAATTCATATGATTTTGTGATTCAAAATGGCCAAAACCAGTCCATTTCAGCTCACTAATGCCTAGTATGTCAATCTTTATATGTTCCCTTTCATTTTTTTACATCTTCCAGTTTTTCTAGATCCATACTTTGTACATTCCATGTTATGATTATTAGTGGATGCTTGAAGCTGTTTCTTCCCATTTTGAGTCATGCCACATCACCAAATGGAGCTCCTAAAAGCTTTACTCCATCCACATCATTAAGAGCTATGCTACTCCGAGGAGGCAGCATTTCCCTAGTCATATTTTGAGTGCCTTCTGACCTGAGGGACTCATCTTCTGGCACTATAGCAGACAATGTTTCAGAGTTGTTCATAAAGCTTTTCAATAATATATCAGAAAGTGTTTCACTGCTTTCAAAAGGTTTTCACTGGCCAATTCCTTGAGAAGTGGATGACTCCTTTCTTCTTCTGAGTCTTTCTTAGCCTGGAAGCTCCACTGAAATCTCTCCACTATGGGTAACCCTGCTGGTATTTGAAATACTGGTGGCATAGCCTCCAGCCTCACAGCAACATGCAAATCACCAGAGTAGGGCAAACTGACAGATGAGTGGTGGGTTCTTAGTTTCTGGAATGTCACTAAAATTAGAAACTCAAAAGAAGTATCAGTATTTGGAAAAAATGGCCTTGGTGAAAGAAATGACATTGGAGATTGAATGATAGAATTTTGCAAGACCAACAACTTACTCATTTTAAATACTTTTTTAACAACACAAATGGTGACTATACACTTGACCTTTGCTAGATGGAACACACAGGAAGCAAATTCAGTACATGTATGGAAAGACATGATGGAGAAGCTCAATATCATTAGTCAAAACAAGGCCAGAAGCTGACTATAGAGCAGACTTTCATTTGCTCATATTCAAGTTCAAGTTGAAGATGAAGAAAATTAAAGTAAGCCCATGAGAGCCAAAATACTAGTGTGAGTATATCTCATCTAAATTTAGAGACCATCTGAAGAACAGATTTGACACATTGAAGTCCAATGGCTGAAGAACAGACAAGTTGTGAGATGACTTCGAGGACATCATCCATGAGGAAAACACAAGGTTATTAAAAAACAGGGAAAGAAAGACCAAAATGGATGTCAGAAGAGACTCTGAAACTGGCTGGTGAGTGCACAATAACTAAAGTAAATGGAAGAAATGGTGAAATAAAAAGCTGAACAGAAGATTTTAAAGAGTAGTTTGAAAAGATAAAGTAAAGTACTATAAGGATATGTGTGAAGACATAGGTAAGAAAACCAAAAGGGTAGAACATGTTCAGCACTTCTCAACTGGAAAAACTGAAGACAAACTTCAAGCCTTGAGTTGTAATATTGAAGGATTCTACAGGCAAAATATTGAACAATGCAGGAAACATCAAGAGGAAATGGCAGGAATACACAAAGTCATTGTACCAAAAGAATTGGTCAATGCTGAACCATTTCACAAGGTAGTATATGATTAAGAACTAATGGTATTGAAAGAATTTATCCAAGTTGCACTGAAGAAACTGTAGAAAAAGAAAAATTCATAAATTGAAAGAATACCCATTGAGCTGTTTCAAGAAACAGATGCAATACTGGAGATGTTCATTCATTTACACTAAAAAATTTGGAAGACAAATTTGGAAGACCTGGCCAAACGACTGGAAGAGATCCATTTGTGCTCATTCCAAAGAATTGTGATCCAATAGCATGCGGAAGTTATCAAATAATAATCATTAATATCACACATAAGGAAAATATTGCCGAAGATAATTAAAAAATGGTTGCAGCCGTACTTGACCAGGGACTTCCAGAAATTAAAAACAGATTCAGAAGAGAGTATAGAGCACATTATATCATTTCTGATTTCTGATGGATCTTGGCTGAAAGCAAAGAGTACTAGAGAAATGTTGACTTGTGTTTTTTTTGACTGTGCAAAGGCGTTCAACTGTGTGAATAATAACAAATTATGGACAACATTGCAAAGTGGAATTCCAGAACACTTAATTGCACTCATGAGGAACTGGTACATAGACAACGAGGCTGTCAAACAGAATAAAGGGATACTTCATGGTTTAAATCAGGAAATGTGTGCATCAAGGCTGTGTACTTTAATCACATTAATTGAATCTGCATGCTAAGCAAATAATCTGAGAAACTGGGCTGTATGAAGAAGAATGTGGCCTCAAGACTGGAGGAAGACTCATTAACAAGCTGTGATATGCAGATGGCACGACCTTCCTCGCTGAATGTGAAGATGACTTAAAGTACTTATTGATGAAGATCAAAGTATGGATTACATGTTAGCAAAATGAGAACAAAGATCTTCACAACTGGATCAATGAGTAGCATCATGATAAATAGAGAAAAGATTGAAATTGTCAAGGATTTCATTTTACTTGAATCCCAGGAAAACAGCCATCAAGAAATCAGATGATATATTTATTACATTGGGCAAATCTGATGTAAAAGACTTCTTTAAAGTATTAAAGAGCAAAGGTGTCACTTTGAAGATTAAGGTATGTCTGACCCAAGCCATGATTTTTACAATAGCTTCATATACATGGTAAAGCTGGACAATGACTAAGGAAGACAGAAGATTTGATGCATTTGAAATGTGGTGTTATCAAAAAATATTGAAAATATCTTGCTCTGCCATATGAATGAACAAATTTGTCTTCTGGGAAGTACAGCTGGAATGCTCCTTAGAAGCAAGAATGGCCAGGCTTCATCTCTTATACTGTGGTCATGTAGTCAGAAGGGACCATCCCTAGAGAAGGATATCATGCTTGGTAAAGTAGAGGGTCAGTGAAAAAGGGGAAGATACTCAATGTAATGAATTGACACAGTGTCTGCAATGATGGCTTCTAATACTGCACATTGTGAGGATGGTGCAAGACTGGGTAATGTTTCATTCTGTTGTACACAGGGTCACTATGAGTTGGAACTGACCTAAAGGCACTAACAAAAATAACAGCAGTACCAAGCGAAGGTGCCCTGGTGGTATAGTGGTTAAGTGTTCACCTGCTAACAGAAAGGTTGGCAGTTTGAATCCATGAGCTGCTCCATGGCAGAAAGATGTGGCAGTCTGCTTCTATAAAGAGTACATCTTTGAAAACCCTGTCGGGGCAGTTGTATCCTGTCACACAGGGTTGCTATGCGTTGGAATCAATTGAATCACAGTGTTTTTTTCATTTGTCTGTTTATTGCTGAAACATAGGTAACTGGGATTTTTACAAAATTCTTTATTTTAATATAAATTTTGTTTTATAAAATTCTTTCCAGCTGGTTGAGTTAGTTGTGGAGTGTATCAAGTTTTACAAAAGAGCCCCCCCCCCACCTTAAGTTTCTAATTTACCACAGAGTTTTTACATAATAATTATTGAATCAGATTGGAATAAATATTCTGGAACATGGAATAAACCCTTTCAACAGTAGTTCCACAGAGAAACAAATATTATGAGTATTCCATAATTTTGCTATTGTAGTTTTTGTTTTCCTTTAATATCACTCATCTTTTGAGATATGACTTATGGAAAACAAATAAGTCATACAAAGAGCTTTCCTGCAAACTTTAGTGAGTTTGGAGTTCAATGTGCATCATATTTGAGTCTAAGAGATGTTATGCCTTCACATTTTCATTATTTGTCTCTTTAAAGGTAGACAAATTCTTCCTGTAAATAATAACATTTTTCTTCAGTGAAAAATAAGTCTTAAAAATAAGGATATGTGAGTTAGTTTTATCCAATAATGATTTTCCTCTCCTAGTTAAATACTATTTTAGAGAATACCTCTGAAAGTAAATATATATTTTATTGTAGAGTTAAACTATTTTTTAAAAAATAATAATTTAATATCACCTATTAAATAGCTTAGGAATCATTATAGCTTATCTATTTCCCAGTGCTTTGCTAAACATTTCTAGAGAATTCAATTCTCATTCTCTTATTTGTGTTTAGCAGCACATTTGATTTAGTTGGGGCAAGAGTTTTCTTACTAAGGAAAAAAAAAAAAGATAACTTATTCTATTTTTAAGAAAAATAAGCAAGAAAATAATTTGCAAAACCTACCATCTATACACCACTGTAAATATGGGAATTTTTCTGTGAGAGCAAAGGTAGATAAGTAGTAGTTATTTTGATTTGTAGTGGAAGATATATTCATATAACTTGTAAACTCTTTAAAGAGCATATCTAAAAACTGTGCTACATTCACAATGCATGTACAGATTTTTTTGATAAGAAAACTTTGTTGTTGTTAACTGCCTTTGAGTGTCACCCTCATGCACAATGGAAGGAAATGATGTGTGTACCTTTGTGGTCCATACACTTTTCCTTGGCTAATTTCCTGAAATGAGTCACCAGCCCTTACTTCCTATTCTGTCTTATTATGTAGACACTCTGCTGAAACCTGTTCAGCATCATAGTAACAGATAAACTCCACTGACAGGTGGGTGGTGCCTGCTCATGAGATTCATTCTTTGGGAATTGAACCAGGGCCTCCTGCATGGGAAGTGAGAATTCTATAACAATCCGTGCTCTCAGGCCTTAACATTAAAAACTCACCTAAAACCAAACTAACTGCTGTGGAGTCAGTCTTGACTCATGGAGACCCCTCCTTTGGTTTCTGAGGCAGTGTAACTACGGAAGTAGATTGCCCAACCTTCCTTCCCAGGAGTGGCTGGTGGGTTTGAACTGCCAGCCTCTGGTTAGCAGTTAAATGCCTTAGGCACTATGCCACCAGAGATAGATCTAAATAGAATTAGAATTTGACCATTAGTTTCCAAGTTGCTATCTGGTGCTTAGGAGCTCTGGTAGCAAAGTGCCTAAGGCATTTGACTGCTAACCAGAAGGCTGGAGGTTCTAAACCCACCAGCCACTCCTTAGAAGGAAGATGAGGCAATCTACTTCAGTAGTGATACTGCCTCGGAAACCCAAGGAGGGGTTGCTATGAGTCGGGTCTGACTCGATGGCACATAACGACAACAAAATCTGGTGCTTGACATTTTTCTACACCTTTATTATTGCTTGTGTTTGAGACTCAGTCATATCAAAATAGAAAGGGCCACTCTAACAGTTGTTTTTCCACTTATTTTTCTTTGAGCATTAGCATTTAAGCTCTTCCTTAATGTGCCTGAGGTTTTTTGTTGCTCGTGGTAACATTTTCCTGCCTTTTTTTTTTTTTTTTTTTTTCTTTTTTACTAATGTAGTTATGGACATTTTAGCCCTTGGACTAGATTTGAGATTCCCTCAACAAAGCAAATGAGGCTTGCTCACCTTTGTTTCCCCTCAAACAGCTACCACTCCGTATTTAAAATAGTAAGGAAGTAACTAACATTGGGATTAAATTGAACATAGAGTAAGGAATTCTACAAAGTGTATTAGCCCCCTTGAGCTCTGGTGGCATAGTGCCTAAGGCACTTGATTGCTAACCAGAAGGCTGACAGTTAAAACCCTCCAGCCACTTCTCGAAAGAAAGGTCGGGCAATCTACTTTTGTAGTGATACCGCCTAGGAAACCCAAGAAGGGGTCGCTATGAGTCAGGTCTGACTCGATGGCACACAACAACAACAACCAATAAGAAGGACAATAGGCAACACTTCTGACTCTATGTCAGGAAATTGGACACCATTGTGAGTAATAAACATTTAATAAGTGAGGAAACTAAGGTAAAGGGATTTGTAAGTGAAATGCCCAACATCACATAGCTAATAAAAGGAAAAGCTCAAATTCAAGCCCATGCTTTTAACCATTACATTGATGTATCTCTTGTTGTTGGTAGGTGCTTTTGAGTCATCTCCTACTCAAAGTGCCCCTAGGTATAACAGAACAAAATACTGCCCAGTCCTGTGCCATCCTCCCAATACTTGCTATGCTTGAGTTTATCATCACACTCACTGTGTCAATCTATCTTATTGAGAGTCTTCTCATTTTTCACTGACCCTCTACTTTACCAGGGTTACAGGTGAGGAGAGGCAACTCAGGGACGCCCAAAGTAGCAGGTGGGAAGAGTAGGAGAAAGGGGATTAAAAGCCAGGAAGCCAGAGAGAAGAGCAATCAGCCGAAGGGATTAGGTGAGGAGAGGAAACTC
>NW_006921649.1:2295855-2302902 GCF_000298275.1 Orycteropus afer afer
GTCGCTATGAGTCGGAAACGACTCGACGGCACTTAACAACAACAACAACAACTACTTTACCAAGCATAATATACTTCCCCAGGGACTGGTCCCTTCTGAGAACATGACCAAGACAGGTGAGACGAAATCTGGTTTTTCTAAGGAGCATTCTAGCTGTACTTCTTCCAGGACAGATTTGTTCATTCTTCTGGCAGTCCATGGTATTTTCAGTATTCTTCAAACAACACCACAACCAAAAGGCATCAACCTTCTTCAGTCTTTCTTATTCATTGTGCAGCTGTCACATGCATATGAGGCAATTGAAAATACCATGCCTTGAATTAGACACACTTTAGTCTTCAAAGTTACATCATTGCTACTTAACACTTTAAAGAGGTTTTCTGAAGCAGATTTGCCTAGTGTAATTAGAAGTCTGATTGCTTCACTACTGTTCATGTGTGTTGCTTGTGGAGAGAAGTAAAATGAAATCTTGGACAACTTCAATCTTTTATCCATTTGTCATGATGTTGCTTATTGGTGCAGTTGTTAGGATTTTCATTTTCTTTATGTTGAGGTATAATACATACTGAAGAGTGTAGCCTTTGATCTTCATCGGTAAGTACTTCAAGTCATCTTTACTTTCAGCCATCAAGGTTGTGTCATCTGGATATTGCAGGTTGTTAATGAGTCTTCCTCCAATCCTGACACTATGTTCTTCTTCATATGGTCCTGCTTCTCAGATTATTTCCTCAGCATATAGATTGAATAAATCTGGTGAAAGGAGACAACCCTGATATACACTCTTCCTGATTCTAAACCTTGCAGTATCCCTTTGTTCTATTTGAATAACAGCATCATGGTCTATTTACAAGTTACTCATGAGAACAATTAAACATTCTGGAATTGCCATTCGTCACAATGCTATCCATAATTTGTTATGTTCCACACAGTTGGATAGCTTTGCATAATCAATAAAAACACAGGGAAACATCTTTCTCCTATTCTTTGCTGGTATTTGAAATGCCGGTGGCAGAGCTTCTAACCTCACAGTAAAATGAAAGACACTACAAACTGACAGATGAGTGGTGGGAATGTATCTTAGTTTAAAAAAAAAAAAAAAAAAAACCTGCCTTAATGCCATTGAGTCTATTTTGACTTAAAGCAACTATAGAACAGAGTAGAACTGCCCCACAGAGTTTCCAATGCCATAAATCTTTACTGACTAGATTACCTCATCTTTCTCCCACAGAGTGACTGGTGAGTGAAAACTGCTGTCCTTAGGTTTAGCAGCCAAATGTTTTAATCACTGTGTCACTAGAGCTCCTATGTCTTTTAGAAGGGTGTTCTATTTTGAAGTGATAAAAAAATTATATCTTTCAATATATAAAATGTAAGTATATTCTCTATTAGCAACTTTATTTGAAAAATATTTTACTTATTAGAGGTAATATAAGTAAGAATGGAGTTTGTATCTCTCCTAAAAGGCAATTTTAATTAACATTTTTTTAAAATAATATGTATCAATGAAATAAAATTAGTAAAAATATTTAGTAAAAAAATTAATAAAAATAATTTAAGTTACAAGCTCTTTGAAAATTGAGGATTATAATAAAAACTCCAAGGCATCCTTAAAAGGGTCAATAATGAAAACAATAGAATCATGTTATGAGTCATTATGGGATATATAATGAAAACTTCTGCCAGCTCCCATTATTCAATGGGTTATATAATATTATTAATGCATCAGTTGTCCTTTAAGTTATTACTTTTTAGAAGATATTTATGTAAGATACTGTGGAAATAAACTTAGTGTAACAATGGAGTTTGCAGAGTTCCACATTTGGCTGGCATATTGCTAAATTTCCCTAGTACTATTTGAGTGCTACAATTATAAGATGCCACCAAAACAGTGCAAAGTCAACACAGAATGGTATTGACATGCTGTTGTTGTTAGGTCCCCTCAAGTTGTTTCCAACTCATAGAGACCCTATTCACAGTAGAACAAAACGCTGCCCAGTCCTGTGCTGGCCTCATGATCCTTGCTATACCTGAACCCATTGTTGCATCCACTGTGTCAATTCATCTCATTGAAGGCCTTCTCCTTCTTCATTGACCCTCCACTTTACCAAGCATGATCTCCTTCTCCAGGGAATGGTTCTTTCTGAAAACATGACCAAAATAGGTAAGATGAAGTTTGGTGATTCTTGCTTCCAAGGAGCATTCTGGCTGCACTTCATCCTGGACAGATTTGTTAGTCCTTTTAGAAGACCATGGTACACAGCATTCTTCTCCAACACCACAACTCAAAAGCACGAACTTGTCTTTGGTCTTCCTTATTCATTGTCCAGCTCTTACTTGCATAAGAGGTGATTGAAAATACTATGGCTGGGATAAGTGTACCTTAGTCTTCAAGGAGACATCTTTTCTCTTCATCACTTGAAAGAGGTATTTTGCAGCATATTTGCCCAATGCAATATGTTGTCTGATGTCTTGACTGCTCCTTCCATTGGTGTTGATTGTAGAAGCAAGTAATATGAAATCCTTCACAGCTTCAATCTTTTCTCCATCCACCATGAAACTGTTTATTGGACCAGTTGTGAGGATTTTTGTTTTCTTTATATTGAGGTGTAATCCATATGCAGACTGTAGTCTTTAATCTTCATCAGTAAGTGCTTCAAGTCATCCTCACTTTCAGCAAGCAAAATTGTGTCATCTGTGTATTGCAGGTTGTTTATGAGTCTGCCTCAAATGCTGATGCCATGTTTTTCTTCATGTAATCCAGCTTCTCAGACTATTTCTTCAGTATACAAGTTGAGTAACTATGGTGAAAGGAAACAACCTTGACACACTCCCTTCTTAATTTTGAATCATGCAGTATTTCCTTATTCTGTTAGAACAACAGCCTCCTGATCTATATACAGGTTCCTTATGAGTACAATTAAGTATTTTTGAATTCCCATTCTTCTCAATGTTATACATAATTTATTATGATCCACACAATCAAATGCTTTTTCAAAGTCAATAAAACACAAGTAAATATCTTTCTGGAATTCTTTGCTTTCAGCTAAGATTCATCTGACATCAGCAATGTGTTCCATGTCCTTTTCTGAATCCTGCTTGCATTTCTGGAAGCTCTCTGTCAATATGCAGAGACTGCTGCTTCCACTGGTATTGACTGTAGAACCAAGTAATCTGAAATCCTTGACAGCTTCAATCTTTTCTCCATCCAGCATGAAACTGTTTATTTCTGAATTATCTTCAGTAAGATTTTACTTGCGTGTGATATTAATGATATAGTTTGATAATTCCCACATGCTGTGAGATCACCTTTCCTTGGAATGGGTACAAATGTGGGTCTCTTCCAGTCACTTGGCCAGGTAGCTGTTGTGTTAGGCTGGGTTATCTAGAGAAGCAAAACCAGGAAAGCTTATATAAAGAGAGATAGAGAGAGAGGGAGGGAAATTTATCTTAGGAAAATGGCTCACACACTTATAGAAGCTGATAAGTCCTATCCTTTTGGATAAAATGTCAAGTTGGAGGCTTTTCCTGACTCATGCAGCTGCAAGGGCTGACAAGCTCAAGGTTGGCAGGCAGTATACTGGCTGTTGACTCCAACAAGTGACGAATCCAAGATCTCCTAGCTGAATGGTGGATTGTTCTCTCACAGACAGTTGTAGGCAGCACAACACGATCTTGATCCACAGAAGAGTGGCTCTTTTTCCCAGGATGTCCATAAATATATTGGAAGCAGGCCACATCCCTGGGGAAACTCCCTTTCAACTTATTGGCTGTTCAAAACATATACATTCGATATCATCACAGAATAACCCACATCATAACTGCTTGAACCACTCATAATTGTGGTCCAGTCAAGTTGACACACAACTCCAACTATCACAGCTGTCTTCCAAATTTCTTGGCATACCAAATGAATGTCTCCAGTGGGGCATCTGTTTATTGAAATATCTCAGTGGGTATTTCGTCAATTCCTGGAGCCTTGTTCTTCACCAGTTTTTTCAGTGCAGCTTCAACTTCTTCCTTCAATACCATTGGGTCTTGATCATCTGCCACTTCCTGAAATGAACGAACATCAACCAGTTCTTTTTGGTACAATGGCTCTGTGTATTTCTTCCATCATCTTTTGATTCTTCCTATATCATTCATTATTTTGTCCATAGAATCTTTCAATATGCAAGTTGAGGCTTAAATTTTGTCCTCAGTTCTTTCATCTTGAGAAATGCCAAGTGTGTTCTCTTTTGATTTTGCAACTCCAGATCTTTGCACATTTCATTATAATGATTGACTTTGTCTTCTTGAGCTGCTCTTTGAAATCTTCTGTTCAGCTCTTTTATCTTGTCATTTATTCCATTTGTTTTAGTTATTCTCTGTTCAAGGGCAGGATATCCCAGTAAATAGGAGCAGGAGACAAGGCTATGTCCCAAGATATCCCAGTAAATAGGAGCAGGAGGCAAGGCTATGTCCCAGGGCCCCTAGAGCCAGGGAAAAGGAGGCAGCAGGAGAGACCAGGACATCTGGAGTGGTAGAATATCCAGGTAAAAAGGGGTGGGAGGCAAGGTTAAGCCCCAAGTCCCCTAGAGCCAGGAAATGGAGGGAGGGGGAAAGGCCAGGGAACTGTGGAATGGCAGGATATGCAGGTAAAAAGGGGCAGGAGGAAAGGCTAGGCCCCAAGGCCCCTAGAGCTAGGAAACGGAGGCAGCGACCAGGGACCACAAAGTGGCAGGTTCCAGGTAGGAATTAGGTAAGGGGAGGGTGCAAAATTTTCCAACACCTAAGGGAGAAAAACTTGTCTGTAAGTTTGTCATCCTGTGGTGCTTGTACATTGCTGTGAGGCTTGAGGCTGTGCCACTAGTGTTTCAGACACCAGCAGAGTTGCACATGGTGCACAGGTTTCAACATAGCTTACAGATTAAGACAGACTAGGAAGAAGGAGGGGGCCATCCACTTCTCAAAAACTGGCCAGGGAAAACCTTATGAATAGCAGAGAAACACTGTCTTATATATTACTGGGCAACTTTATGAATAGCTCAGAAACATTGACACAGTGCAGGAAGACAAGCCCCATCAGTTGGAAGGAACTCAAAGTAGGACTGAGAAAGGGCTGCCTCATCAGAATAGAGCCAACCTTAATGATAAGGATAACGTGAGTCTTTCAAGACCTCCATGTACTGACATGGCACAACTTAAATTGAGGAGAAAGAGCTGCAAGCATCAATTAATAATCGGAACATGAAATGTACAAAGAATAAATATAGGAAAATTGGAAGTTGTCAAAAATGAATGGGATACATAAAAATTGATATCCTAGGCATTAGTGAGCTGAAATGGACAGGTTTTGGGCATTTGAATCAGAAAACCATATGATCTACTGTGCCAAGAATGACAAATTGAAGAGGAATGGCGTGGCATACATCATCACAAAGTATGTTTCAAGATCTATCCTATAGTACAATGCTTTCAGTGATAGGATAATATCCATAAGCCTGCAAGGAAGACCTGTTAATACTATTATTATTCAAATTTACTCACTAACCACCAAAGCCAAAGATGAGGAAACTGAAGATTTTTATCAACTTCTGAGTCTGAAATTGACCAAACATGTAATCAAGATGTGTTACTTATCATTGGTGGTTGGAATGCAAAATTTGGAAACAAAGAAGAATCACCAGTACTTGGAAAATTTGGCCTTGGTGACAGAGATAATGCTGGAGATTGCATGATAGAATTTTGCAAGACCAATGATTTATTCATTGCAAATATCTTTTTTCAACAACACAAACAGCAGCTATACACATGGACTTTGCCAGATGGAGAACACAGGAATCAGACTGACTACATCTGTGGCAAGAGGAGATGGAAAAGCTCAATATTTTCAGTCAAAACCAGACCAGGAGCTGATTGTGGAACAGACCATCAATTGATTATATGCAATTTCAACTTGAAGTTGAAGACAATTAAAACAAGTCCATGAGAGCCAAAATATGACCTTGAATATATCCCTCTTGAATTTAGAAACCATCTAAAGAATAGATTTGATGCACTGAACACTAATGACCAAAAACCAGAAGAATTGTGGAATGACATCAAGAGCATCATCCATGAAAAAACAAGAGGTCACTAAAAAGATGAGAAAGAAAGAAAAGACCAAAATGGATTTCAGAAGAGACTCTGAAACTTGCCCTTGAGCAAAGAGTGGCTAAAGCAAATGGAAGACATGACAAGATATAGAAGAGCTGAAGAGAAGATTTCAAAAAGCCGCTTGAGCAGACAAAGCCAATTACTATAATGAATATGCAAAAACCTGGAGTTAGAAAAACAAAAGGGAAGAACATGCTCCACATTTTTCAAGCTGAAAAAACTGAGGAAAAAATTTAAGTCTCAAACTGCAATATTGAAAAATTCTATGTTGAGAGTCACTATACCAAAAAGAACTGGTTGAACTTCCTCCATTTCAGGAGGTGGCATATATTCAAAACCAATCATTTTGAAGGAAGAAGTTGAAATTGCACTGAAAAAAATGCCAAAGAACAAGGGTCCAGGAATTGATGGAATACCCATTGAGATGTTTCAACAACAGAAGCCCCATTGGAGGCATTCAGTTATGCCAAGAGATTTGTAAGACAACTACCTGGCCAACTGACTAGAAGAGATCCGTAATTGTACCCATTCCAAAGAAAGGTAATCCCACAGAATGTGGAAGTTATTGAATAATAACATTAATATTGCAAACAAGTAAAATCTTACTTTTAATAAGTAAAATCTTACTTTTAATGATCTAAAAGACTATTCAAAATGATTGCAGCAGTATATTGACAGAAAACTTCCAGAAATGCAAGCTGGATACAGAAGAGTATGTGGAACAAGGGATATCATTGCTTATGTCAGACGCATCTTGGCTCAAAGCAAAGAATACCAGAAAGATGTTTGTTGTTGTTGTTGTTAAGTGCCGTCGAGTCGTTTCCGACTCATAGCGACCCCATGCACAGCAGAAAGAAACACTGCCTGATCCCGTGCCAGCCCCACAATCCCTGCTATACTCGAGCCCATCAT
>NW_006921649.1:2305102-2364824 GCF_000298275.1 Orycteropus afer afer
CCTTTGTGATGATGAATGCCACGCCATTCCTTTTCAAACTGTCATTCCCAGCATAGTAGATCATATGGTTGTCTGATTCAAAATGGCCAAAATCAGTCCATTTCAGCTCACTAATGCCGAGGATATCAATCTTTATGCATTCCATTTCCTTTTTGACAACTTCCAATTTTCCCAGATTCATACTTCATACATTCCATTTTCCGATGATTAATGGATGTCTGCGGCTGTTTCTCTTCAATTTGAGTGGTGCCACTTCAGCAAATGAAGTCCTCGAAAACTCTCTCTTTTCCATATGAGTAAGGCTGGGTTTACTCAGATGTTGCAGCTCTTTCCCAGTCCTATTTTGTGAGCCTTTTAGCCTAAACGGACTATTCCTAAAGTTGTGCGGTAATGTACCAAACAGTGTTTTATTGACTATGCAAAGACATTTGAGTGTGTGGACCATAACAAATTGTGGATAACATTGAGAAGAATGGAAATTCCAGAAAATTTAATTGTACTCATAAGGAACTTGTACATTGAACAGGAAGTTGCTGTTCAAACAAAACAAGGGGACACTGCATGGTTTAAAATCAAGAAGGGAGTGCATCAGGGTTGTGTCCTTTCCCCATACTCATTCAATCTATATGCTGAAAAGGTGGATTATGTGAAGAATGTGTCATTAGGATTGGAGGAAGAATCATTAACAACCTGAGATACACTGGTGACACAACTTTGCTTGCCGAAAGTGAGGATGACTTGAAGTACTTACTGATGAAGATTGAAGAATATAGTCTACAGTATGGATTACATCTCAATATAAAGAAAACAAATATCCGCACAACTGGTCCCATCAGCAACATTACGTTAAGTGGAGAAAAGATTGAAATTGTCAAAATCTTCACATTACTTGGTTCTACAATCAACTCCAATGGAAGTAGCAGTCAGGATATCAGATGACGTATAGCACTGGGCAAATCAGCTGCAAAGGATCTTTATCAAGTGTTAAAGAGCAAAGATGTCTCCTTGAGGACTAAGGTGTGCCTGACTCAAGCCATGGTATTTTCAATTTTCTCATATGCATGTGAGAGCTGGACAATGAATAAGGAACATCGAAGAATTGATGCTTTTGAGCTGTGGTGTTGGTGAAAGATGTTAAAAGTGCTGTGGATTGCTAAAAAGAACTAACAGGTCTGTCCTGGAGGAAGTGCAGCCAGAATGCTCCTTGGAGGCAAGAATGGTCAGACTTCTTCTCACATACTTTGGTCATGTTGTCAGAAGAGACCAATCTCTGAAGAAGGATGTCATGCTTGGTAAGGTGGAGGGTTGACGAAAGAGGGGAATGGGATGGATTGACACAGTGGCTGCAGCAATGGGCTCAAGTATAGCAAGAATCGTGTAGCTGGCTCAGGACCAGTCAGTGTTTTGTTGTGCTATGCATAGGGTCGCTATGAGTCAGGGATGACTCGACACACCTAATAACAAGAACACCTGTTCAAGGGCAAGTTTAAGAGTCTCTTCTGACACGCATTTTGGTGTTTTCTTCCTTTCTTGCCTTTTTAATGACCTCTTCTTTTCTTCATGGATGATATTTTTGATGTCAACCCACAATTCCTCTGGTTTTCGGTCATTGGTGTTAATGCATCAAATCTATTCTTTAAATGGTCTCTAAATTCAGGATGGATATTATCAAGGTCATATTTTGGCTCTCATGGATTTTTTTTAATTGTCTTCAACTTCAACTTGAATGTGCATATGAGCAGTTGATGATCTTTTCCACAATCAGCTCCTGGCCTTGTTTTGAGAGAAAATGTTGAAATTCTCCATCACCTCTTGTCACAGATGTAGTCAATATGATTCCTGTGTATTCCATCTGGTGAAGTCCCCATATATAGTCATCACTTATGTTGCAATTAGTAAGTCATTGGTCTTGCAAAATTCTATCATGCAATCTCTTGTGTTATTTCTATAACTAAAGCCGTATTTTCCAACTACCAGTAATTCTTCTTTGTTTCCAACTTTTACATTCCAATCACCAGTGATAACACATCTTGATTGCATGTTCAGTCAATTTCAGAATACAGAAGTTGGCAGAAATTTTCAATTTCCTTATCTTTGGCTTGGGGTTTGGTACATAAATTGGAATAATAGTAGCATTAACTGGTCTTCCTTGTAGGCATATGGATATCATTCTATCACTGACAGCATTGTACTTCAGGACAGATATTGAAATAGTCTTTGTGACAATGAATGCCATACCATTCCTCTGCAATTTGTCATTTCTGGCGTAGTAGATCATATGGTTTTCTAATTCAAAATGGCCAAAACCAGTCCATTCCAGCTCACTAATGCCTAGGATATCGATCTTTATGCATTCCATTTCATTTTGACAACTTCCAGTTTTCCTAGATTCATATGTTGTACATTCTATGTTCCAATTATTAATATATGTTTGCCTCTGTTTCTACTCATTCTGATTTATGCCTCATCAGCCATTGGAGTTCCCAAAAACTTACTCTATCTATATCATTAAGGTCTTCTCTACTTTGAGGAATCAACTCTTCCCTAGTCAAATTTTGAGTGCCTTCCAACCTGATGGACTCATTTTCCAGCACTATATTGGGTAATGTGTCAGGCCTGTTCATAAAGTTTTCCAGTAATACATCAGACAGTGTTTCATGCTATTCATATGGTTTTCAATGGCCAGTTCTTTGAGAAGTGAATGACCTCTTCTTCTGAGTCTGTCTTAGCCCAGAAGCTCCGCTGCAATCTGTCCACCATGGGTATACCTACTGGCATTTTGCAACACAGTGGCATAGCTTCCAGCCTCACAGCAACACATAATCCACCACAGAATGACAAACAGACAGACAAGTTCATCTCCCTTAGTTGTTTCTAACCTCTCTGCACTTCCCTACCTTGGACAAGAACTTTAACATAGAGCTTCCCAGAAGTGAAAAGCAATCCCCAGCCCCAAGGTTGCCTACCTCAGGTCCCAGCCTTAATACAGAGCCACACCCAAGTGAAAAGCAGCCTCCAAACCCTGGGCCGGCCTACCTCAGGCTCTGGCCTTAACATAGAGCCACCCCAAGTTAAAAGCAGCCTCCAAACCCTGCCCCTGCCTACTTCAGGCCCCGGACTTAAGACAGAGGCACCCCAAGTGAAAAGCAGCCTCCAAGCCCCGAGCCCACCTACCTCAGGCCCCAGTTTTCATATGGAGCCACACCCAAGTGAAAAGCAGCCTCCCAGCTGCTTTTCAAGCATTGAGATAGGGAATATTAAATCTGTTTTTAACAGTGTTATTGCAAAATGGTAATTGTATTTAAATATATTTTTAAGTTGAACTCTCCTGTTATCTAAATCATGTTTGATAAAAATCACTGAATTGTGAATGTAGTAAGGGTTATATATGATAACTACATATCTTAACATTTACCTAGTTTGAAGTAGCATAAAAACTACACCTATCAGTGAAATACTCCTCATTCATGTCTGATGACAGAATATGAATTTAGAAAATGTTATCAAAATGATGACCAAGATTTGTCTTTACTCCATAGTAGATTTTGAAACTCTGGCACAGAAAAAATATATTAATTATAAATTAAAAGAAATAATTGTAAGTACTATTTAAATAATAAAATTATACTGTAAACTTCAAAGACTGTCAACATGGAAATAGTTTCAAATAACTAGGTGGACACGATAATGAAAAAGAAAGGGAAAAAAATTAATTAGTTAGTTAATTCAATAAATAGTTACTGAGTACACACTATCTGCCTGAATTAGACAGATAGACTTGACAATGCTATGGAAATCGAGTGAAAAAGAAAGCAAGATTTCAGTTCTCAAAGAAATTATTTTCTTTTAGGAAAGATGGAGAATAATGAAGAAGTTAAAAAAAAATAAGCAATATGCTTATATATGTTGGCAAGTGTTCCATAGAAAATCAATAAGCAAGGAAATAAAATAGAATACCTTGAGATAGAGTGGATGATAACAGTTTCTCTGTGGAGAGGACATTTACGCTTAGGACTAAAGATATGAATGAGTTAGCAATGAGAAGAAGCAGGAGAAAAATATCTAGACAAATGGAACAAGTGAAAAGAGCCAGAGTAAGAAAACCAGGAATCAAAGGCAATATAAATTTGTCTTCCCCTGCATACAATAATTTCAGTGTTGTGCTTCAAACTGACTCATCCTTCGGGCTTCTCTGCAATTTTGGGTTGTGTTTAAAAATGGGGTTGAGATGAGCAAAAGGGAAAAGAGGAGTGAATAGAACAGAAAAGATTGGATCCCTGAACCTGAGTTCTAGCAAATCTCATCATTCTTGAATGAAGAGCAAATACTGGAGGAGAGAAGAAAAATGAGCAAAGGGGAAAACAAAAAACTAATGAATTTGGTGTTGTTGTTGTTGTTAGGTGCCCTCAAGTTTGCTCTGACTTATAGCGACCCCATTCATACAACAGAATGAAACACTGCCTGGTCATATGCCATCCTCACAATTCTTGCTATAGCTGAGCCCATCATTGCAATCACTGTGTCAATCCATCTTGTTGATTGGAAACAACAACCAATATACTGCATGCCAGCTTGAATCTGTCAGCTCCGCTGTGCTTGCAGAAAAAAAGGCAGCTGCAAGCCCCACCTCCTACAGAGACGGACTTTGCAGCTTGGACTTGTCAGCTTCTATACGCTTGTGAGCCATTTGCCTAAGACAAATCTCTCTCTCTCTCTCTCTCTCTCTCTCTCTAAATATATATATATACCTTGCTGGGTTTTTTTTTGTGTTTCTCTAGAGAACCCAACCTAACACATTTGGTACCAGGAGTGGGGTCCAGCCAAGTTGACACACAGCTTCAACCATCACACTGACCCTCCACTTTATTGTGTTGTTGTCATGTGCCGTCGGGTCAGACCCAACTCATAACGAGCCCTCCTTGGGTTTCTGAGGCAGTATCACTATGGAAGTAGATTTCCAAACCTTCCTTCTGAGGAATGGCTGATGGGTTTGAACTTCCAGCCTTCTGGTTAGCAGTCAAGTGCCTTAGGCACTACGCTACCAGAGCTATGCTAATAGAAGGGAAGATAGGAGGTAGTTTAAGGAACATTCTCATTATTTGTTTGGAATGGCAAGTGAAAGAATAGGATCAGCCTCCTGCTCAGGCTAAGGCTAAATCACAGAAACAAGATACCACTAACCATGAAAGCCTCAAAGAGAAGGAAAAGAAAAAAGTAAAAACAAGGGAAAAAAAAAAAAAAAAAACTCTCTTATTCAACACGAAGCATAACACACTCAAAGGTATATAACAATGGATAATGTGAGGTTAAATTAAATACACAAAGCACAGATATTCCAATACAATTTTTTAATCACTGTTCTATATAAACAATTTTGCGATATACCTATAATACTCTTTGTTAATGATAGTGGATAATCCTGATAGACTTTATTGGGGATGATGTCTGGATACAGAAAAAAATCTTTTGATTGATTGAAGTGGCTCAGGCTATATTTTACCTAATTAAAAAAATCAAATTCACTGTTGTCAAATGGAATCCAACTAACAGTGACCTGATACCCTCCTTGGGTATCTTTACAAAAGTAGATTGCACAGATTTCTTTCCCTAAGGCATTTGACTGCTAAGGAGAAGGCTGGTGGTTCAAACCCACCAGCCACTCCTTGGAAGGAAGGTTGGACAATCTACTTCCTAGTGATTCTGCCTTGGAAACCCAAGGAGGGGCCACTATGATTCATAATTGACTTGAGGGCAGTCAGGTTTTTTTTTGTTTGTTTGTTTTTCTTCCAAGGAGTGGCTGATGGGTTTAAACCACCAGCCTTCTGATTAGCAGTCAAATGTTTTATGCATTAGGCCACCAGAGCTCCCATTTGAAAACTAGCTAGCCTGTGTGTTTAAAAGGTAAAAAATGAACCTGGGTTCTAATCTAGATAACTTCTCCTCATACATTTTTTTGGCCAGGACTCAGCTAAAGCTTTTCGGTTTGGTGTGGCTCTATATTAAAGCAAGGGCCTAATGTAGGCAGACCACAGGCTTGGAGGCTGCTTTCACTTCGCTCTATGTGAGGGTTATGTTCTGTGTCAACTTGGCTGGGCCTGGTTGAGTAACTGGGCAGCTGGTGGTAGTTAATTCTCAAGAGGAGACAGGCAATCAACTCCATGGTGGGATCTACCACAAGCAGCTGGGTAGCTGCCTTTGGGATGTGATCTGCTTCCTGTATATAAGGAGAGCCTTGGGAATGGTTTCTAGCCTGTGTCACACTTGGACCCTGGGTATAGCCATGCCGTTGCTCAGCAACCTGCTATGCTCTGCTGACCTTGGGACTTACAATCGACTTAAGTTAATGGCCTGTCGTGTGCTTTGGTAACATCAGGAGTGTGCCTTTTTACTTGTCAATCTTGGGGCTACTCAGCCTTAGCAGCCAGCAGCTGTCTGAGTGAAGAAATGCCTCTAGCTCCAGTGGGCCGGGAGCAGGAGGTAGAGCTGGACCTCCATGGTTGAGGGGCTTTCACCCAGCCCCTACAGCCTGGCACTTTGAACTCAGACTTGAAGCCTCCAAACTGTAAGAGAATAAATTCCTGTTTGCTAAGGCCATCCCATTTGTGGTATATTCTTGTCAGAGTGGCACTAGGTACCCAGAACACTATATTAAAGCAGGGGCTGGAGGTAGTGGACTGGGGCTCAGGGGCTGCTTTTCCCTTGTGGACAGCTCTATTTTAAGGCCATTGCCTGAGGTAGGCAGGTGCACAGGTGTTAAAAACAACTAACAGAGACTATCTTGTCTGTCAGTGTGTTGTCCTGTGGTGGCTTGCATGTTACTGTGAGGCTGGAGGCTGTGCCACCATGTTGCAAAATGCCAGCAGGGTTACCTATGGTTGACAGGTTACAGTGGAGCTTCCAGGCTAAGACAGACTTGGAAGAAGGAAGAGGCCATCAACATCCAAATAACTGACCAGTGAAAACCTTATTAATAGAAGTGAAACACTATCTGATGTATTACTGGAAAACTTAAGAACCACCTGGAAACATTGTTTGATATAGTGCTGGAAGATGAGCCCATCAGGTTAGAAGGCACTCAAAATTTGACTGGAGAAAAGCTGACTCCTCAGGGTAGAGACAACCTTAATGATATGGATAGAGTAAAGCTTTCAGGACCTCCATTGGCTGATGTGGCACGACTCAAAATGAGTAGAAACAGACGCAAACATCCATTAATAATTGGAACATGGTATGTACGAAGTATGAATCTAGGAAAATTGGAATTTGTCAAAATGAAATGGAACACATAAAGATTGATATCCTCGGCATTAGTGAGCTGAAATGGACGGGTTTTGGCCATTTTGAATCAGACAACCACATGATCTACTGTGCTGAGAATGAAAAATTATAGAAGAATGGTGTGGCATTAATTGTCACAAAGACTGTTTCAAGATCTGCCCTGAAGTACAGTGCTGTGAGTGATAGAATAATATCCATATACCTATAAGGAAGATCAGTTAAAGCTACTATTATTCAAATTTATGTACCAACCATCAAAACCCAAAGATGAGGAAACTGAAGATTTTTACCAATTTCTGTAGTCTGAAATTGACTGAACATGCAATCACGATGTGCTGATTATCTCTGTTGACTAGAATGCAAAAGGTGTAAACAAAGAAGAGCTACCAGTAGATGGAAAATATGGCTTGGTCACAGAAATAACACTGTAGATCACATGATAGAATTTTGCAAGACCAATGACTTATTCACTGCAAATACCTTTCTTAAACAACATAAGCAATGACTATACACATGGACTTTGCCAGTTGGAATACACAGGAATCAGATTGACTATATCCATGGTAAGAGGTGATAGAGAAGTTCAATATCTTCAGACAAAATGAGGCCAGGTGTTGGTTGTGGAAAAGGCCATCAACTGCTCGAATGCACATTCAAGTTGAAGTTGAAGACAATTAAAACAAGTCCATGAGAGCCAAAATATGACTTTGATAACATCCTTCCTGAATTTAGAGACCATTTAAAAAATAGATTTGATGCATTGAACACCAATGACCAAAACCAGAGGAACTGTAGAATATGAAGAACATCATCCATGAAGAAAGCAAGAGGTCATTAAAAAGATAAGAAAGGAAGAAAAGACCAAAATGTATGTGAGAAGAAACTCTGAAACTTGCCCTTGAATGGATAGTAGCTAAAGCAAATGGGAAAAAATTGACAAGATAAAAGAGGTGAACAGAAGATTTCAAAGAGCAGCTCATGACAACAAAGCCAATTACTATAACGAAATGTGCAAAGATCTGGAGTTAGAAGACCAAAAGGGAAGAACACGCTCAGCATTTCTCAAACTGAAAGAACTGAGGAAAACATTTAAGCCTCGAGTTGCAATATTGAAAGATTCTATGGGCAAAATATTGAATGATGCAGGGAGCATCAAAAGAAGATGGAGGGAATATGAAGTCACTGTATCAAAAAGAATTGGTCAATGTTCAGACATTTCAGAAGGGTGCATGTGATCAAGAACCAATGGTATTGAAAGAGGAAGTCTAAGCTTCACTGAAGGAATTGGTGAAGAACAAGGCTCCAGGAATCGATGGAATAACCATTGAGATGTTTCAACAAATGGATGCATGCTCAAGGTGCTTACTCATTTATGCCAAGAAATTTACAGGACAGCTACCTGGCCCACTGATTGGAAGAGAACCATATCTGTATCCGTTCCAAAGAAAGGTGATCCCACAGAATGTGGAAATTATAGAACAATATCCTTATTATCACATGCAAGTAAAATCTTACTGAAGATAATTCAAACATGATGGCAGTATATTGACAGAGAACTTCCAGAAATGCAAGCTGGATTCAGAAGAGAACATAGAACAAGGGATACCATTGGTGATGTCAGATGGATCTTAGCTGAAAGCAAAGAATTACAGAAAGATGCTTATTTGTGTTTTATTGACCATGAAAAAACATTTGATTGCGTGGATCATAACAAATTATGGATAACATTAAGAAAAATGGGAATTTCAGAACACTTGATTGTACTGATGAGGATCCTGTACATAGATCAGAAGGCTGTTGTTCAAACAGAACAAGGAGATACTGCATGATTCAAAATCAAGAAGGGAGTGCATCAAGGTTGTATCCTTTCACCATACTTACTCAACTTGTATGCTGAGCAAATAATGTCAGAAGCTGGATTATGTGAAAAGAATGTGGCACCAGGATTGGAGGAAGACTTGTTAACAACCTGCAATACACAGATGATACAACTTTGCTTGCTGAAAGTGAGGATAATTTGTTCAAGTCTTTGATGAAGATCAAAGACTACATTCTGCAGTATGGATTACACCTTAATGTAAAGAAAACAAAGATCCTTACAATTCATCCAATAAACATCTTCAAGGTGGATGGATAAATCATTGAAGTTGTCAAGGATTTCAAATTACTTGGTTCTACAGTTGACACCAAGGGAAGCAGCAGGCAAGACATCAGACAACATATTGCATTGGGCAAATCTGCTGCAAAAGACCTCTTTCAAGTGATGAAGAGCAATGATATCTCCTTGAAGACTAAGCCAGGGTATTTTTCAATCACCTCTTATGCAAATGGGAGCTGGACAGTGAATAAGGAAGACCAAAGAAGTGTTGATGTTTTTGATTTGTGATGTTGGAGAATACTAAGAGTACCATGGTCTGCTAAAAGGACTAACAAATCTGTCCTGGATGAGGGGCACCCAGAATGCTCCTTGGAAGCAAGAATGGCCAGATTTTGTCTCATCTACTTTGGTCATGTTGTCAGAAGAAACCATTCCCTGGAGAAGGATGTCATGCTTGGTAATGTGCAGGGTCAACGAAGAAGGGTAAAACCCTCAACAAGATGGATAGACACAGTGGCTGCAACAATGGGCTCAGTTATAGCAAGGATCATGAGGCTGGTGCAGGACCAGGCAGTGTTTCATTCTGCTGTGCATAGGGTTGTTATGAGTTGGAGACAACTCAACAACACATAACAACAACAACTCAAAAGTTGAAGTAGCTCTTTTGGAGTGGTGGAAGCATTTGGCTGCTAACCAAAAGGTTGGCATTTCATACCCACCAGGCACTATATGGAAGAAAGATGTGGCAGTCTGTTTTCATAAATATTTACAGCCTTGGAAACCTATAAGAAAGTTTTACTCTGTCCTATAAGGTCACTATGGATCAAAATTGACTTGGTGGCACTGGGTTTGGTTTTGGTTTTCTCCTAAAGTTATATAGCATGGGATTTCACCAAAAGGGTTCCTTGGGTTCAACCTAAGTGGAGGAAAGGGAAAAGCATATTTTGCTCAAATTGTTTTTACTCTCTGGCTGGCACTTCCAAAGATGTTGTAATCTGTACACAAAAAAAGCTAATGGTTGCTTGACAATAATGACTCCCTCACACATTTAAAGAATTTTTGCAGTTTTGGGAAATAGAAATAAACTGAAAGAACATATTTAAAGATTAAGTTTGGTTAAATACAGGAAGTCCCATTGAATGTCTGACTTTGGACAACTCTTACTTTCACTTTAATATTGTGTAAATTTACTCTCACTTTGAAATGGTTGAACCAACCCTTACTCATAATAAATTATTTATCACCATCACTTTCACTTGTTGCATGTGCATCCTTTGTATTGTTGAAAAGACTTAGACTTTTTCCTCACATTAAAGTAAGGCTAAGTATGAACTGTATGCACCTGGTCTGATTTACCTGTTGTTGTTGTTGTTGTTGTTAGCAGTCAGCTCTGACTCATAGCCACCCTATGCACAACAGGACATGAGCATGGTATGTTCTTCCTTTTACATAATTCTCTTATAGTTTCTTGAAGTAGTGTTTTGTAGTTTTCTTTGTACAGGCCTTGTGTGTTCCTAGTGAGATTTCTTCCTAAGTATCTCCTCTTTTTTCAGGCATTGTAAATGGTACTGATTTCTTTTCAGAGACCTCTTTGCTGGTGTAGAGGAATCCAACTGATTTCTGAAGCTGATCTTGTATCCTGCCACTATGGTAAATCTTTCAATAAGTTCCAGAAGTTTTCTTGCTGACTCTCTTGGGTTTTCTATGTATAGGATCATATTATCAGCAAATAGGGATAGTTTTACTTCTTCATTACCAATTTAGATGTTTTTGATTTCCCTTTCTTGCTTTATTGCCCTGGCTAGGACTTCCAATACAATGTTGAATAAAAGTGGAGATAGAGGACATCCTTGTCTGGTTCCTGTTCACAAGGGGAATGATTTGAATTTCTCTCCATCGAGAATAATATTGGTTGGTTTTGCATATATGTACTTTATTGTGTTGAGGAATTTGTTTTCCATTTTGCTGAGAGTTTGAATCAGGAATGGGTGTTGGATTTTATTAATTGACTTTTCTGCATCGATTGATATGATCATGTGATTATTTTCCTTTATTTTACTTATGTGATGGATTACATTGATTGTTTTTCTGATGTTGAACCATCCTTACATACCTGTTATGAATTCTACTTGATTATGATGTGTTATTTTTTTGGATATGTTGTTGGAGTCTAATGATGAGGATTTTGTTGAGGATTTGTGCACCTATATTCATGAGTGATATTGGTCTGTAGTTTTCCTTTCTAGTGGTGTCTTTGCCTGGTTTTATTATCAGGGTTATGCTTGCTTCAAAACATTATTTAGGAAGGATTCCATACTTTTCTATGGTCTGGAATGGTTTGAGTAGGATCAGTATCAGCTCTTCTCTGAAAGATTGGTAGAATTCTTCAGTGAAACCATCTGGACCAGAACATTTTTGTTGGTAATTTTTTTTTTTTTTAATGACCTGTTCAATTTTTTCTTTTGTTATGGGTCTATTCAAAATTTCTACCTTAGTTTGTATTAGTTTAGGTAAGTAATGTATTTCTAGAAATCAGTCAATTTTTTGTGGTTTGTTAGGCCTTGTCACTTATTGACCTTGGGTTTGTCAGCCTCAGCATCCAGCAGCTAAGTGAACAAAAGCCTCCAGCTTCAGTGGGCCAGGAGAAGGAGGCAGAGCTAAAGCCCAAAGTTTCACCCAGTATAAGAATATACTGTAAATTATATGTAAATATATATATATATATATATATATATATAAGCTCTGGTAGCATAGTGGCTAAGGCTCTTGACTGCTAACCAGAAGGCTGGTGGTTCAAACCCACCAGCCACTCCTTGGAAGGAAGATGGGGCAATCTACTTCCTTAGTGATACTGCCTCAGAAATCCAAGACGGGGTCACTATGAGTCGGGGCCAACTCGATGGCACATAACAACAACAACTATATATATATATGGTAAGATCATACTGAAGGAAGAAGTCAAAGCTGCACTGAAGGAATTGTCAAAGAACAAGGCTCCAGGAATTGACAGAATACCCACTGAGTTGTTTCAACCAACATATACCCTACTGGAGGCACTCACTCGGTTATACCAAGAGATTTAGAAAACAGCTACCTGGCCAGCTGACTGGAAGAGATCCATATTTGTACCCCTTACAAAGAAAGATGATCTCACAGAATGTGGAAATTATCAAACAATATCTTTAATATTGCACACAAATAAGACCTTACTGAACATAATTCAAAAATGGTTGGAGCAGTATATTGACAGAGAACTTCCAGAGGTGCAAGCTGGATTCAGAAGAGGAGGTGGAAGAAAGGATATCATAGCTGCTGTCAGATGGACCTTGGCTCAAAACAAAGCAAAGAATACCAGAAAGATGTTTACTTGTGTTTTATTGACTATGCAAAGGCATTTGATTGTGTGGATCATGACAAATTGTGGATAACATTCAGAAGAATGGGAATTCCAGAACACTTAATTGTACTCATGAGGAACCTGTACATTGACCAGGAGGCTGCCATTCAAACAGAACAAGTGGACACTGTGTGGTTTAAAATCAAGAAGGGAATGCATCAGGGTTGTATCCGTTCTCTATACTTCTTCAATCTATATGCTGAGAAGCTGAATTTTATGAAGAAGAATGTGGCATTAGGATTGGAGCAAGAGTCATTAACAACCTGTAATTTACTGATGACACAACTTTGCTTGCTGAAAGTGAGGATGACTTGAAGTATTTACTGATGAAGATTGAAGAATATAGTATACTCAATATAAAGAAAACAAAAATCCTCACAATGGACCTATAAGCAGCATCATGATAAATGGAAAAAAGATTGAAATTGTCAAAGACTTCACATTGCTTGGTTCTACAATCAAGGCCAATGGAAGCAGCAGTCAGGACACCAGATGATGTATAACGCTGGGCAAGTCAGTTGCAAAGGACCTCTTTCAAGTGCTGAGGAGCAAAGATGTCTCCTTGAGGACTAAGGTGTGCCTGACATAAGCCATGGTATTTTTCAATTGCCTCATATGGATGTGAGTGGTGGATAATGAATAAGAAAGACCGAAGAATTTATGCTTTTGAGTAGTGATGCTGGTGAAGAATGCTGAGAGTACCATGGACTGCTAAAAGAACTAACAGATCTGTCCTGGAAGAGGTGCAACCGAAATGCTCCTTGGAATTGAGAATGGCCAGACTTCGTCTCACCTACTTTGGTCAAATTATCAGAAAATACCATTCCCTGGAGAAGGATGTCATGCTTGGTAAGGTAGAGGGTCAATGAAAGAGAGGAAGGCCCTCAACGAGATGGATTGACACAGTGACTGTGGCGATGGGCTCAAGTATAGCAAGGGTCATGGAGCTGGCGCAGGACCGAGAGGTGTTTCGTTCTGCTGTGCATGGGGTCACTATGAGTTGGACACAGGCAGATGCCACCTGTCAACAACAAATCCCTATCTCCATTTGGTTCACCTATATCTTCAGGTAACTCTTTTTACTGATTTCTGTATAAGATCATTTTCAGTGAAATACAAGGATATTTAAACACATTTCTATTGCCATTGCCTTACTTTTTAGACCAAAATTGCCCTACTTTTTAAAGTCATTTTCTCTTTGCTTACTTTCATTTTACTATATATTTTGGAGAGTTCTATGTCAATTATATTTCCTTCTTTCTTTTTTGTTTGTTTTATTTTTCCAGTCACATGGTATTCCATTTTGTGTGCATGTACCACAAATCAAGTGTCATTACTTTATTTCTAAATTCTTCAATCATTTCTAATCATTTGCTATTAAATAATATTGCAGTAAAAACCTTGTACCTATTTAATTTAGCACCTAAGGCATTTGACTGGTAACCAGAAGGCTGGCAAATTCAATCCCACCAGCCACTCCTTGGAAAGAAGTTTGGACAATCTACGTCTGTAATGATACTGCCTTGGAAACCCAAGGAGAGGTCACTATTAGTCAGCGATGACTCGACGGCAGCGAGTTTGGTTTGGTTTAGTAAAGTGCCACAGAAAAATACATTCTTGAAGGTCATTTTGCTCTTAGAAATTATACTTTTAATGGATAACTATTGCCAGATTCCACTCATAGAACTTGTGTCATTTTGCTGTCTCTCACTAGCCACTCTGAGAAAAATATTATTACACAAATGGAAACAAAGTGTGGTTTTGATTTGAATTTACCTTTTCCAAAATAATATTGAGAATCTTTTCATATACTTATGAAAGATTTGCCTTTCTCTTTTTCCCATTAACTCTCTATTCTTCTCTGCTAATTTTTAAAATTAGGTTCTTGGTCATTGTTCTGATTACCTAGTGCTATTCCGACAAGAATATACCACAAATGAGATGGCCTTAACAAACATGAGTTTGTTTTCTTACAGTTTGGAGGCTTTAAGTCCAAGCTCAAAGTGCCAGGCTCTAGGGACTGGGTGAAACACTTGACCTTGGGCTGCAGCTCTGCCTCTTCCTCCAGGCCCACTGAAGCTAGAGGCATCTCTTCACCTCAGGCAGCTACTGGCTGCTGAGGCTAACAAGCCCAAGGTCGACAAATAAAATGGCACAGTTCCGATGTTACCAAACCACATGGCAGGCCATTAATTCAAGTCCATTGAAAGTCCCAAGATTGGCAGAGCATGGCAGGCTGATGAACAATGACAGGGCTACATGCAGGATTTAAGTGTGCCATAAGCTAGAGATCATTCCCAAGGCTTCTCCTTAGATACAGAAAGCAGACCACATCCCAAAGGCAGCTATTTAGCTGCTTGTGGTAGATCCCACCATGGAGTTGATTGCCATTCTCATCATGGGGAATAACTACCACCAGCTTCCCAGCCACTCAACCAGGCCCAACCAAGTTGACATACAACTGTAACTACCACAGTCATGCTTTCTTTTCAGTTTCAGTAGCCTTTTATATATTAGGAATAGTGAGCTTTCATTTGTGCTATTAATTACACATATTTTTTTCAGTTTATTTTTTTCCTATAACTTGGCTCTCTTCTTGTCTTAATTCTTATGTAGTAAAGTTTATGATAAACGTTAAGATGATAATTTTGGTTACTGTTTTGTATAGATTCTAGCTTGGCAAGGATAAAGCATGGAGACCAGTTAGGAGTTTATTATGATAATCTAGGAGAAGAATGATAGTAATTAAACTAGAGTGACAACAGTAGAAATAATAAGTTAATAATAACTTAGCAGACCCTGGATGTATTTTGAAGGCAGAGCTAATTGAATTTGCTAATTGATATGGATTATAAGGTGGGGGGGGGGGATGAAGCCAATGTTTTTGATCTGTTCAAATGAGAAAAAAAAATGGACTTGCCATGAGTTTATATCATGCAAGATGCAGATTTGACATAAGACTTCTAAAGGAGCTGGTCAGTAGATAATTAGATAATCAAGCCCGAGAAGAGCTGTGGGCCAGAGATGTAATTTGTGAATTGCCAGTATTTAAATGATATTGAAGATCATAAGACTGGATGAGATCACAGAGGAGATGAATATAGGTAGAAAATAGAAAATGAACAAGAACTGAATCCTGGATAAATGGGAAAAAAAAAACATAAATAAAATTGAAAAGGGATGGCTAATATGGTCAAAGGAGAACTAAAAGACTGGGATCCTAACAGCTAAGTGAAAAAAATATTTTAAGGAACAAATGACATCTTTACAAAAAAGATGTTGAGTGTAAGGATATAAATTGAATTTAGCAATTTAGATGTTATATGTGACTTCTGTAACATCTGTTTTGGTTGAGTGGTGAAATAGAGGTATAACTACCAT
This sequence comes from Orycteropus afer afer, assembly GCF_000298275.1. Lineage (NCBI taxonomy): Eukaryota > Metazoa > Chordata > Mammalia > Tubulidentata > Orycteropodidae > Orycteropus > Orycteropus afer. Next base: position 2,321,257 of record NW_006921649.1, read on the forward strand.
ATGTTTAAAAGAGCATGGTAAGAAATTAATTAGATATAGAAGGCAACTATTTTCAAAATTTTTTCATGTAAAATGGAATAAAGGAATGGGTAACTAGAAGAAGATTGGGTGTAAAATTATTATTATTATTATTATTTTTAATGAGAGCAATTATAGCATTTAATATGATAATCCAAATGATAAAATAACAAAGTAAAATTTAAAGGTACTGCCTTATAGGGTTGTCAGATAATGTTTCTACAAGTGTATTTGTATGTTTGCTGAGGATGTCCAGGTATATAGTAGAGCTGACAAGGGTCAAGATTGGAGTCACTTCTTGGCCACAGCTAGCTACTCAGAGGGAGTGAATACTTGGACTTGTGGCTGGGGACCATGATCACAGGGGACATCAAGCTCAATTGGCATAACCTACTACACAAAACATTGTTCCACATCCCGCTTTGGTGAATAGCAACTGGAATTTTAAAAGCTTGCAAGCAGCCATCTAGATGAAATGATGGGTCTCTCCTCATCCAAAGCAAAGAGGAATGAAGAAAACCAAAGACACATGGAAACAATTAGTCCAAGTCAATGATACACCATGTGATCCTCAGCCTATATGACTATGAGTCCAGAAGAACTAGATGGAGCCCATCTACTACTGTCAACTACTTGGAGGGGGATCTATGTAGGTGATCTTGGATAGAGTAGGAGAACAATGCGGAACCAAACTCAAAATCATAAAAATAAATAAATAAAAGAAAAAAGGGCTAGGTTTGCTGGTCTGATAGAACCTGATGTGGAACCCCTGAGACTACGGTCCCTAGCTGCCCTTCATGTCTGGAATTGAACCCACTCCTGCGGCTTCCAGCCAAACAAAAGATAGGCATATGAGCTGAACATTTACATTAGGTAGCTACACTCCTTGGAGAGATCAATCATGGGAGAATAGAAGGTCTATGTATGCACAGGGCAACAGCTTGGGGGCAGGAATGCATGGGAGGGAAGGACACAGGGAAGAGGTAATTATGGAGAGGAAGTAGAAAGAGAGCTGTTGTATTGTGAGAAATTGCAGTCAATGACATGAGACAACGTGTATGTGAACTGGTGTATGGAAAATGAATTTGCTCCGTAAACCTTCACCCAAATCACAATAAAAATCAAAATAAAAAACTAATGGTACTGGAGAATGGAGAATTGTTCTTTAGTTATGTCCTTGAGTACATGAGAGAAAATTTGGTATACCTCACGAATGTATTATTAGGCCTTGGATGAAAAAATAGAGTTAGTATGTGTACATTTGCTCTAGCCATTCAGCTGTCCTGGACTAAGCAGAGAACTAAGTTGAACCATAATTTGGGTGTTTTAAGGGAGTTATAAGTGAAAGGGAGAAAGATGTTGGAGTTGAAATGAGTTGAATTCAATCTGGGTAAGGAAGTAAATTAGGATGGGGTGGAAGGCAAGTGTGTATATGCTAAAATCAATGGTATCCTCAATTGCCTCATATGCTTGTGAAAGCTGGACAATGAATAAAGAAGACTGAAGAATTTATGCATTTAACTTATGTTGATGAAGAGTATTGAGTATACCATGGACTGCCAGAGGAACGAAATCTGCCTTGGAAAAAGTATAGCCAGAATGCTCCTTCAAGTAAGGATGGTGATTTTTTTTTTTTTTTTTTCTCTCATACTTTGGTCATGTTATCAGGATGAACCAGTCCCTGAAGAAGGATATCATACTTGGTAAAGTAGAAGGTCAGCAAAAAAGAGGAAAGCCTTTAACAAAATGGATTGACACAGTGGCTTTTACAAAGGGTTAAAGCATAGCAATTATCGTGATGATGGCACAGGTCCAGGCAGTGTTTTGTTCTGTTGCACGTAGGTTCACTGTGAGTTGGAACCAGTTCGATGATAACCTAATGACAACAACAACAGTAAGAGTAACATTTATCTATGTTGGAAATTAGTGGGAAGAACTCAAAATATCACAGATGAAGTTTAGTGAGTAGAATGCTTGGAATGGAAGTAATGGAGAAAATGCAATAATTGGTAAAGACAAAAAACTGGTTAATGTAACAATGTGGTGGCTGGGAGTACAATCATTTCAAGAGGTAGTCAAGAAACAGACCACGTTTTTGAAAGGTACGTCTATAAAATTTTGAAAATCATTCAGGAGATAAGACAGGAGTATTGTTGAAGAAAATAACAGGGAATGAGGTAATAACATCCTCAAGGAATGAGTGGAGGTTTTGCATCAGTCTGTAAACGACAACAAAAAGTTTTACTATTTGTTTGGTTTTTACTGACCTAGTTTTACATCTAGATTCTCACTTCAATCATTATTCAGTGAAAACATTTTAAAACATATAAATCATCTAGCTCTAAAACTGGAGCTCTGGTGGCGTGGTGCCTAAGGCATTTGTCTGCTAACCAGAAGGTTGGTGGTTCAAATCCACTAGCCACTCCATGGAAGGAAGACTGGGCAATTTACTGCTGTAAAGATTTATCACCCTGGAAACCCAAAGTTGGTGACTATGAGTGGGAATCAACTCAATGGTAGTGAGGTTGTTTGTGTGTGTGTGTGTTTTGTTGTTAGCACTAAAAATTACTTCAATTGATTTAAATATGATTTTTAAAAAAAAAAAAAAACAAAGAAAATAGTTTGCAGTAGAAAGATCTACATGCAGAACACCTACCCCAGGGTGATGCACCCACCTACTCGAGGGAGATACACCCCTTAGAGCAACTGGCCGTGGGGTACCAGAGGAACAGCATTCACATAGAGGAAAAGCTGAATAGACAGGAATGCCTAGTTATAAAGGGCTTAGGGAGGAGGTAGTCACAGAGACAGGAGGGGAGTAGAGTTTGTTATGGTTTGGGGTGGTAATCTGGGCATTAAGTCAAATGTACACAAACTGTTGAATGTAAAACAAATTTTGCTCTGTAGATTTGCACCCAAAGCACAGTTAAATTAAAAGAAAAAGAAATTACATATTGAAAGGGTTAAATAAGATCTATAATATACTAAAGTACTACTGTTAGACTATGTTGTTGTTATGTGCCATTGAGCTGTACCCGACTCATAGTGACCCCTCCTTTGGTTTCTAAGGCAGTATCACTATGGAAATAGATTGCCTCATCTTCCTTCCGAGGAGTGTCTGGTGGGTTTGAACCACCAGCCTTCTGGTTAGCAGTCGAGTGCTTTAGACACTATGCTACCAGAGCTCCTACTCTTAGACTATAACTAACCAATACCAGACTCAACTGCCGTCAAGTCGTGAGTGCCTGTTGATTCTGACTCATAGTGACCCCCACTGGGTTTCTGGGCCTGTGGGTCTTTCTTTGTGGAAAAGACTGCCCCATCTTTCTTCCAAGGAGTGGCTGGTGGGTTCATACCACTGACCTTTTGGTTACCAGCCAAACACCTTAAGCACTTCACCACTGGAGCTCTTTTTAGTATATAAAGGTACTAGTAACACTCAGCATCTCACTTACTGTAAAGCGCCAATAACTGCTTTTATGATTGGTACTAAAGGTGAGAGGTCTGGAGGGTAACACAGCTTTGTCTGATGCTCTGCACCAAACTGATGCCATCTCTTTCACCTCTGGAATGTCCCTACTACCCATATTTATTTTGGGAAATATATTACCTTCTAAAGGAGCCCTGGTAGCATAGTGGCTAAAGCACTTGACTGCTAACCAGAAGGCTGGTGGTTTAAACCCACCAGCCACTCCTCGGAAGGAAGGTTGGGCAATCCTACTTCTGTAGTGATACTCCCTCGGAAACCCAAGAAGGGGTCGCTATGAGTCGGGGCCGACTCGACGGCACGTAACAACAACAACAACAAAGGAGCCCTGGTGGCACAGTGGTGAAAACACTTGGCTACTGACCAAAGAGTCAGTAGTTTAAATCCACCAGCTGCTCCAAGGGAGAATTGATGGGGTAGTCTGCTTTTGTGAAGAATTACAGCCTTGAAAACCTTATAGGGCAGTTCTACTCTGTCGAATAGGGTCACTGTAACTCGTTATGGACTCAACAGCAATGGGTTTTGTTTTTTGGATATCACTTCTACCTTGTAATAGTCTTTTCTGTATGTTTTTCATTCCCCATCCTAGGTGCCTTGTAAGCAGGGAACTTTGGAAGAAGGAACGATGACTAGCTTAATTGAATACAGTATAATGGAACAAAGCAAAACAAAACAAAAAGTTTGCTTGTTTTAACAAACTTACATAATACAGCTAGTATTTTTTAATTTTATTTTCTGCTCTTTCCATTTTTATCTTCCATCTTGTACTTACTTCAGCAGTGCACGTATAGCCTTATAATAATTGCTCAAGTTAACCATCAAATGTTAGAGTTCATAGGATAAATATATTATATAATCTAGTACTCTTATTTTACACCTAAAAAAAATTGTTTTTATTGTTAAGTGCCATGAAGTGGATCCAACTCATAACAATTCTATCTATGTCCAATAGAACAAAACATTGCCCAGTCCTGAGCCATTCTGACAGTCTTTGCTATATTTGAGCCCATTGTTGCAACTCCTGTGTCAATCCATCTCATTGATAGTCTTCCTCTTTTTCACTAACCTCTATCTTACTCAGTTTTACCAAGTATGATGTTCTTCTCCAGGGAATGGTTATTCCTGAAAACATATCCAAAGTATGTGACATGGAAGTCTCATCATCCTTGCTTCTAAGCAGCATTACAGCTATACTTCTTCCAGGAAATGTTTGTTTGTTCTTCTGGCAGTCATGGTATTTTTAATATTCTTTGCCAACACCACAATTCAAATGCATCAATTTTTCTGCAGACTTCCTTGTTCATTACCCAGTTTTCACATGCATATGAGGCGATTGAAAATAACAAGGCTTGAGTCAGTTACGCTTTAGTTCTCAAAGTGACATCTTTGTTTTTAAACACTTTAAAGAGTCTTTTTGTGGCTATGCAATGTGTCGTTTGATTTATTGTCTGTTGCATTCGTGGGCATTGATAGTTGGAAAGGAGCTCTGTTGGCACAATGGTTAAGTGCTCTGTTGCTATCCAAAAGGCTAGTGGTTTGGTTGTACCGGCTGGTTTGTGGGAGAAAGATGTAGTAGTCTGCTTCTGTAAAGATTTACTACCTTCGAAACCTTATGGAGCAGTTTTACCTTGTCCTATAAGGTCACTATGAGACAGAATCAGCTTACTGGCAACAGTTAAAAAAAAAAAAAAATAGCCCCATAAAAATTGTTACTTTTCCAAGGACATGTGTCTGGTTAGTGTCAGTTCTCAATTACATCTTGATACTAAGATTAATGCCTGATTTCTGGTCCAAACTGACCTACTTACTGGTATGGCAATAGGTCTGCTGAAGCTTCTCCAAAGATAGGACCAAATAAATGGCTTAGATTTTGGGACTTGAGTTTGACTTGCTCAACCTGCTCTGTGATTGGGGGGAGAAGGGGTGTGAGGCAATGATAACACAAATGTAACTTATTTCTGTTCTGAAGAGGGTATGACTCTTACTTTAAAAATTAATTCATCTGAGCCTGAGGGCTTTAAGTAAATACATTTTTATACTTTCAAATTTGGGAGGGTATTATACAATTTTAAAATATCCACAGATGTATTCAAACTGATATACCCATTTTATAGTTACTATCATTTATTTTAATCAAACAGTGGTCTCTACTATATCAGTCTTTTTTTTTTTTTTTTAGACTTCCCTTTTTTTTTAGACCCCCATTTGTTTTTATTCTTTTTTTAATCTTTATAGTGATTAGGATGAAAGTTTACATAGCAAATTCACGTTCCATAAAGCAGCTCACATATGCTTGGTGTCATGAAATTGACTGCAACTTTTCACATTGCAATAGCTCCCCTCCCAATTCCTCCCCATAGTTACCTCATTCCTGTGTCCTTCCCTCTCATGTACTTCTGCCCCTCAAGCTGTCTCCTATGCATAAACAGACCTTCTTTTCTCCCATGATTGATCTCTCCAAGAAGTGTATCTACCTAATGTAAATGTTCAGCTCATGCCTGCCTGCCTTTGGCTAGAAGCCACAAGAGTGCATTCGATTCCAGACCTGAAAGGCAACTAGGGGCCTCAGTGGTTCTATCAGGCTCTATCAGATCAGAAAACCTGATCCCTTTTTTCTTTTTTGATGATTTTGTGTTTTGTTCCACATTGTTCTCCCACTCTATCCAGGATCTCATATAGAGATCCCCCTCCAAGTGGTTGACAGTGGTAGATGGGCTCCATCTAGTTCTTCTGGACTCATAGTCATATAGGCTGAGGATTGCATGCTGTACCAGTGACTTGGACTAATTGTTTCCATGTTCTTTGGCTTTCTTCATTCTTCTTTGCTTTGGATGAGAAGAGAACCATCATTACATCTAGATGGCTGTTTGCAAGCTTTTAAGATTCCAGTTGCTATTCATCAAAGTAGGATGTGGAACAATGCTTTTATATAGTAGGTTATGCCAATTGAGCTTGATGTCCCCTGTGACCGTGGTCCCAAGACCACAAGTCCAAGTACTTCCTCCCTCTAGGTAGCTGGCTGTGGCCAAGAAGTGACTCCAACCTTGTACCTTGTTATCTCTACTATATACCTGGGAATTCTTACAAATATTCCAATACACTTGTAGAAACATTATCTGCCAACCCTATAAATGCTCATGGACACACTCCCCCTGCATAGACATACCTAGTAGTTCAGCCTGTCTACCCATCTATCCAACTGTAGATCAATGTTTGCCTTCACTGATAATGCAGTACTGTATGTGCAAAAGAGTTCATCTTTGTTGTCTGCACCTCCCATACACCTCTCTCTGTCTTCCTCTTCTTCAGTGCCACCATGTTGATCACTCACATTTGGTACGTTACCCTTCTCTTCACCCAAATCAATACTTGTCTCTACCTATCTAACAGTGTTTCCTCTCCTCCCCCTCACCCCATGTAACCAACAAGGAAAATTTCCTTCCATATATGAATCTTTCCTTAACTTTTTACAATAATGGACTAATACGATATTGTCCTATGACTGACTTATTTCAGTCAGCATAATATCCTTTAAGTTCATCAACATGTGGTGTTTTGCTGATTCTGTGTTATTCTTTAGGGTTGCATACTATCCATTGTGTGTATGTACCATAGTTTAGTTATCCATTCTTCTGCTGATGGGCACCTAAGTTGTTTCCATCTTTTGGTTATTGTAAATAGTGCTCCAATGAACATGGGTGTGCATATATGTGTTCTTGTCCTGGCTCTCACTTCTTCAGAATATATACCTAGTAATGGACTTGGCTGGGTCAAGTGGTATGTCTAATTCCAATTTTTTAAGGAATCTCCATACTGCTTTCTACAGTGGTTGTACCATTTTATGCCACTAGCAGTGTAGGAGAGTCTCAATCTCTCTGCATCCTTGCCAGCATTTGTTATTTTCTCTTGTTGAACTTTGGTACTAGTGCTGGGGTAAGATGGTATCTCATTATTGTTTTGATTTGCATCTCTCTAATGGCTAATGATTGTGAGCATTTCTTAATATGTTTGTTGGCCACTTGAATATCGTCTTTGATGAAGTGTCTATTCATGTCTTCTGCCCATTTTTTAATTGGATTATTTGTCTTTTTGTTGTTGAGGTATTGGAATTTTCTATAAATTCTGGGGATAAGTCCCTTGTCAGATATGTCATTGACAAATATTTTTTTCACAGTGTGTAGGTTTTCTTTTGACTCTGTTGAAGAAGCCTTTGGAAGTACATAATTTAATTTTTTAGAAGGTCCCATTAATCTAATTTATCTTCAGCTATTTGTGCATTTTGAGTTATGCTTGATAGTCTATTTATGCCATATATTAGGGCCCCTCAATTTGCCCCTGGTTTTTCCTTGATGAACTTTATATTTCTAGGTTTCATATTTAAGTCTTTGATCCAGGTGGAGTTTGTTTTTGTGTATGGTGTGAGGTACAGATCTTGTTTCATTTTTCTGCAAATTGATATCCCATTTTGCTAGTACCATTTGTTAAACAGAAAATCTCTTCCTCATTTAATGGATTTTGGCCCTTTGTCAAAGATCAGCTGACCATAGGTTGATGGATCTATTTCTGGGTTCCCAATTCTATTCCATTGGTCTATGTGTCTGTCATTGTACCAATACCAGGCGGTTTTGACTACTGTGGCTGTATAGTAGTTTTTAAGATCCAGGAGTGTGAGACTTCCTACTTTGTTCTTCTTCAATAGTGCTTTGCTTATCCAAGGTCTTTTTCCTTTACATATAAAGTCAGGATTGGTTTTTCCATATACTTAAAGAATGTTGATGAGATCTGGATTGAGATTGCATTGAATGTATAGATTGCTCTGGGTAGAACTGATATTTTCACAATGTTCAATCTTCCTATCCACGAACATGGTATGTTCTTCCATTTATGAAGATCTCTTATGGTTCCTTGAAGTAGTCTTTTATAGTTTTCATTTTATAGGTCTTTGTGTCCCTGCTAAGATTTATTCTCAAATATTTAATTTTTTTTTGTAGCTGTTGTAAATGGTATTGATTTCCTTATTTCTTCTTCAGCAATCTTTTTTGCTGGTGCAGAGGAATCCAACTGATGTTTTTACATTGATTTTGTTTCCTTCCACGATGCTAAATCTCTCAATTAGTTTCAGTAGATTTTTGACTGAGTCCCTTGGCTTTTCTAGGTATAGGATCATATCATCAGCAAATAGGGATAGTTTGACTTCTTCCTTACCAATTTGGATGCCTTAGATTTCCCTTTCTTGCTTTATAGTCCTGGCTAGGACTTCCAATACAATATGGAATATAAGTGGTGTTACAGGGCATCCTTGCCAGGTTCCTGTTGCAAGAGGAATGATTTTAGTCTCTCTCCATTGAAAATAATGTTGACTGTTGGTTTTGCATAGATTCCCTAATTATGTTGAGGAATGTCCCTTCTATTTCTATTTTGTTGAGAGTTTTGATCAGGAATGGGTGTCAGATTTTATCAAATGCCTTTTCTGCATAGATTGATATGATCATGTCGTTATTTTCATTTGTTTTATTTATGTGGTTGTGATAGTTGGAGCTGTGTATCAACTTGGCTGGACCATAATTCTATGGGGTTTAAGCAATTGTGATGTGGGTTGTTCCCATGATGGGATCAGATGTATATGTTTTGAGCAGCCAATCCACTGAAAGGGAATTTCCCTAGAGGTGTGGCCTGCATCTAGGATATTTATGGACATCCTGGGAAAAGAGACACTGTTCTGTGGATTGCGATTCTTTTGTGCTGCCTACAACTGTCCATGAGCAAACAATCCACCATTCAGCCTGGTGATCTTGGATTTGTCATTGGTTGGAATCCACAGCCAGTATACTGCCTGCCAACCTTGAGCTCGTCAGCCCCTTTAGCTGAGTGAGTCAGGTAAAGCCTCCAGCTTGATGTTTGATCCAAAAACTTGGGACTTGCCAGCTTCTATAAGTGTGTGGGCCATTTTCCTAAGATAAGTTTCTCTTTCTCTTTCTCTTTCTCTTTCTCACTCTATATAAGCTTTATGGGTTTTGCTCCTCTAGAGAATCCAGTCTGACACATTTTGTACTGAGAGCATGGGGCACTGCTCTGACAGATACCTAAAATTTGGAAACAGGAGTGGAGTGCATCCTTGACCTGAGACCCTGGCAGAGAGCCCCCTGACATATGGCATGAGAGACAGCAGAAGCAGAGCCAGGAGACTGTCAGAGAGATACTGGCAGAGAGATGAGCATGAAAGATGGCAGTAGCACAGCCCAGATACTGGCATTAAACAGCAACAGACTTACCAGCCCACAGAAGAGAAAGCCAGGTGCCATTGGGTAGGCGGCTTCCTGGTGGAGTGGCATGACTTCAGGAATTAATTGGTAAAGAGACTGACATAAAATGGAGTAGTAGGTTGGCTGGCTCACGGAGGAAGAAAGCTAAGTGTCCTTTGAGCAGAAATATTTTTGGCAGAGTGGGTTGCCCTCGAGCATTAATCGGTAGAAGTGGAGAGACTAAGGAATTGGGAAGCAGAGCTGCCTCAGCCTCAAAGGGTAGGACTGTGGCCTTTGAAGCTGGGACCATCATAGCCCCCTAGGTTTCAAAGAGTTAGACCTTCAACTCGATTCTGGAGTATGGGGCTGCTCGTTCATGTGAGCAAGTGGGATGGAGCCATAGCTGCTGCCCAAGAGTGAGGGGGCAGGGCTGCCATGCCCAAGAGGTAGAGGAATGGGGTCCACAAGGCCAAAGTGATGAGGTCACCATGTAGAGGCACTAGGGGACTGGAGCCACCTAATGAGAGGCATCTGTACAGATGCCACCCTATGAAGATCTGTACAGGTGCCAAATTGACAAGGGGTGGAAATGTGGTAGTTAAATTTGTATGTCAAGTTGGCTGGGCATGGTTGAGTGGCTGGACAGCTGGTGGTAGTTATTCCCATGATGATACTGGTGATCAACTCATGGTGGGATCTAACACAACAGCTGAGTAGCTGCCTTTGAGATGTGTTCTGCTTGCTGTATTTAAGAAGAAGCTTTGGGAATAGTTTCTAGCTTATGGCATATTTGGACTCTGCATGTAGCCATGTCATTGTTCAGCATCCTGCCATGCTCTGCTGACATTGAGACTTACAGTGAACTTAAATTAATGGCCTGCCATGTGGATTGGTAACATCAGGACTGTACCTTTTTACTTGTCAACATCGGGCTTCTCAGCCTCAGCAGCCAGCAGCTGTCTGAGTGAAGAAACACCTCTAGCTCCAGTGGGCCAGGGGCAGGAGGCAGAGCTGGACTGCAAGGTTGAGAGGCTTTCACTCAGCCCCTAGAACCTGGCACATTGAACTTGGACTTAAAGCCTCCAAACTGTAAGAATAAACTCCTGTTTGTTCAAGCCATCCACATTTGTGGTATATACCTGTCAGAGCAGTAGTAGGTAACCAGAACAATGGAGGATGATGTTGATTGTTTTTCTAATGTTGAACCATCCTTGCATACCTGATATAAACCCCACTTGGTCATAATGAATTATTTTCTTGACACACTGTTGGAATCTATTGGCTAAGATTTTTTTGAGGATTTTTAATCTATATTCATGAGGGATATTGGTCTCTAGTTTTATTTTTTAGTGATGTCTTTGCCTGGTTTTGGTATCAAGGTTATGCTTGCTGCATAAAATGAATTAGGGAGGGGTCCATCCTTTTGTATGTTTTGGTATAGTTTGAGTAGGATTGGTGTCAGTTCTTCTCTGAATTTAGTAGAATTCTCCAGTGAAACGGAGCCAGGATTTTTTGTTGTTGTTGCTAATTTTTTTACAACCTGTTCAATTTTTTCTTTTGTGATGGATCTGTTCAACTTTCCCCCCTCAGTCTGTGTTAATTTAGGTAAGTAGTATGTTTCTAGAAATCTGTTTATTTCTTCCAAATTTTCAAATTTTTGGAGTACAGTTCTTCATAATATCTTAATATTATCCTTTTAATTTCAGTTGGTTCTATTGTGATGTTGCCCATTTCATTTCTTATTCATGTTATTTATATTCTCTCTCTCTTTTCCTCTATTTGCCAATGGTCCATCCACTGTATCAGTGTTGTCTGTCACAAGCAGAAAAAGGAAAGTTGATTAAACAGAGCCCAGAGATATTCTACATTGGAATTTAATTTTGTGCATAACTCATAGATGAGAAAATTCACTTGAAAACAGTATAAATCAATGCAAGCATTGAATAGAAACATATTTTTTATTTTCTAGTCAAAGCTATCATGTTCTAAAATGTATATTATAAGGCATCTTATTTCTTATCTTAATATGATACCCCACTCACTGCCATTGAGTCTATTATGACTCATAATGACTCCTATAGGGTTTCTAAGGCTGTAAATCTTTATGGAAGCACACTCCTTCGTTTTTCTCCCATGGTGCAGCTGGTAGGTTTGAACCACTGATCTTTTAGTTGGCAGCTAAATGCCTCACCACAACACCACCAGAGCTCTAAAGCAGTATGGCAGTAGCAAAATCATGTCTCTATTAGGAAAGTAAGAGTAAGTATATTTTCTAAATTCAAATTTAAAGAAAACATAACCAAAAATAATAGGGATGTAAACAACAACAACAACAAAACACCAAACTCACTGCCATCGAGTTAATTCGGACTCATAGTGACCCCCTTGGGTTTCCAAGGCAGTAAATCCTTACAGAAGTAGATTGCCCAGTCTTCCTTCTGTAGAGTGGCTGGTGGGTTGGAAGATTCCAAGAATTTCATAATTCAATACTACACTTGAATGGAGTATGAGACACAAAATAATTTCAAAATGCATATAATAGACTCAATGGAACAAAAACAAAAATGTTTATATGCAATCTTATTAGTAAGTAGATAAATTTATCTTAAAACAACTATGATATTTTTCACCCATCAACAAATCATAATTTGTTATGAACCACACAATCAAATGCTTTTGCATAGTCAATAAAACACAAGTAAACATCTTTCTGGTATTCTTTGCTTTGAGCCAAGATCCATCTGACATCAGTAATGATATCCCTCAATCCATGTCCTCTTCTGAATCCAGCTTGCATTTCTGGAAGTTCTCTGTCAATATTCCACTGCAACCATTTTTGAATTATCTTCAGTAAGATTTTACTTGCATGCAATATTAATGATATTGTTCGATAACTTCCACATTCTGTGGGATCAGATTATAATGAAATGCACAAAGACCTTGAGTTAAAAAACTAAAACAGAAGAACATGCTTGACATTTCTCAAGCAAGAAGAACTGAGGAAAAATTTAAGCTTTGAGTTGGAATATTAAAGAATGCTATGGGCAAAATATTGAATGGCACAGGAAGCATCAAAAGAAGATGGAAGAAATACACAGAGTTACTGTACCAACAAGAATTGGTCAGTGTTCAACCATTTCAGGAGGCAGTATACAATCAAGAACTGATGGTACTGAAAGAAGAACTCAAAGTTGCTCTCTCACTGGCATAAAACAAGGCTCCAGGAACTGACAGTATACCAATCAAAATGTCTCAAGAAACACAAGCACTCTCTAGTCTATGCCAAGAAATTTGGAAGACAGAAGAATTGATGCATTTGAATTAGGTTTTGAGAAATAATATTGAATATACCATGTACTTCCTTAAGAACAAACAAATCTCTCTTAGAAGAAATACAATCAGAATTTTCCTTGGAAGCGAGTGTGATGAGACTCACAAACATATATGGTGGGCACGTTATCATGGAGAAAAATATCATCCTTGGTAAAATAGAGGATCAATGAAAAAGGGAAAGATTTTCAAGGAGATGGATTTACACAGTGCTGCAACAATGGGCTCAAATACTGGAAATATCATGAGGACAGAGAAGGACCAGGTAGTGTTTCTTTCTGTTGTACATTGTGTCGCTATGAGCCAGTACTGACTGGTTGACATCCAAAAGAGAAGAACATTAACGTTGTTTTTATATGGGACACAATATATAAAGTGCATTTATGTTTTTTGATAATTATTCTCCATATGAGGATTTATGATTAGGGTTTGCTTTTCTTAATAGTATGGTAGAATTTTATGTAATTTTCACAAGTAAATACACTTGTGAATTTGTTTCAAACTTTGAGATCACTGCTTTTCAAAGTTTCTCCTCCAGCTCCCTCATCTAATGTCACAGCCATTACTGCATCAGGCCAGCTCTGCAGTCCTGCCATGGGCCATCTGCCATCTAGAAGAACCTTTGGTAGTTTTCATTTCATTAACTCTCCTTAAACCTTAGCTAAAAATATTCTCTTCTTCCTTACATATATCTTCTAACTCTTCTTCGCCAGAAATTTTGATTATGTAACTTAAAACTATAATTTGTGTTATCTTTCTGTTTTTATAATATCATTATAGATATTCTATTTAATTTTAACCCACAGAGAATGATACATTAAATATAATTATTACAAATCAGCCTTAATATTTTGGTAGTGATATTTTTATTTCACAAATACTACTTTATAAGATATCTCAAACAATGTGTTTCATTTAAAAGGAAAAAATGCAAAATACACAAAATAGAAATATAACATTTTTACTAAGTAATATGGAGAAAAATTGATTGGGGAAGAATTAAAGTATGAAATGAATGAATTCTGAGGGTAAATTTGAAAAGGAAAGCTATTAAATGAACCAGCAACTTACTCAGCAACCACTTATAGAGAGTCTGCATTATTAAAGTCTCTGTGCTAAAACTTGAAGTTGGAAGATTCTAAAAATTTCAGAATTTAATACTACACATGAATGGAGTATGAGACATAAAATAATCTCAAAGTGCATGTAATAGACAGTGGAACAAAAACACACACATATATATATGCAATCTTATTAGTAAGTAGATAAATGCAACTTAAAATAACAATGATATTTTTCATCCATCTGATTGGTAAAAAAAATATACAAGCTGACAACTATGATCTTGTTTGAATGTAAATTCTTTTATTGCTTGGATGATTGCTGGTTTCAAAGGGCAATGCATATTACCTCTGAATTTTAGAACTGCTAATAATGTAATAATGTGATTTTTGGTATACTTTAAATAATATTTATATATGTTCATATATAGCCATGAACAAAATTTCACTATTAGCTTTGTTTTGCAAAATTTTGAAATATCATAATGTCCACCACCATTTAACTGAATATATATGTATAGTATGGAATGCTTTCACTCTGGTTTAAAAAAGTTACACATACATGCATGCACATATATATATCTATAGAACATGAAGATATTTTCAAGATATATGGTTAAGTGATAAAAGTAAGTTGCTAAAAATACATAGAAAACATGTATTTGTGGATTAAAAACTAATAATTCCCAAACTCAAAAGACACTGCATTAAAATACATTTTATAAATTTATATTTAACATTTCTTTAAAGTTATATTTACTAAAATCAACATTTTATCAACACCATTTATTTAGAATTTAAATAAAGAATTAAAATTATCCATTCTGAAATACATTAACTTTTTTGTTCCTCATCTTTGATCATATAATTCAAAATGTTGCTTTTGTTGTTGTTAGGTACCACTGATTGTGTTCTAAATCAGTGGCCCTAAGTACAGCAGAACAAAACTCTGCCCAGTCTTGCACCATCCTTACATGCTTGAACCCATTGTTGCAGCCAAGGTGTGCCACATCTTGTTGAGGGTCTTCCTTTTTTTTTCTGACCCTCTACTTTACCAAGCATGATGTCCTTCTCCAAGGACTGATCTTCCATTTAACAAAGTATGTAAGATGAAGTCTGCCCATCTTCACTTCCAAGGAGCATTCTGGCTGTATTTCTTCCAAGATATATCCATTTGTCCTTGCAGTTCATGGTATATTCAATATTCTTCACCAACAACAAAAGTCAAATGTATCAGTTCTTCTTTACACTTCATTAGTCATTGTCCAGATTTCACTAGCATGAGAGGCAACTGATAATATTATGGTTTGGGTAAAAAGCGCTTTCATCTTCAAAGTCACACCTTTGTTTTTTAACACTTTAAAGAGGTCTTTTAAAGAAGATCCACCCAATGAAATCTGTCATTTGATTTCCTGACTGCTGCTTCTGTGAGCATTGATTGCGGATCTAATTAAAATAAAATCCTTGACAACTTCAGTATTTTCTTCATTTATCCTGGTAGCAAGGATTTTTGTTTTCTTTGTGTTGAAGTATAATCCGTAATGAAGGTTACAGTTTGATCTTCACCAGGAAGGGCTTCAAGTCCTCTTCAATTTTGCAAGCAAGATTGTATCATGTGTATATCACAGATTATTAATGAGTTTTCCTCCAATCTTGATGCCGTATTCTTCTTCATATAGTCCAGCTTCTCAGGTTACTTGGTCAGCGTACAGTTTGTAAAAGTATGGTGAAAGGATAAAAACTCTGATGCACACTTTTCCTGATTTTATAAACACACAGTATCCCATGTTCTGCTTGAACAAAACTGCCTCTTTTTCTATGTAAAAATTTCTCATGAGCGCAATTATTCTTATGGAATTCCCATTCTTTGCAAATTATTTTTTCATTGTTTCTGCTTATTTTTTTTTCCTGGGTGGTCTTAATATCATATTTATAACTTGATATGGAGGAAAGGAAGACTGGGCAATCTATTTCCATAGAGGTACTGACTCGGAAACCCAAGGAGGGGTTGCTATGAGTCAAATCAACTCGACGGCAGTGAGTTTTTTATGGAGGTAAATGTAAATTTTACTGATTTAACATTTACATTGTTTTAATTCACCTTGAATTAGTTTTTTCATTTGTAAATATTATTATCACTATTACTAATAATAGTAATAATTTTATATTGATAACATATTAATGTTATTATTAGTAATATCATATCCGGAGCTCTGGTGGTGCAGTGCCTAAGGCATTTGACTGTTAACTAGAAGGCCAGTGGTTCAAATCCACCAGCCAATTATTTTAGACATATAATTCTTTTGTTGTTTATTACTTTTGACTTATTCTCTCACTTCAGATTTTATAAAGGTGCATTGTTTCTAATAATGAGAAAAATATTCAACTTTAGTTTTTACCAATTTTTAATACTTGCTTTTAGGGTCAGACAACATGAATACATAAACTTTAGAGATGTAGAAAAACTAATCACATCTCTATTTATATATTAATTTACCAGTTAATAAGCATATGCAAATCACATACATTAAATAGTAAAATAATTGGGAAATATTATTTTTTTCACCTTTCATTTCAATTAATAGTTATTTCTTTGTTATCTCTGCCCAAGTTCTTTAAGATAGATACCTTCTTTAATATGGATATACCAATATTCCTAAAAGTTTTGTAACAAAACATAAATATCTATTTGCAAAACACATGGACCATCAGTTATTTTAGTTTGTTTGTTTATTTATTTGCTTGTTTGTTTTGTCCTTTGTGATAGTTAACGTTGTATGTCAATTTGGCTGGGCCTGGTTGAGTGGCTGGGTAGCTGAATGTAGTTATTCCCTGTGGTAAGACTGGTAATTAACTCCATGGTGGAATCTACTTGGATCAGCTGAGTAGCTGCTTTAGGGATGTGGTCTGCTTCCAGTATATAAGAAGCAACTTTGAGGAAGGTGTCTAGTGTATGGCATGCTTGAACCCTGCATGTAGCTGAGTCATTGTTCAGCAGCCTGGCATATTGCCCTGATGATCTTGGGACTTTTAATGGACTTGAATTGGTAGCCTGAAGTATTGTTTGGAAACATTGGGACTGTGCCTTTTTACTTGTTAACCTTGGGCTTGTCAGCCTCAGCAGCCAACAGCTGTCTGAGTGAAGAATTTCAAGGGGCCTGGAGCAGAAGGCAGAGCTAAAGTCCAAGCCTGAGGGGCTTTCACCCAGTCCCTAAAGTCTAGCACTTTGAACTTGGCGTTAAAGCCTCCAAAACTGTGAGTGAATAAACTCCTATTTGCGCAAGCCATCTCATTTGTTGTATATTCTTGTCACAGAGACACTAGGTAACCAAAACATCCTTTATGATGGTGAAGTGGTTAAGTATAGATGTTAATTCACTACACATTGACGCAACATCTGGCTTCTAAAAGGCTTGGTAATCTGGCGATGCCCAGACCTCTACAACTGCTGCTTGACAAAGCTCCAGCTGTCAAGAGTCTTGGGTGGAAGCCAATTCCACCTTTACTTTCGATTGTATTCTGGTCCGTTATCTTAATTGCTACAATAATCTTTATGGTGATCATATTCCTTCTGGTTCATCCCAGAGGGTCCAAACTGATTTTCATGTTTCCCATGAATCAGGCCACCTTCCAGATGCCTCTCTGATTTCCAATTCCAAAAACCCCAGTTTTCCTAGAAATCCCCATGATGAGCCAGAGTTAGAAAGGCCCCTGGGAATCCTAAAGACATTGAGAATTCACATTGGTGGAAAGATTTCATGGCTACTCAACCTCCTACAATACCAACCCCTGCAGCACAACATAGAAAAGGGATTACTCCTGATAGGAAGAAACCTTGGCCTAAGTGGCTGCCTCCTACAGTTAAGCCTCCTCCTAATGTAGCTTATAGAATTAATGGTAGACTTTGGTATACTCCTCAGGGAGGGGAGCCTAAACCTTCCTGATGGCCTGACCTTCCTCTTCCTTATACTGGAGCATACATAGAAGGTAAAGGAATGGTGTGGGTAAGATGGAAAAAGAGTTCCTTTTAACTCTCTCTCTTTCTTAGAGAGATTAAAACGATCAGGGCCTAGGTGTAAAACTATTGCACAGAGAAATACTCTGATCAAGCAATGGAACAGTTACTTTCAGAAATTAAAAGGCCACAAGTATATGTTGATGGACTATGTAGACCCATGTGTGCCCCCCAGGCTGGTGGTAATTCAGAGAATGGTGCCAACCCCAAGGTTGAGTCACACATTCTGGCCCCATGTTGTTTTCTTCACCCTGACCATTTCCTCATGCCTTAGTTAACCCCATTGTCTAGCACATTTTACTCATATAATGTTAATGATAGATAAGTTAGATAAGATAAGACATAAGTCTAGTTTATAAGTTAGATGATAGTTTTATAAATTTTGGATATAGTTAATTATAACAGGATTAAACTTGTATTTACTTGGAAATAAGATGTTCTAGATTAAGGGAATGTTCTGGAATGTTCTCAGTAAACAGGAACACAAATAATTTATAAAGTGTGATGAACATAGTTGTTATTGTAAAGTTAATAGCACACAGCCGTGAACTGATTCAAGAATGTACCCGGAATTGTGGGTTTGTCATTTTGCTTTGTCATTATCTCATGTAATCTGCATATAGTATAAAATAAAAAGGCCACCTCATTATGTGGGGCACATCTTCATCTTGTGTATGTCTCCTTCATCTCGCCTACACCACCTCTCCCTCAAGCATACCAGCTGAGGCTGGACCTCGGCAGTAATCCAGTTAGACTTGCAATTGGGCAGCCACTTTTCTAGAAAAAAAATGATCAAATCTGAATCATATATATTCACCTCTTTTTTGTTAAACAAACTTTCAAGTGGCATTTAATGTAACTAAATTTCTAATCTATTGACATCACTTTAGACCAAAGTGTCTTCTGGACACTGTCATTGCTCAAAATCTAATATCAGAGACCATTTCCCAGAACGTAAAGGATTTAGAAGACACCTGAATAAATGATGACTCTGTCTTTCTAAGGAATAGATTTGGGAAAAAATACTTTATATTCTAGAATGTTTGATAACTTTCTTGTGGCTTACCTCTAGATTCCTATGGGAGTGCAAGAGAAAGTATAATTTGAATCTTTTAAATGGAACATGCTTTGTGTAAACATTTTTAAACTGTCTTATCTTCACAGTAGTTTAATTTTCTATACATATATAGGGTTATGTAAATTCTTTCCATGATATTAATCTAAAATCTAATTATTGTAACTTTCTGTCAGATGTTCATAAATATATAGCATGATCCATTGTCTGTACTAAAATCTATCCTATAGGCAAGTCTCCCTCCTCATCACTCTAAACATGTACAATGACAGAGTTTCAAAGTGTTGCCTCAGTTCCTTGGCTCTTTCCTGATATGTTATGGCAAAAAACCTTGTGCTGCTTGGCTCTCAACATTATCTTCTTATTTTTTCTTCATGATACCTATTCATTTTTCATTGCTGAATAATTACCCTGAAAATGTTGAAATCCACATAAAATATTTTTATACTCATCATTAAGGAACTAATATGTTGTTTTTGTTGTTGTTATGTGCCTTTGAGTTGGACTTGACTCATAGTGACCCCTCCTTGGGTTTCTGAGGTGGTATCACTACGGAAGTAGATTGCCCAACCTTCCTTTCGAACAGTGGCTGCTGGGTTTGAACCACCAGCCTTCAGGTTAGCTAGCAGTCAAGTGCCTTAGGCACTATGCTAAAACTAGTTTTATACTAGCATACAGATATATAGTATTTACAAGTAAAATGCATGGGTTTCCTCTGAGAGTTATGCTATTATATCTGCTAAGCAGTACCTGGTCTATGGCTTTTAAAGGAACTCATATCCAAAATAAAATAACAAGGTAACATAATTTGGAAAATATATTGTTTAAGACCATTTCATAGCTAAAGCTTATTTTTGAAGACATATTTCATTAGGCCCGTAGTAGATGGATAAAGCACTAGGAAAAGATTCAGAGGAGGACCTCTATTCCAGTTCCTTAAAAATGTCAGGTTATTTCTATTATCTATTTTACATTATTATGCTAATTTTAAAAGTAGAGATGACTAGAGCTGTGGCCAATCTGCATTTGAAGCATTAGGCAAATTAATACAAGTTTGAACACTATCAGTTAAAGTAATGGTGGTAAAATTGCTCCTTTTACCATTGTATTTATACTCTCCTATTTATACTTACCCTTTGATGTCTACTAGGTGATTCTGACTCGTAGCAACTCCATAGGACCAATGGCTTAATAAAGTATCAGGTCTTAGGAAAATATTCCTTAAAGCTCTAAATTATGTGAAACTCTAGAGTACAATTGCTCTGATCTCAGAAGCACACTGCTGAAACCAAGATGAGACCTTTAGATGACTAAGACTGCTGCTGTCCAGGCAGCAGTTACATTGTCAATAGTACCACATACACACACATATACATGCACAATTTCTTTCCAGGACATCTTCACTCTCTTCATTTATAAAGGGCTTTCAAGTTTCCTGTTAAATGTGGTAGTCAGGAAGCCTACAATAGAGAAAAGGGATATGGATTAGACTAAAAAAGTTGATAATACATTAGGTAATTTTTTATGGAGCGTTTTGAAGAATAGATATCAAATCACCTTTTCCTTTTCAGTTACCTTTTGAATCTGATAAGCATCAAAGCACCGGCAGAAAATTGAGGTCCAAAGAGACTGATATATAAGCATGCAGTTTAAAAATTCAGCAAAAGAAGTAGCGTTATATCTAAGAGTTTTCTCAGAGTTATTCTGATACTCTACCTAGTCTCTATAGAGTTGTAATAAAAACTGAAAATAGAAAGAAGGAGGGAAGGAAGGAAGAAAGGGAGGAAGGGAAGGGAGAAAGGAAGGAAGGAAAAAAGGGGGAGGGTAGGAAATAGGGAAGTAGGAAAGAAAGAAGTAATCAAATATTATGGAAGTGATTTAAGTGGCTACCATAGGCTCATTACCATACCATTATTCAGAGACTCTCAGTGATGACCCACTCACCCCATATACTATATTCAAATATGTGATCTTTTAAATTCCTATATGGTGTCTGCAGTCAATGAGGAAGGATTTGGGAGCAACTCTGCCTTGTTTTCTTATAATGTACTGAGCCAAAAGCTTAGTGACTGGGTATTAGTTGAACTACTGACCTCACTGTTGATGTAGCTTTCAAAAGTGCTTAACTTACTAGCAGAGAGTAGCTTACCCCCTGGTGAAATCAGGATCAATACTTATTAAATACTTCATGAACTCTATTCATTTCTGAAACAGCCACTTGTCTGCCCTTCCTGTCATGTTCTGAATTAATTTGATATGTAATACAATTCTTACATTTTATATTAGCTTACTTGTATGCTGAAAAGGGAAAGGCAGACTGTGGATGATTGGAGGATGGAACGCAGAATATGGAATCTGTCTGCTGTTTTATCACTATCATTTCCCCTTTTCTAGGAGATTGATTATAACACAATCCTAGACAATAATTTTCCATAACATTTCTTTCTTTTGTGTTTTATTGTTGTAGTTAAGCCTAAATCCACAGAAAAACTTTAAATGTGTTTTCCATACTTTCCTCCTAGTTCTTAAAAAAAAAAAAAAAAAAAAAACTGAACTGGTTTCTGTGAGTAGAAAATCATTTTTTCCAAAGAACTCTATGAATAGTCTGAACTGAATGAAGCAAAATGGAGGATTTTAAAGTAATTATAGATGCATATAGTGGCTAAGGCACTTGACTGCTAACCAGAAGGCTGGCGGTTCAAACCCACCAGCCACTCCTCGGAAGGAAAGTTGGGCAATCCTACTTCCATAGTGATACTGCCTCGGAAACCCAAGGAGGGGTCACTATGAGTCGGGGCCGACTCGACGGCAAACAACAACAACAACAACATGATAAAATTATTTTGAGGAAGTTGTTTATTCTTTATTTTTTGCTTATAAAAGTCAGCAATGTAGAATATGTAATATAGAAAGCAAAGTACAACATAATCTCATACTTGACAGATAATATGTCTATAATGTTTTGGTACAAATTTCTTGTGTTTATAATAGCGTTGTTGTTGTTGTTGTCATGTGCTGTCGAGTTGGTCATGACTTGTGAACCCTCCTTGGGTTTCCAAGGCAGCATCACTATGGAAGTAGATTGCCCAACCTTCCTTCTGAGGAGTGGCTGGTGGGTTTGAACCTCTAGCCTTCAGGTTAGCAGTCACATTCCTTAGGCACTATGCTACCACAAGCTTCGTATAATAGCATATATGTATATATTTAAATAATTATTCATTAAAAAGTTTTATACTACTTTTGCCTAACAGTTTATAGGCATATATATTTTTTAATCCGTCTATACAGCTTTCCATTATATGAGAAAATTATCAATTTTCCCTTTAGTTCATATTTGCATGTTTTCTACATTGCTGGTTATTTTATTTTACACAATGCTGCTATGATCATGTATACACATTCTTGTATACCTCTGTATCTGTATTTTCCTGGATAACATTCATAGCATTAGAATGGCAGATTCGAAAGACTGTATAAATTTAGAATTCATCAACACTTTATGACAGCACCCATTTTTCCAGTGCAGCCAAAACATAAAATATTAACAATGTCTATAGTATTTCCAGGCTAAGAGACTCAGAAGAAGGAAGGAGCCATCTACTTCTCAAAGAATTGGCCAGTGAAAACCTTATGAATAGCAGTGAAACACTATCTGATATATTACTGGAAAACTTTATAAATAGCCCTGAAAGATTGTGTGATATAGTTCCCAAGATGAACACTGCAGGTGTGAGAAGGCACAAAATATGACTGGGGAAGAGCTGCCTCCTTAGAGCAGAGTCAATTTTCATGTGGATGGAGTAAACCTTTTGGGACCTCCATTTGCTGATGTGGCATGACTCCAAATGAGAAGAAACAGCTCCAAATGCCATTAATAATCAGAATTTGGAATGCACGAAGTATGAATGTAGCAAAATTCGAAGGTTTCAAAAATGAAATGGAACACAGCAAGATCAGTATCCTAGGCATTAGTGAGCTAAAATGGACAGATTTGGGCCATTTTGAATCAGACAACCAAATGATCTACTATGCCAGGAATGACAAATTGAAGAGGAATGGCATGGCAGTCATTGTCACAAGGGATGTTTCAAGGTTTATCTTGAAGTACAATGCTGTCAGTGATAGGATGATATCCATAGGCCTACAAGGAAGGCCAGTTAATACTACTGTTATTTAAATTTATGCACAAACCACCAAAGCCAAAGATGAGGAAATTGAAGATTTTTACCACTTCTACAGTCTGAAATTGACAAAATACACAATCAAGATGTGTTGATTGTTGTTGTTGTTGTTGTTATGTGCCGTGGAGTCGGCCCCGACTCATAGCGACCCCTCCTTGGGTTTCCGAGGCAGTATCACTACGGAAGTAGGATTGCCCAACCTTCCTTCCGAGGAGTGGCGGGTGGGTTTGAACCACCAGCCGTCTGGTTAGCAGGCAAGTGTCTTAGCCACTATGCTACCAGAGCTCCCATGTTGATCATTGCTGGTTATTGGAATGCAAAAGTTAGAAAGAAAGAAGAGTCACTGGTAGTTGGGAAACATGGTCTTGGTGGTAAAAATGACACTGGAGATCTCATGGTAGAATCTTGCAAGACCAGTGACTTATTCATTGCAAATAACTTTTTTCAACAACTTAAATGGAGGCTATACATGTAGACTTCACCATATGGAGTACACAGGAATTAGATTGACCACATCTGTGGAAAGAGATTATAGAAAACTCTGTATCTTCAGCCAAAACAAGGCCAAGAGCTGACTGTGGAACAGTCCAGCAACTGCTCATATGCAAGTTCAAGGTGAAGCTGAAGATAATTGTAACAAGTCTATGAGAGCCAAAATATGACTTTGATTATATCCCTCCTGAATTTAGAGACCATTTAAAGAATAGATTTGTTTTGTTAACACCAATTATTGAAAACCAGAGTATGTAGTTAAGTTTGTGTGTCAACCTTGGCTAGGATGGCTGGCCCATGGAGCAAGAAAGCTAAGTGTCCTGTGGGCAGGAAGATTCCTAGCAGAGTGGGTTGCCCTTCAGCATTAATCGGAAGAAGTGTGGAGACTAAGGAAACGGGAAGCAGAGCTGCCTCAGCCTCAAAGGGTAGGACCATGGCCTTTGGGGGTGGAAACATGACAGGCCCCTAGGTTTCAAAGAGCCAGACCTTCACCAACTTGGTTCTCAGCTGTGGGGCTGCTTGTTCATGTAAGCCAGTGGGATGGAGGCACAGCCACTGCCCAGGAGTGAGGGGACAGGGCTGCCATGCACAAGAGATAGAGGAATGGGGCCCACCAGGCCAAGGGGTGAAGTTGGCACTTAGAGGAACTAGGGGACTGGAGCCACCCAGTGAGAGAGATCTGTACAGATGCCACCCATTGAAGATCTGTGCAGGTGCCAAGTTGACAAGGGGTGGAATTGTGGTAGTTAAGTTTGTGTGGCAACTTGGCTAGGCCTGGTTGAGTGGCTGGGCAGCTGGGTATAGTTATTCCCCATGGTAAGACTGGTAATTAACTCCATGGTGGAATGTATTGGAGCAGCTGAGTAGCTGCTTAGGTATGTGGTCTGTTTCCTGTATATAAGAAAAAGCTTTGGGAATGATCTCTAGCTTATGTCATGGTTGAACCCTCCCAACTGGATTCAGAAGAGGATGTGGAACAAGGGGAGTCATTGCTGATTTCAGATAGATCTTGGCTGAAACAAAGAATACCAGAAAGATGTTTATGTTTTACTGACAATGCAAAAGGATTTGATTGTGTGGATCATAACAAATTATAGATAACATTGAGAAGAATAGGAATTCCAGAACACTTAACTGTACTCATGAGGAACCTCTACAGAGACCAAGATGCTGTCATTCAAACAGAAGAAGGAGATACTGCATGGTTTAAAATCAGGAAGGGAATATGTCAGGGTTATATTCTTCCATCATACTTATTCAATCTGTATGCTGCTCAAGTAATCTGAGAAGCTGGACTTCATGAAAAGCATGGCATCAGGATTGGAGGAAAACTCATTAACAACCTATGATATTCATATGACACAATTTTGCTTGCTGAAAGTGAAGATGACTTGAAGCACTAACTGAACTTTAATGACTACAGTCTGCAGTATAGATTATATCTCAACACAAAGAAAATGAAAATCCTTACACCTGGACCAATAAGCAGCATCACAATAAATGGGGAAAAGATTGATGTTGTCAAAGATTTCATATTACTTGGTTCCAAGTCAACACCTGAGGAAGCATTCATCAAGTAATCAGATGACGTATTGCACTGGACAAATCTGCTGCAAAAGACCTCTTTAAGTGCTAAAGAGCAAAGATTTCTCTTTGATAACTAAGGTGTATGTAACCCAAGCCATGGTATTTTCAGTTGCCTTATATGCATGTGAAAGCTGGACAATGAATTAGGAAGACTGAAGAAGAGTTGATGGTTTTGAGTGGTGGTGTTGGTGAAGAATCCTAAAAAGACCATGGACTGACAGAAGAAGAACAAATCTGTCCTGGAAGGAGTACAGCCAGAATGCTCCTTGGAAGTAAGAATGGCCAGACTTTGTCTCACCTACTTTGGTCATGTTGTCAGAAGAGACTATTCCCTGGAGAAGGATGTCATGCTTGGTAAGGTGGAGTGTGAACGAAAAAGGGGAAGAAGGTCCTTAACGAGATGTACTGACACAGTGGTTGCAATGATGGGCTCAGGTGTAGCAAGGTGTGGTAGTAAAGGTTGTTTTCAACTTGGTTGGGCCTGGTTGAGTGGTTGGGCAGCTGGAGGTAGTCATTCCACATGATGAAATTGGTAATCAACTCCATGGTGAAATCTACAATGAACAGCTGAGTAGCTGCTTTAGCTATGTGGTCTGCTTCTCATACATAAGGAGAAGCTTTGGGACTGGTCTCTAGCTTTTTGGCACACTTGAACCCTGCATATAGCCAAGTCATTGTTCAACAGCTTGCCATGCCCTGCTGATCTTGGGACTTCATCTGGACTTGAATTAGTGGCCTACCATGTTGTTTGGTAACATTGGGACTGTGCCTTTTTACTTGTCAACCTTAGGCTTCTCAGCATCAGCAGCCACCAGCTGTCTGAGTGAAGAAAAGTCTCTAGTTTCAGTGAGCCAGTAGCAGAAGGCAGAGCTGAAGCCCAAGGTTAAGAGACTTTCACTTAGCCCCTAGAGCCTGGTACTTTGAATTTGGACTTAAAGCCTTTGAAATTGTAAGAGAATAAACTCCTGTTTGTTCAAGCTATCCCTTTTGTAGAATTTTTCTGTTAGAGAAGCACAGAGTTAACCAAAACACAAGGATTGTGAGGCTGACACAGGACCAGGCAGTGTTTCGTTGTTGTACCTAGGGTCACTTTGAGTTAGAGCTGAATCTACAGCACCTAACAACACAACAACAAAAAATTACAACTTTGAAGAGGCAGCCCTTCCCCAGTATTTTGACTGCCTTATGACCTGAATGATTTATATTCTGGCACTATTTTGAAAATGTTTCATGGATAATCATAAAGTTTTCCAGTAATATATCAGACATTGTTTCACTGCTATTTATAAGGTGTTCACTGTTCAATTATTTGAGAAGTAGATGGCCCCTTCCTTCTTCCAAGTCTGCCTTAGTCTGGAAACTCCACTGAAACCTGTCCACCAATGGTGACCCTGCTGGTATTTGAAATAATCAGTGGCATAGCCTCCAGTCTCAGAGCCACACTCAAGCCACACCAGTACAACCTACTGCCAGGCGAGTGGTGGATAACATAATTTAGATATGTGAAAAATAACAAACCAAGGATTTTTTCTTTCTTAGTGAGCAGCAATTAGTAAAGTACATAGTTTATTTGTTTTATGATTTTTTTTTTAAATGTAAAGACTGAAATTTATGTTTTATGTTTCTCTTTGTCACCTGATTCAAAGCATATTATATTTATTTATTCTCTAGGCAAGTTTTCTACTTCCCAGCAGATCAGGACTATAAAATGCCTGTTTTTCCTCTATTTATGCACTGATGTTTTCATTAATTTGTTCATCCTAAGCTATATATGTCAGACTACATATCATAAAATATAATATAGTTTTACATAAATGACATGACATAACATGAGATCTAACATTTAAACTAAAATAAATTCATGAGAGCATCTGATATGAGCAATAAATTTTGATAGTGAGATAATTTGATAAAAATATTAATAGTGAAATTAAACTATGAAGTATTGTTGATTTGAATCTAGAGCTTTTCATTTTAATTTTCAATCTAAATTATTATTTTGGATAATAAATTTACTCTGATTTTTAAAATTTTATAAATGTAACTTCACTGTAATTTTAAGTTAATCACTGAACTTTAAAACACTTTGATTCAGGTATTGATATTAACTTCATTTTATTTGTAAGAGTTAATATTTTCTAATAGTAAAGCAGCTTTCTCTAAGTGTATGATTTTTTTTAGCCAAAGGAGCTCTAGTGGCATGGTGCCTAAGGCATTTGACTGCTAACCAGAAGGCTTGGCGGTTCAAACCCACTAGGCACTCCTCAGAAGGAAGTTTGGGCAATCTACTTCTGTAGTTATCCTGCCTCGGAAACCCAAGGAGGAGTCACACTGAGTCAGATCCAACTCCACAGCAGTGCATAGCATTGTGTTTGTTCATCCATTTAAAAATGTTTCAACAACTGCTTTTGACTAATTTATATGTATTGAATACATTTTTCTAAAACAAATTTTTTTTTCTGTAAAAAGCAACACTAAGACTATGAGTAATAATAATAATATTTAGTTCATATTTTATATTTTAAGGGCTTAATATTACCATAGCTGAAATACAAAGCAGCCATTATTCTTACTTTTTCAAAAAAGAAAAGTTAATATTCTAAAAGAATATGTAACTGTCCAAGCTCTAAAACTAAAAATTGTGCAATGAAAAATGAGAACCTTTTTGAAAATTAAACCTGAGAGGGTCTACATACATACTCAGGATAAGGCACTTTTGAGACACTTCAAATAACAAAAGAAAAAAAAAAAAAAAGTCCTTGAAATAAAAGAAGAGGGGAAATAGTGACAACGTGGGGATAGTTGGAAGATGCAGCAGAATTAATGTAATGTGGATATGCGGATATATGAGAACAGAAAAGTGAACTATTTATGGTTTTAGTCTAGGAATAAATATAACTGAAATGTCAGATGTCATAACTTCTATAAGAATTATTCAAGTGTTGTAGGATGAAGAGGATTGAAAAAAATACTGGACTGGAAATTATTTGAAAAGTGTTCTTCACTATATATATCTATGCCCTTCTTGCATATCCATTTGCCAATCTAGCATCAAAGGTTTCTGCACATTGTCACCTCCCTTTTAGGTATATCTCCTATGACTCCATTAGTTTCTAAAATGCATCTTTTTCTCTTTAGTTTCATACTTTGCTCAGTGTTGTCCCCCAGCTTAAGATGCGTTCTCTCCTCTCCAATTACTCAGTCAAATATTTCCAATACTTTGAATACACATTATCTTGTCCTTCTGCGCAGCTCTTTAGTCGTTGACACCCCAAATAAACCATCCGCCTACTAATTATCATAGAATAATAACAACTATTGTTTCCTCCTGAGTGTTTATTATGTGTCAGAGTCCCCTATAAGTGATTTCCTTGCAATATCTCTTAATTTTCTCATCAGCCTTATGAGATAGGTAATATTTTGATCCTTATTTTAAATATAAATAGTAAACTGAGACCAGAATCGTTAAGAACAGATCTTGTGTTCACATATATAGCTTGGTTCATAATTACTTTTTTAAAAATCATTATTGACTCTTTCTATTTGCATTGACTTTTTTTTATTATTTTTATTGTGATTTGAGTGAAAGTTCAAATAGCAGCTTTGTTTTCCATTCAACAGTTATAAACTTTTTGTTTTGTGACACTGCTAGCAATCCCCACGTGTAATAGCACTCTTCCCACTTCCTACTTGTGTTTCCCTTTCCCATTTGTCCTTTTTTTTCCCTATCTTTTTGTCCCTTCTGAGTTTGATCCCTGGGAAAATGCTGCTCTTTTGATCTTGTTTCACTGATTGTTCTAGGGAATGTGTACCCTTTTAGTGTTATTATTCACTTTTAGGCCTTTCTATTGATTGGATGAAAATTGAGCCATGAAAGAAAGTTCATTTCCAGGCTTGAAGGTAGACTATGGGCCATAGTCTCAGGGATCCCACCAGTCTCTGTCTGACCAGTGAGCCTGGTCTTTTTCAGGAGTTTGAGTTTTGCTCCACACTTTTTCCCACTCTATCCAGGACCTTCTATTGTGATCCCTTTCAGAGTAGCTGGTAGTGGTAGCTAGGCACCGTCTAGTTCTGGTCTTAGGGCCTAGGAAGCTGAGGTGCATGATGCTTCTTAGTCCTTTGGACTATTTGTTTCCATTTGTTTTAATTTTCTTCACTCTTCTTTGCTGCAATGGCACTCCAGTGGCACAGTGGTTAAGGTAATTAGCTGCTAAACAAAGGTCAGTGATTCATAGCCACAAGCCCTTTGTGGAAGAAAGATGAGGCAGTCTATTTTCATAAAGAATAACAGCCCTGGAAACCCTATGTCCCAGTTCCACTCTGTCCAATAGAGTCACTGTTGTTGTGGTTATGTGCCGTCGAGTCGGCCACTAGAGTCACTATAAATCAAAATTGACTCAATGACAGTGGGTTTTGGTTTGATTCTTTGCTCCAGAGGAAGAGACACCAATATTAGCACCTTAGCTGGCTGCTTGCAAGCTTCTAATACCTCAGTCATTACTCACAACAGTAGGATGTAGAATATTGCTATGTTCTCATTGAGTCTTAATCCACATGGTTTTTTTTTTTTTTTTTTTCCCTAAAAAGATTTAAATTCCTTAAGCTCAACCCCATAGCTTGGTTATCATTACCTTGGTCCTTAACAGAGTGATGGTGAACAATAGGAGCTTGTTAAAATCAGAGAAAACAATAACTAAGTGTTCAATATTAAAAACTGTCATGTTTTATTAAATAGTTAAAAAGAAAAGCTAAAGTACAATTAATGGTGACATGGACCATTTGAATCTTAGTCATGGTCTTTATATGAAAGAGAAAAAAATGCATGTGACAACTGTGATAGCCACAAGCCTTTGTTTAAGAATTTCATTTTTTATATCTCTATTCTTCTATTTACACTGAAGCTTTTTGTTTGTTTTCATGACTTTTTTTTTTTATTTCCAAAAGCTATTTTTGCCAGTTAGTTTTGTTGATATGGTTAAAACCATATCAACTAAAGTAGCTCCTATCTGAAATCATTAAGTCAAGAAACATTTTTTTTCTTTCTTTTTGGCTAGTTCAAAAAAGAAAAATACTTAATATCAGTATGAATAACACATGTGCTCATTGCAGCATAATGTTGGTGCAATCTGTGCTTGATACAGT
Source organism: Orycteropus afer afer (assembly GCF_000298275.1). Lineage (NCBI taxonomy): Eukaryota > Metazoa > Chordata > Mammalia > Tubulidentata > Orycteropodidae > Orycteropus > Orycteropus afer. The sequence continues at coordinate 2,351,887 of NW_006921649.1, forward strand.
TATAAATAAGTCTTTGAAAGCATTTTTCTGTATTTTAAATAAAGGCTATAGAAAGCCACAAGAAGGATCTAGTCTTGTTAATATCACAAGCTGTTTCCCCACCTGCACTCAGAGCAGCTTTAGTACAGCAGCTGTCTAGGTTCATGTTGGCACATCACTATCTGTACAGGAACCCCATGGTTTGCACAGAAAATGAATAGGCCACAGTTCCAGTGGGGGTCTTTAATAATCCTCCCTGTAATGCTACTGTGTATGAGCATCGGACTTTGAAGGGGTGTGAGGTGAGAAGTTTCAGGAGGATTATTTAAAGCCACTCAGTTTTGAAAGGTAGGAAAAAACATTACAGAAGCCAGGCAGTGTCTTTGCATTCTCTCTGCATGTTGATCAAATACAGTTTGTATTGATATTAGAGCTTCATGTCCAGCATGCGATAGAAAGTGAGGAGTTTGGTATAATTATAGGATTCACTCCATTCATCCTTCTTTAACTTCGACAAACAAAACCCAGCACGGATGGCTCATTGATTGTATTTACCAAATATTAACTGTGAAAATATTAACCTGATGGGAACAAATAGATATCCAGTAGTACCTATGAAGATTAAATCCAAGGGTGGAGGAATTTCTACATTGAACTTGTTTGTGTATAGTTGGTGAACATTGGGCATTCAGGGATGAAACAGTCCTTTTTTCTTCTTCTTTTTTTTTTTTTAATTTCCATAGATGAACTTTGAAAAGTAATATCCATGGTGGTTAATCAGTTATGGTCTTTTAGGCTACATACAAATAAATTATGTTTTGAATGACAGGAATAAAGAACCCAGGAGTCCTTGCTGTATTTACTCTAAGCAGTTTTGTGAGAACATAGTGTGATGAGATGATATAGTCAATTACTTGGGGCATACTGTGTTCAATTATAGAATCACAAAACTAGGGTCATCATCAGACTTCCACTGCCCCAAATTTGAACTTAAGCTCAAAGGATCTTTAAGAGTTGAAATGTTCATTGTCACTTGAAAAATTTTTATCTCCACTAATATGTCAAAAAGGCAAGTAAAAAGATTGAAGACTCAAGCAAATATGCATTTCTTCTATAGTTCAAGCACTCTACTAAGCACTTCAGAACAAGAGATGAATGAGTTATGGGAACTAGATTGAAAGACTCTTGTTCAAGTAAGGATGATAGACATGCAAACAGATAAGTAGCTAACAGGGGTACAAAGCTATCTTACAAGAGAGGACAATTAACTCTCTCAGTAGGTAGAGAATGAAAGGCCTCTGAAAAAGTGATATCTGAGCAGGGCTTAGAATAGCAAATAGAGCTTTTTCTAGGTGGATGAAAAGGCAGAGTAAATAATAGGTGCAAAACATGATTGTAGACTATATGAAAGTTGGTATTGCTGAATCTCAAAATAAACAAGGAAGAGAGGCAAGCAAGGTAGGCAAAAGCCAGGTCATGAAGGACATTTTATGTTTACTTAAAGGTCTCAGATGAGAGCTATTGACATGGAAGAAGGATATGTTCTGGGAAGGTGCTTCTGACAGAGAACAGTGTGGACTAGCGAAATGCTTTAGTAATGGTGGCTACTATTTTGCTAGAGTGAAAAATCAGGTAATGGGGGAAATGGCAGAAAATATGCAACTGGGGGTGGAGGGCAAATAACCAGACATGTAGGAGATAAATTGCTAGGGCTAGTGAAGAGTTGATGGAATGAAGGAAAGTTGGGCAACTTTTAGGTCTCTGAGTAGGTAAATCTGTTTTAAGTCCATTCATGATTGAAAGAATGTTACCTTCTTCTTAAGGTATGACAGATGCCAGTGACTTCAATATCCACTGCTCTGAATTTTGCTAACCCCTGAATATTCTCCTGATTCTATGCAACAGAATGTATACATTGTTTAGCCTTGTAGGGCAGCACAACCAATGTCTGGTTCCAAAAGAGCTTGACAGATAATTTGTGCTTGTCATTGTTTTACAACACAGTTTTAAGTCTCAGGGTAAAAATGATTGTAGCTACCACTGCCCTTCTTAAAGTTAAAACACTTCACAATATTTTGCTCTAATATTGTCAAGAAGTACACTTCCTTTCCCAGAAAAACCATTCTAATTGGATTCGGTAGACCTTAACTGGCTTGTCACAGTTACAGCTGGGGTGAAGGTGAAATCTTTGAGGAGTTTGTTCTTGAAAATAAGAGCAGAATATCTCTGATGAGGACATTTTCAGTGTACATATCTTTATGCAAAGCTTTTCCAGATTACTTTGCTCTCTGTCTTATCATATAGGACAAATGACTAGAAAAATGGAGAAATTTTAAATATTCTAGGGGATGATTTAGTGCCCCACATCTTACATGTATATACTTACAGTTTTAAAAGTTTATTGATAAATGCATATAAAGTGTGAACTATTTTTATTTTTAGTTTTAATTTTAAAAAATCTCAATTAAACTTTTGGAACAGGTGGAAAATTGCTGTTAAAGCCACACTGCTTATGAGGAACTGGCATGTATTCTGAATAATCACGTTTGAGAGAGGATCCTTAATCACTTTGTAAGGTAAGTACTTAAGCTTCCAAAACATGGATGCTATGCAAAGCTATCATTTAAATAATTGTTTTAAATGTTTCAAAATAAGCAGGAGTAATGTTAATTCACATTTTTAAAGAAATTTTCAAAAAATTGTATTTTGAAAGTGAGGCCATTACCATTTTATAAGATTTTGTACAACACACACACATGCGTACATACACGTTAATATATATACATATGCAAGTATATGAATACCCTCACATGTTGTTGTTGTTGTTGTTGTTATGTGCCATCGAGTCAGATCTGACTCATAGTGACCCTTCCTTGGGTTTCCGAGGCAGTATCACTACGGAAGTAGATTGCCCCATCTTCCTTCCGAGGAGTGGCTGGTGGGTTTGAACCGCCAGCCTTCTGGTTAGCAGTCAAGTGCCTTAGGCACTATTCTACCCTCACATACTTACTATTAAATATTGAAAATTTTTATTAAAAGGCCTTATCTGCCTATGTTTTTAAACAGAAAACGTGACCACTTTTTACAAAATACAAATACACATTTATTTAACTATATTGATGTCCCCGTTACAACCAGGATAGTCCCAAGTGTACTCAGATTAAAATATGTAAAGATTTTGGTTCTGAGTTTTAATTAAAGGGGTGGTTATTCCATATTCGGCCTGCTTCCTAGAAAGCTGCAATGATGTTTCAATAAGTAATATAATATATTTTATTTCTTTGTTCATTTACCTGGAAGAGGAAATGTGGCAGGGAAAAGGTTGGAAAACGGACTTGAATAGTGACAGGTTCTGAGCACCAGAACCAAAACTCCCTAAAGAGAAAGTAAGTGTAACAAGAAGGAACTTTTGTTGGAAGATGAGCCAATCAGAGTAGGTTCTACTAAATAAGGAATCTAAGAGAGAAGAGCCTCTTACACCTCAACTTCATATTAAAAATTTCTCCTGTTCACCTTCTTCAAACCCAATTTCCTAACAAGCAGGTTGGCATTAAGTCCTCTTTCTTTATAAATTTTAATATTTGTAAAGTCTATGAAGTGCATCACCTAAAAAGGTGAAAAGCAAATCTCCAGATATGGCACCTTGTTTCATATTGTTAAGGATATAATTCTATTCTTTTTAATGAGCTGTTTGGTTATCTATCTGGAACTGAGAATACTTAAATTTGATGGTTCCCACCCATTGCCACAGAGTTGTATCCAACACATAGAGACCCCTCCTTGGGTTTCCGAGACAGCATCACTATGGAAGTAGATTGCTCAAACTTCCTTCCAAGGAGTAGTCTATAGAAATATGAGTGGAAAAGTAAAGAATGATCTTCAAGTAGATTAATTTTTGTAGATAATCTATCACTAGCATTGATTATTCATTTGTCCATTTATTGAGAAAGGGGAAGAGCAGAAAAAGATTTTTTTTTTTTAATAAGATTTGTTTGGATATTTAAGTACTAACTATAGTCTTAAATGTAAGGGTATGTTTAGACCATCTTACTGTTTTGCCTACTATCTGAAAAGCTCTCACCCAGGAATTAATTAGGATAATAATGCACTAAATGGGCTCAGCATGGGGTTTGAATAAGTGCTGTTCATTTGAAAGGGACCAGACTTTTTGAGAAAGTATAAATTCTTCATTGATAAGAAATCATTTACAGCTTTAAATTAAACCTCATAAAGAATCTCTTTTGATTGATCTTTAGTTCCATGATGGCTGAGGGTAAGGGGTAAGGGAGGGGAATTTTTCTACTTCCCTCAAACCCTAAAATTTTTCAATTTTTTTTCCCTCTAATTCCTGATTAACGACACCCTTGATTTTGATTCATATTATCCTATTATTCATTATATGGGAGAAAAAGAAGTCAATTTTTTCAATTTAATTTTAAAAATTAGGGCTAGCAGTGATGGAATTTAAAATCGAATTATCCTGTCAGAGTGACAGATAAATCTCAAGAGTTTCTAATGAGATTTTCCACTGGCAGGATGCCGAATTTCTCCCTTTCCCAGAGTCCTTCATTCCAGGCTTTGACAGTGAGTGACAATGAACATCTGTGTTTTGAAATATGGTGTTATTGGTGGCATATTTGTTCTTATTTAGAAATTTCAGGATGGTTTCCTTACTTGTTTGTTATAGGTTTAAAGGAAAAAAATTATATACACAGATATTAATTATGGACACCTTCACTATGGAAAACCATAAGTAATTTGATTAAATATAGTTGAATTTGTTACCCTTGACTTTACCCATTATTATTTGTAAAGGAATGTCTTCTGTAGAGGTGAGTGAATATTATGCAATATTCCTACTACAAGGATCCCCAGTGATGCAGTGGCTAAAATGCTTAAATGCTAACCAAAAGATGAGCAGTTCAAACCCATAGGTGAAAGATGCAGCAGTCTGCTTCTGTAAATATTTACAGCCTTGGAAACCCTATGGGGCAGTTCTATTCTTGCACAGTGTCATAAGAGTTGAAATTGACTCAACAGCAATGGGTATTCCTACTATGCTCCTATTTGATTTTTTTTTTTTCTTCTGTCTTCTCACTATCCTAAATTCAGTGTGATGTCTTAAGTGTTTTCATAGTAGCAGGTAGAGTTTTGTATTCAAAGGACATTTTAAAAAAAATATAATCATGGATTTCAAGATTCTCTAATATCTGAACAGAAACTACTGGTCTCTAAAATATGTAAAACAGAAAAAAATTAAAGGAAATAATTGATGTGCATTTTATTACTCTGCAAAAGTATGTGTCAAAGATAAACAAGCAGAATATTCAGTGACCCTACTAAATAACCACTTTTATTTGATAACAAGTCTTGTAGAAACATAGAAAGTCCACAAAAACAGGCTTGATTAATTATTAAGGTCTAAAACCAAACCAAACTCACTGCCAATCATTGAGTTGATTGTACTCATAGAGACCCCTTCTTGGTTTTCTGAGGCAGTTTCTCTCAGAAGTAGATTGCCCAATCTTCCTTCTGAGGAGAGGCAGCTGGGTTTGAACCTCCAGCCTTCTGGTTAGTAGTCAAATGCCTGAGGCACTATGCCATACTCTGCTATATGAGATAGTCAGAGTTCAAAGAACTGTCTAATACCAAGTTGATTCTAGACTGAGCTAGGCCTTTAACTCTGACCGAACAAGGAGCTCACAAATGTCCCTGTGCTTTAACTTTCTCACATGTACAAGATTTTTCTTTCACTTTCTTTTTGTTTTGTGTTTTCATTAACCAGAAACTAGTCAAAAACTACAGCTGTAAGGAAGGACTTTGCCTCTTCATTTTATTTCTGTCTTTTCATGGTGTAGCAATTTCTGAAACAGAGGATATTAACCAATAAGTGCCTCCTGAGAAGTCTGCTTTGGTTACTCAATTATTATTACAAAATGAAAAGTGGTGAGGATATTAGGTACTAATTCAAAGAACAGATGATACTCAGAAGAAAATGTGGCAAGTACCTATGCATAAGCTCTGAAGCACTGCACATTCTGTACATTAGTTAAGAGTCTTAATAAAAGAACAGAAGGAAGAAAAAATAACACAAAATGAAGAATGAATTACTTAAGATTAAATAGTTTCTATTACAGAAATAGGCTACATGTAGAGCTAATGGCAGGCATTTTCTACAGACAGATGGAATGCTCTCATCTCCCAATAGTATTGATATGAAGTCTCTGTTAAGATTCATTTTTCCTGAAACATTTGCATATAAATATAAACACCATTACTAGGGGCTAATTGCCCTGTAGGAACTAAAATGTGGGAATTAGCATCTTTAGTCATTTTTATTATTATTTTTTAAAGTATCTCTAACACGCATCATATTTGGTACTGCATGGCTGCAACAGATAATTACCACCATTAAGAATCTCAAACGCAAAATCAAAACCATTTGGAATGGCTTCCAGGGCAACCCAGCACAGTGAGTAGCCACCAAAATGAGTATATGAGGTTTATGTTCATGCATATTCATAAAGGGAGTTAATTCGACATTCATAGTAGGGGGCTTTTGAAAGCTTGTCAAAAGAGCAGCCCCAAAACAAGACCAAACATCAAAGGTAACAAGAATGCAGTACATCTCACTCCCACACACATACAAACACCACTTGCTGGAGGTAATGAATAACACTAAAAGAAGTATTTAACTACTCAGAGGAGATGGCAACTTCTACGAAGATGTAAACCACATGGCTTTGCCTTTATCATTCATCTTATTGATCAGAAAGGTCAGGCATATAAGTTATGCAGAGGATGGATCACAGGCAACAATTCTGGACAAATGGGGGCATGTAGACATTTGTGATTAATGCCCCTTGCTTGTGCGGAATATGAAGTTTGAGGGCAAGTCTTAAGGATAGAAAAAAGAAAACCACTTGAAAGACTGCAGCTGTGCCTGTGTGAAAATTTGAATGTGAAACAGTGCCCATTCTGTGGGTGGGTTGGTGTGTTTCAGCACAGAGGTGCTGCTTGGTTCAAGTGTGGTGTTCAGAGGTGGTCTTGCTGACACTATACTTTTCAAAATCACTTCCATGACATTCAGCAAATGTTTGTTCTTGTGGAACAAATCTGTTAAATTATAGATTAGAAACAGTACAAAGAAACCTTTACAAATGTTTCAGTTTCAGTTTTGCACAAAGCAAACAGCATTATATTTAAATGAAGCACTTCTTGTTTCGAATAAAACATCTGCATAACAAGGTTCAGGCAGTCCCTGAGTTACTTACCAATGTCAAACTTCTTTACCAAAAACAACGAAAAACTGTAGTTAAGAACCAACACTCCTAAAGCCTATTATATTAAAAATTCAAGGGACATTTAATGGTTCGTAATAACAAACAGGTGCTACTTTGTGGTGCACATCAAAACTTTGTTGTTATTATTGTATTAATATGTTGTTTTAGTGTATTTGGAAATGGTTCTTAACTTTTTTTCTGCATGGAAAAGTACACTATATAACATATACTAAGACAAATACTTGACTGACTATAAATACCGACCATATCTAATTGTTCTGATTTGAATTCAACTCACAGCAGATTTAGGAATGGAACTCATTTATAATCTGGGGACTGCCTGTACTGTACTCCATTCTCTAGTTCTCTTTTCTTTCCTCCTTTTTGGGGTACCAACGCCTTTTATTCTGAAAAACAGATCATAATGTCAGTGACATCTCATTAGTTGCTTTCAAATGCCCACCTCTATGATTTCCTTCTGTGTCCATGCAATATTCTTATCTTTCCCAGCTCCTCTTCCTTTTTTTTTTCTTCCCCATCCCTCACCATTTTCCCCCTTTACTCTCTAGTGCATTTAGGAAAGTTCTAAATATGAAACCAGGCCTCTTTTCCTACAATAATGGTCTCATATTATTTAATGTAGGAGCTCTGGTGGTGTAGTGCCTAAGGCACTAGACTGCTAACCAGAAGACTGGCAGTTCAAACTCACCAGCTACTCCTCAGAAGGAAGATGGGGCAATCTACTTCTGTAGTGATACTGCCTTGGAAACCCAAGGAGAGGTCTCTATGAGTTGGGTCCAACTCGAGGGCACATAATAATAACAACATTATTTAATGTGCATTTACTTAAAAAATTCACTATATTGAAGAAAATATTGGAAGATGACACATATTAGTTGTTTTAAAAAACTTCTGGGGAAGACTGCCAGGGTACTTTTAAACTTTAAGATAGGTGTCAAGTGGTCTGTTTATGGACATACTTTCCATCCATAAGTAAAGCATTAAATATTTTAATAATTTAGAAAACAGTAAATTTAATTTAGTGGTTATTTGCCCACCAAAGAAAAGCTTATAATGATTTGTAATGACTTAGAAACCATTATCATCTTATAAATGGTTAATAGAAGACTTTGTATTTTTTTTGTTCAGAGTACTTAGTGATAATAATTAAATATACAGATGACTTGGGAAAAGATTAGCCAAAAAGACAAAATTATCTAAATTGCCAACTCTTCAAAATAAGCCATGAAAAATTTACCGACATGGCATGAAAGAAAAATATAGCTTTAGTGGTTCTAAGCATATATTAAAATATATTTGAAATATATTGGAACATATTGTAAATAATGAAACAAATTACAGAGATATAATACATTATACAGCAGTACAGAAACAAAAATATATGAACAGAATATCCAATGAGAGTGAAAGGAGATCAAAAGAGAGGTGTGTGAGAATTCAATAGTTACATGAAAAGAAAATATCCCAAACCATTTGTGAAAGGGCTACTCAATAAATAGAATTGAAAACAGTGGCTAGTTTTGTGTCTTTGTGTGCGTGAGGAGGTGCTAAAGGGGCAAGGAGACAGCATCTTCTGACCTCCGCTAACTTCACAAAAGGAAGACAGAATCACCATCAGCAGCCCAAGGCCTGTCCCTATGAGGCCAGACATGCCTCCATCTTCCAGCCCTCTTACCAACCTTGACACCAACTCTCCTTCCCGTGACACCCCCCACCTCTTTTCTGGGTTCAATAATTTGCTACAGTGGCCACACATAACTCACAGATTTGGGGGTTTATTAGGGAAGCAACAGACTGCAATGGAAGTTCAGAATCATGCTCAGGATACAGTTCTTTGATCAGGGCAGTCTCCTCTCTGCTGTGTCCTTAGACACACCTCCCTGGCCATTGGTCTCTCACCCTGGCCTCTGCCTCTGTGGGCCAGGCAAGCTTGTTGCTCTGTCTCATGCCTCAGTCTCAGTCAGGTGTCTCTCTCAGCCAGGGGTGAGATTCCCCTTCTGCCTCTAGGAGTGGTCCTTTGCCACTCTGGCAGAGTGGCAGAACTAACCAATTCCAATATCAGAGTTCTCCACACCTGAGAGAGAGTAAACGCTCCCAGAAGATTACTTCTTGCTGCTCCAACAGAAATAGTTAGTACATGACTAACAATCAGGAGTTTAAAAGCAGCTACTCAGTTGCTCACAGCAAATTCCACCACTGACCTAATTGCCAGTGTAATTATAGGGAATAACTACTACCAGCTGTACAGCCAAGTTGACACAAAATTGCATGGTCCCTCCCAGTAAACCATTGGGAGTTACAAAGACTATGACTAGAAAAACCACACCATGCAACTCACTACACCACAGGAGGAAATCATTAAAATTCTCATTACACGTAATACACTAAAATAAATTTAAACAAGAACTTAACAGCTAAAATCATAGATTAAGGGAAAGGCAACTTAGGTAAATTTCAAGCTAAAATCTTTAAAAAATGAAATGACACTTTAGATATTTATATTTTGTGATATGGGCTTCTATGCACAAACACATTTTCTAAGCATGAAAGCAATAGAAGCAATCACCAAGGGAATGATCAATACATATGGATTAAAATTTATAAATGTTAATACATCAAAAGGGTAGCTCTGGTAGCATAGTGGCTAAGGCACTTGACTGCTAACCAGAAGGCTGGCGGTTCAAACCCACCAGCCACTCCTCGGAAGGAAGGTTGGGCAATCCTACTTCCGTAGTGATACTGCCTCGGAAACCCAAGGAGGGGTCGCTATGAGTCAGGGCTGACTCAACGGCACATAACAACAACAACAACAACAATACATCAAAAAGTCTTTATTAGCAAAATCAAAGGATAAATAACCTAGGAAAATATTTTTTCAAAATTACAGAATTAAAGGACTTAAAATCTCAGGTTATTTTTTTAGTTTTTTAAATGATCAACAGACATAATGAGATTTTAAAGTATAAAAACTACAAAAGGTTAATAATAATGTGAAAATAATTTAATTCCAGTTACAATACAAGGGAAAGCAAATACAAAATAAAAGTTTTGGGACCCTGTTTATTTATTTGCTATTTTTGTTTTGTTTTGTTTCACTCTGCAGCATAGCAAAAACTTTATAAAGATGAAAACCTCTCTGTGTGAGAGGATCCATGGAGAAACATAGATTGTCTCATAGACAGCTGTTGTTCTTGTTAGGTGCCGTCAAGTTGGCTCCAACTCTAGAGACCCTATGTTCAACAGAACAAAACACTTCCCAGTCCTGTGTTAGACTCACAATCCTCACTATACTTGAACCCATCATTGCAGCCACTGTGTCAGTCCATCTTCTTGAGGGTCTTCCCCTTTTTCACTGACCCTCCACTTTACCAGGGAATGATCCCTTCTGACAACATGACCGAAGTAAGTGAGATGAAGTCTGGTCATTCTTGCTTCCAAGGAGCATTCAGGCTGCACTTATTCACTGTGGCTATATAGTCTTTTTGAGAATGGGAAATGTGAGACCCCTACCTTGTTGTTCTTCTTCATTAGGGTTTTAAAAATCAGAGTGGATTTCATTTCTATATACATTTGATGAGTACTTTTTCCATCTCTTTAAAGAATCTAGATTGGGATTTCATTATATCTCTAGATTGCTTTTGGTAGTATTGACATACTCTTAATGTTAAATCTTCCTATCCATGAACATGTCATGTTCTTCTATTTATGTAAGTTTCTTTTTGTTTCTTACAGTTCTATTTTGTCCTTTTTTCTTCTTCCAGGACAGATTTGTTTGTTCTTCTGGCAGTCCATGGTACTTTCAGTATTCTTCGCCAACACCACAACTCAAAATCATCAACTCTTCTTCAATCTTCCTTATTCATTGTCCAGCTCTCACATGCATATAAGACAATTGAAAATACTAAGGATTGGGTTAGGTGCACCTTAGTTTTTAAAGAGACATCTTTGCTCTTCAACACTGTAAAAGAAGTCTTTTGCAGTAGATTTGTCCATTGCAATATGTTATCTACTTTCTTGACTGCTGCCTCCATGAGTGTTGATTGTGAAACCAAGTCATATGAAATCTTTGACAACTTCAATCTTTTCTCCATTTATCATTGTGTTGCTTATTGGTCCAGATGTGAGGATTTTTGTTTTCTTAATGTTTAGATGTAATCCATACCGCAGATCATAGCCTTTAATCTTCATCAGTGAGTGCTTCAAGTCATCTTCATTTTCAGCAAGTAAAGTTGTGTCGTCTGAATATCGCAAGTTGTTAATGAATCTTCCTCCAATCTTGATGCCACACTCTTCATATAGTGCAGCTTCTTGGATTATTTGTTCAGCATACAGATTGAAGAATTATGGTGAAAGGATATACAATCCTGACACACTCTCTTCCTGATTTTAAACCATGCAGTATCTCCTTGTTCTACTTGAATGGCAGCCTCCTGGTCTCTGTACAGGTTTCTCATTAGCACAATTAAGTGTTCTGGAATTCTCATTCTTCTCAATGTTATCCATAATTTGTTATGATCCACAAAATTAATGCTTTTGCACTGTCAATAAAACACAAGTAAACATCTTTATTGTATTCTTTGCTGTGAGCCAAGATCCATCTGGCATTAGCAATGATATATCTCACTCCATTTCCTCTTCTGAATCCAGCTTGCATTTCTGTAAGTTCTCTGTCAATATGCTACTGCAACTGTTTTTGAATTACCTTCAGTATGACTTTCCTTGTGTATAATATCAATACATTCCACATTCTGTGGGATCATCTGTCTTTGGAATGGGTACAAATATGGATCTCTTCCAGTCAGGTGGCCAGGTGGCTGTCTTCTAAATCTCTTGGCATAGCCAAGTGAGTGAGTCCAGTTCAGCATTCATTTGTTGGAATATCTCAGTGGGTATTCTGTCAATTCCTGGAGCCTTATTTTTCTCCAATTCTTTCAGAACAGCTTCAACTTCTCCCCTCAGTACCATTGGTTCTTGATCTTATGCCACCTCCTGAAATGGATGAACACCAAGCAATTCTTTTTGGTGCAGTGATTTTGTGTATTCCTTCCAGCTTCTTTTGATGTTTCCTCCATCAGTCGATATTTTGCCCATAGAAACTTTCAATATTGCAACTCAAGGCTTGAATTTTTTCTTAGTTCTTTCAGCTTGAGAAATGCCTAGCATGCTCTTCCCTTTTGTTTTTCTTACTCCAGGTCTTTGCATATTTCACTATAGTAATTGACCTTTTCTTCTCAAGCTGCTCTTTGAAATCTTCGGTTCAGCTCTTTTATCTTGTCATTTCTCCCATTGCTTTAGCTACTCTCCATTCAAGAGCACATTTCAGCATCTCTTCTGACACCCATTTTGTTTTTTTCTTCCTTTCCTGTCTTTTTAATGACCTTTACTCTCTTTGTGGATGATGTTCTTGATGTCATCCCACAATTCTTCTGGTTTTCGATCATTGCTATTCAGTGCATCAAATTTACTCTTTAGATGGTCTCTAAATTCAGAAAGCTTATGATCAAGGTTGTATTTTGGCTTTCGTGGACTTGTTCTAATTGTTTTCAACTTCAACTGTTGTTGTTGTTGTTATGTGCCGTCGAGTCATACCCGACTCATAGCGACCCCTCCTTGGGTTTCTGAGGCAGTATCACTACAGAAGTAGGAATGCCCAAC
>NW_006921649.1:2364924-2372424 GCF_000298275.1 Orycteropus afer afer
ACTCATAGCGACCCCTCCTTGGGTTTCTGAGGCAGTATCACTACAGAAGTAGGAATGCCCAACTTCCTTCCGAGGAGTGGCTGGTGGGTTTGAACTGCCAGCCTTCTGGTTAGCAGTCAAGTGCCTTAGGCACTATGCTACCAGAGCTGGAACTTGCATATGAGCAGTTGATGGTTTATTCCACAATCAGCTCCTGGCTTTGTTTTGGCTGAAGATATTGAGTTTCTTTATTGTCTCTTTCCACAGATGTAGCTTATCTGATTCCTGTATACTCCATCTGGCAAAGTCCACATGAATAGCCACTGTTTATGTTGTTGAAAAAAGGTATTTGCAATGAATAAGTCATTGGTCTTGCAGAATTCTATCACGTGGTCCCCAGCAACATCTATCACCAAGGCCGTGTTTTCCAGCTATTGGTGATTCCTTTTTGTTTCCAATTTTTGCATTCCAATCACCAGTAATAATCAACACATCTTGATTATATATTTGGTCAATTTCAGACTGCAGAAGATGGTAAAAATCTTCAATTTCCTCTTCTTTGGCTTTCATGGTTGGTGCATAAATTTAAACAACAGTAGTATTCATTGATCTTCCTTGGAGGTGTACAGAATTTTCCTACCACTGACAGCATTGTACTTCAGGATAAATTTTGAAACATTCCTTGTGACCATGAATGATGCCACACCATTCCTCTTCAAATTTTCACCCCTGGTATACTATATGGTTCTCTGATTCAAAATGGTCAGATCCAGTCTATTTCAGCTCACTAATGCCTATGATATTGATCTTTATGCATTTCATTTCATTTTTGACAACTTCCAATTTTCGTAGATTCATACTTCATACATTCTATGTTCTGATTATTAATGGGTGTTTGCAGCTCTTTCTTCTCATTTTGAGTCCTGCCACATCAGCAAATGGGGTTCTCAAAATCTGTACTCCATCCATTTCATTAAAGTCTACTCTACTCTTAGGAAGCAACTTTTCCTGTCATATTTTGCATGACTTCTGACCAAAGACCTGATCTTCTGCTACTATATTGGACTATGTTTTAGGGCTATTCATGAAGTTTTCCAGTAATATCTTAGACAGTGTTTTACTGATATTCATAAGGTTTTCACTGGCCAATTCTTTGAGAAGTGGAATGCCCATTCCTTCCTCTGAGTCTGTCTGGTAGCTCAGCTGAAACATGTCTACCATGGGTGACTCTGCTGGTCTTTGAAACATCGGTGGCATAGCCTCCAGCCTCACAGCAACACTCAAGCCACCACAGTACGACAAACTGACAGAGGAGTGGTGGGTGACAGACAAGTAGTGGTTGTAAATTAGTAAGAGAGTTTTGTTACCATGGAACAAGAACTTTGCACTTCATAGAAAGGATACTACTCATTCAAATATATAAGACTAATTCCTGCAAAACTGATCAGGAATTAAGAGGATTACATATAAACAAAGACTGTCATTACAGAAATATATTCAGTTATTAGATAAGATAATATAAAAAAAATAGAAAATATTAATGCTATATATTATGATGACTGGAAGCCACTGGTCCTCAACCTTGATTTGTAATATGCCTTGAGATTTTAAGTTTGTGTAAGAGTCACACAGATTCCTTAAGAAAAGTATCCACATTCTCCAAATAGGTCAAACAGTATAACACAAGGGGACCATCAGGCATTTATTCTGGGCAGAGAATGGTGGAGAAGTCAAAGCTCCTTGAAGCACTATAGTATTAGCGGTATAGTAGAAACTTAGGGATTGATTACTATACACAGTTGTTTCGTTAGTATTTATTTATGTCTTATTATATGTATGATGCTTGGATACAAACTGAGGACAATAAAATTATGTAGATGTGGAGTGTGCTGTATGGAAGCACAGAGTTTTCAATAGGTAATAAATGTGTACATAAGTGCATTTGTGTGTATGTGTGTGCATGCATGTATGTGTATGTATGAAATATAGATTACATAGTATACATTTTAGAAATTCAGTATCTTAAGAGAAGAAATGCCAAAGAATCACCTACTTATGACCCATTCTATTTAATGCAGATTTTTTTCTCCAATATTTTTTTGTCAAGTCACTCTGCTTTCTTTTCATCCTGAGAACAACTTGTTTTTACTTTATATACTTGTTATTGTTTATCTTCATACAAATCAATCACTTATGCCCTGTGGGGAAAGCAAGCAACACAAAGTGAAGAGGCAAGTTTATCTAGTCCATTGCTGTCCCTTAAATACTTAGCACATAGTGACTATACAATGAATATTTATTGAAAATTAATGAAAAAACAAAAGCTCCCTTCTTTGTTGGACTTAGTTGTTTTTAATGTATGAGTAAGGTGTAGGCAAAGAGAAAGAAAAAGATGGAAATAGAAAGAAAAATTAAGATCACAGAGGGAATAGATGATACCATGAACAGGGAGGCAAAGAAGAGGTATTTGTATGTAAAACTTTTTGAAGGAAAACAGAGAGATGCTGCTAGCAAAGTAAGTTGAACAGAGAGACTCAGCTGCAAAAGGCTAGGTAAATGAGCTAAGAAACTATACCATCCTTAAAATTGGATAATGTACAGCTGGTAAGTAATTTTCAGCTAAGGCGATAGTTACAGACTTTTTTAAATCATAACCACAGCAGTGTTTGAGAGTTTAGAAAATGGAAAAGAATATTGTTGGGTGGACTAGACAAGAAGAATATTCTGCTATATGTGATTAGTGAAAACCTATATTCTAAGAATAAAAAAACAAAACAAAACTCACTGCCATCAAGTCACTTCTGACTCATAGTGACCCACGTTAGGTTTCTGAGGCAGTAAATCTTTACAGAAGTAGATTGCCCAGTCTTGCTTCCAAAGAGTGACTGGTGGGTTTGAACCACCAACTTTCTGGTTAGCAGTCAAATGTCTTAGGCACTATGCTACCAGAGCTCCTTATATTCTAAGGATAGAGGTGGGGACAATAAGAGGAAATTCATTAACAAGACATGTAAAATATTTGCTAGGTACTTTCAGCCCGGTTTTGATTTTGATAAAGTTCATTTATCAATTTGTTATTATACTTTTGATGTTATATCTCAGCCATCTTTACCTAACCCCTATTTCATAGTTTAGGTTTATGTTTAAGCTTGTTATGTTAAATTTTGTGTATGGTACAAGTTGTGGTTCAAAGTTCATTTTGTTGCATATTGGTATTCAAATGTTCCAATGCCATTTGTTGAAAAGATAATGCTTTCTCCATTGAACTGCTTTCATACTTTTGTTAAAAAAAAAAAAAAAAATGTTATTCATATATAGTATTTAGGGAGCTCTGGCAGCATAGTGCCTAAGGCATTTGACTGCTAACCAGAAGGTTGGAGGTTTAAACTCACCAGCCACTCCACGGAAGGAAGATTGGGCAATCTACTTCTGTAGTGATTCCACATTGGAAACACAAGGAGGGGTTGCAATGAGTCGGATCTGACTCAATAGCAGTGATATTGGTTTTAGTTTGGTATTCACACAAAAGTAGATCTATTTCTTGACTCTAGTAGGTTTCATAAATCTATCTCTCTACCTCTTCACCAATACCATGCTGTCTTGATTACTGTAACTTTACTGAAAGATTTGAAATGGAGTACTATTTGTTCAACATTTTGCTCTTCTTTTTCAAAGTCGTTTAGACTATTCTAAGTCTTACATTTCTACATATATTTTAGAAACTTTCTCCATTTCTCAAAGTCACCTACATTATTTTTTTTATTTAAAATGACATTAAATATATAGATTATTGTGGGGAAAACTGATGTCTTAAAAATATAATCTTTCAATTATTCAATATAGTATCACTCTCGATTTAGTTAGATCTTTTACAATTTCTCTCAAGATATTTGAGTATTTTCAGTGTACATGTCTTGCATTATTTATAACATTTGTTTCTATGTATTTTCTATTATATTGCTCATTTTAATGGTTTATTTAATTTCAGTGTCCTATTGCTATATATAGAAAGTCAATTGATTTTTTATATGGAAACTCTATCATGTAACCTTGTTAAACTCACTTCTCAGTTCTAGTAGATGTCTTATAGATTTATCAAATTTTGAAGGAAAAAAAATCATATCTGCTAGTAATGACAGCTTTACTTCAGCTTTTCCAATCTGAATGTCTTTTATTTCTTTCTCTTGCGACAATGTGTTGGTTATAACTTCCACTACAATGCTAAATACATATGCTGACAGCAGACATCTTTTTAGGGTAAGAACATTCAGTCTTACACCTTTAATAATCTAAAAACAAAAAAAACAAGATCACCTCTAAATGCATTTCTAGACATAAAAAGCATTTTACAAAATCTGGTAGCCATTCTATAAAAACTTTCTGCAAAGAATAGGCAGAACATTTTCAACCTGATAAAGGATGTTTATGAAAAACCTACAGCTAACATTATATTTTAAGGTGAATGACGTAGAATCATTTTTAATATTAAACCAACCTTGCATTTCTGTGATAAACCTTCCTTTGCTATGATGCATTTCTCTTCTTATATGTTGTTGAGTTCAAGTTTTGCATTTAGGTTCATGAGAGATATTGATCAATAATTTTGTTTTATTGTAATACTTTTTGTCTGAATTTAGCATCATGGAAATGTTGGCTTCATTGAAAAGTTATCCTTCGTCAATTTTCTTAAAAGTTTGTCAAGGATTTGTTTATTTTTTACTTAAATAGTTGTTATAATTCACCAATTAAATCACTATAGACATGATATTTCATTATGAAAACGTATTTAAGTATAAATTCAGTTTCAAAATAGGTATGGAACTATTTAGGTGATCTCTTTCTTCTTGCAAAATGTTTGTTCATTTCTCTCTTTCCAGTATTTATCTTATTTAATTTATCTGTTCCATTTGTTTCCTTTCCTTTATGTTCTTGGTTTTTGATGTTGTTGTTATTTAACCTTGAACCATTTACTAATAGTAATAATGTTTATAAAGGGAGTGTTTGTTTTTAGCTTACAAGAGTTCTAGTTCCATTGTTTGTCCTTTCATTTTGCATCTTAGAATTACAGGATGATTTTCATCTTTCCAATTTCCAATTGATTTTAGAAGTTAGTGAAAACTGTTACTGTATCTCTTTTTCTCCCTTCCTTCCTCTTTTCCTCAGTCATTCCCTCCCTCCCTCTTTTCTTCCTTCTTTTTCTCTCTCTGAATATTTCTTTAATTTTTAACAATTTTTCCTTCAATATTCAGGCTTGCTTTGTTGAGATACCCAATTATAAGTTAACAATTATTTCCACTCAAGATTTTGAATGTATTATCCCATTATCTTTTTTTCCATTATGATCATAGACAAATTTGTTTTGCATTAATTTTTATTATTTTTCACATGGACTTTTTTTTTTTATCTCCATTTGATTTTAACATCTACATTTCTTGTACATTTCAGTTTCATCATTATGTGTGTGTATGTATTATTTATAATTTTTCTACTTGGTTATATTGTAAATCATACATTTTCAAATTTTTACATTTCATTCGACTGGAAAAATATCTGTATATGTTTTTATCAAATATAGCTTCTCCCCTATTTTCTTTATTATATTTTTCTAAACCTTGAATATTTCTCATCCCATGTTTCTGTGTTGATAATTTCTTTACATATATCCTTCAACTCACTTATTTTCTATCCAGCTTTCTTTATTTTACCATTAAACCAATACTTTAGCTATTACTCTCAGCAATCACACTTTTTATTTCTAAAATATGTGTTTTATTCTGTTTAAAATCTGTGTGCCCATTATGATAATGTTGTATTGCATTATATCATACATAATTATGTTGTATTGCATATCTGATCAATTCAATGGATAAAGTCTCTGATAATATAAAACTGTTATTTCTTATTTTACCTCACTTATGATTTTTGGGAATTTGGATTTTGAGGATGGAGATATATACGTGTGTATACACACACACACACACACACACACACACATAGATAGATAGAGAAAGAGAAAGAGAGAGAGAGAGAGAGGGAGCAATCCGTGATTAAGTGGTTGGCTACTGAGAAGTCAGCAGTTCAAAACCTCCAGCCACTGCACAAAATAAAGATGTGGTAGTCTGCTTCCTAAGGCACTTGACTGCTAACCAGAAGGCTTGAGGTTCAAACCCACCAGCCACTCCTCGAAAGGAAGATGGGGCAATCTACTTCTGTAGTGACACTGCCTCGGAAACCCAAGGAGGGGTCACTATGAGTTGGGTCTGACTGGATGGTACATAACAACAACAATAAGTCTGCTTCCATAAAAATTTACAGCCTTGAAAGCCCAGTGGGGCAGTTCTAATCTATCTTTTAAGGTTGTTATGAGATGGAATTGACTTGTTGACAATGGGTTTGTATTTTTTGGTACATACTTATTTATAAAATCAATAAAAATCCTCGATGTATAAATATAAGATGTTTCTATCCACAGAATATTTTCTTTTGCCTGAAATTAGTGGATGCTATTAATGTAGGACCACATTACCTTCTTTATAAGGTCACTGGTTCATGTAGGAATCTTAGGTACAGCTACCTCTTCTTGCTTATGCCCTAAGATTTTCTTCATACAACAGTGTCTACATTTGCTTTTGATATCAGTGCAATCTCAGCTTTCTTTGTTTTATTCCTTTTTCCCTGATTTAAGGTATAAAAAAATGTTTGTGGTTATTCTAATGTGCAAGAGAAGTAGATATGAGGAGATGTCACTTATTTTTTATATGCTCAGCAATGCATCATAAAGTATATATATTTTCTTTTTGCCAAGATCTTGTAATTTTCTAGTGGTAAGGTATTTTAGATTATTCATTATAATATATTATGAAAATCCATAGCCTAAAGGAAAATCTCCATCAATTACATATATACCTTAATTCTTAGCTCTTTTCTCTTTTATAGTCAAAAAGATAGCTTCACTAATTTCAGAGGTATAAATCCCGTTGCTATCATATCTTAAGAGATCATTCTATTAAATATATCTTCTACTTCTTGAATAACTAACTGCCTCTCATTTCTTACTTCCAATCATCTCCTGACATATGAATTTTACCTCCTATAACGGTGCTGCTTCTGTAGAACTGCACTGTCCAATTCAGTAGCCACTTACTACATGTGAATACTGAGCATTTGAAATAAGGCTTAGTTTAAATGTAGCTTGAAGGTATTACTATTTTTTTAAAGTACATTATAATATTAGCATTTTACATAAAAATAAAGCCTCTCATTAATTCTAAATATTGATTACATGTAGAAATGTTAGTATATTGGATTAAATAAAACAAAATATTTTTACATATATTACATATATTACTTACTGTTCTAAATATACACATGTGGTTCACATTACATCTGTATGAACAATGATCTTCCAGAAGATTATCAATAAATAATTTCTAAAATTCAACATTTATAATCAGGTTTTTCTCTTTTTAAACTTCAGTTGAGAAGGGAATTTGTAATAACGTTCTCTGCTGTTTTCTCTTG
>NW_006921649.1:2375185-2384606 GCF_000298275.1 Orycteropus afer afer
CAGCAGCACAATATGCATTCTTCTCCAGTGCACATGGAACTTTTTCCATGATAGACCATATGTTAGGCCATAAAGCAAGGCTTAATAAATTTAAACTTTTGCATACATCTTCTGCAAAAAATTTATAGTGTGTATCCACCATATTTTGTTTTTTTATTCTCCCAGTGATAGTCATTTGGATTGCTTCCTTGATTCCTTTCTTAATGTGCCACATAGTTTTGCTCTGACACTTATTCTTTCAACATTTTACCCCAATCTTACAGATTATTCATTATGCCACCTGCTGTAGTCTGCTAGCGCTGCCATAGCAAACAATAACACAGTTCTGTTGTTGTTGTTATGTTCCGTGGAGTTAGACCCGATTCATAGCAACCCCTCCTTGGGTTTCCGAGGAGGTATCACTATGAAAGTAGATTGCTCAACCCTCCTTCTCAGTAGTGGCTCGTGGGTTTGAACCTCCAGCCTTCTGGTTAGCAGTCAAGTGCCTTAGGCACTAAGCTACTAGAGCCCCCAATATCACAGTAGGTGGTTGTAAGGAACAGAAATTTGTATTCCCACAGTTCTAGGGGCTAAAGGTCCAAATTAGAGTTTTGATTCTATGGCTTCTCTCTTAGTTTCTGCTGTCTGCTGATAGTCCTTGGCATTTCTTTGTTGGTAGACAAGTCCTAACATGCATGACCCTGTTTATATGTCTCTGTATCTATTGTGGGTTTTTTTTTTTTTTTTTTTTTTTAATGAGACTTTACTAGAAATCATTAGGTTTAGGACACTTCATAATCTGGTAAGACACCTTTCAAATAACAAGAAAATCCATATTTCCAAACAATGTCATATTTACAGGTACAAGGGTTAAGTCTTCAACATATTTTCAGGGGACTCTTCAATCGTTGGGAGCTCTGGTAACATAGTGGCTAAGACACTTGCCTGCTAACCAGATGGCTGGCGGTTCAAACCCACCAGCCACTCCTCAGAAGGAAGGTTGGGCAATCCTACTTCCGTAGTGATGTTGTTGTTGTTGTTGTTATGTGCCGTCGAGTCGGCCCCGACTCATAGCGACCCCTCCTTGGGTTTCCGAGGCAGTGTCACTACAGAAGTAGATTGCCCCACCTTCCTTCCGAGGAGTGGCTGGTACTGCCTCGGAAACCCAAGGAGGGGTCGCTATGAGTCAGGTTTGACTCGACGGCACATAACAACAACAACAACAACTTCAATCGTTAACGCTGTCCTGTTAAGATGTGTTAAAGCGTAAGGAGCTATCACTCCAGAGCTCCTCCACTCCTTACTTAAGTTTCAATTCTTGGCAATTTGTTATGGACATAATCTACTTATAAACACTGAAAAAATTCCATTTCTCAAATACCTTGATATCCTTTCAAAAAATAAACAAAAAAGCTTACATTTTAATTATAAATAGGACATAAATCTAGATACACATATCATGTTTTTTGTTTTTCTTTGAGCATTTTATTGTGATTTGGGTGGAAGTTTACAGAGCATATTACTAGTAGTAAGGAGCTCTGGTGACACAATACCTAAGGCACTTGACCTCTAACCAGAAGGTTGATGATTCAAACACACCAGCCACTACGCAGAAGGACAACCAGGCAATCTACTTCTGCAAAGATTTACCTCCTCAGAAATCCAATGGGGGTTGCCATGTGTGGGAATCGACTTGATGGCAGTAAGTTTGTTATTATTAGTAGTATTTTCAATTTTATCTTGTTTTTAACTTTTTATTGTGATTTGGGTGAAATTTTATAAAGAAGATTTGTCTTACACTCATAAGTGCATACCTCTTGTTTTGACACTGATTATAATCCCAGAAGTGTAATAGGTCGCTTCCCACTCCTTCCTGTGTTATCCTTTCCCTGGTTCCTTTTTTGCCTATGCATTCCTGCTTCCCAAGCTTTCTTCCTGTGCAAATATTGCCCTTCTAGTCTCCCGTGGTTGATTATTCTAGGGGGTGCATCTCCCTAGTATAGCTGTTCAGCTTCTAGGTCTATCTATTATTTGGCTAACATTTAGCAACAGGAGTGAATCCAGTTCTAGGCCCAAAGGGTGAATGGTGGCCATAGTCTCAGAAGTTTCACCCATTTCTATGTGACCAATCCTAACATTTTTTATATTTTTAAATTTTTTTCCACATTTTTTTCCCACTTTATCCAGAGTCTCCAACTTTGATACCTCTCCCAGTGGTTGGCAGTGGTAGGCAGGCACAATGTAGTTCTGGTCTCAATGTCTTATAAGCTGAAGTTCTCATGGTCCCTTAGTTATTTGTACTAATTTTTTCTATGCATCTTTGATTTGAGTAACTCTGTTTTGCTCAGACAAGTAGAACCAATAGTTGCATCTTAAATGGCCTCTCGCAAGCTTTTAAGACCCCAGTCACTATTCACCAAATGAAGATGTAGAGCAATGTTTTTATGTACTGTGTTGTGCCATTTTAGCTCTATTTCCCCTGAAAGCATGGTCCTGAGCCCTCAGACCAGGTGGCTCACTCCCTCAAGGTGCTTAGTTGTGGCTAAGACCTTCTTCTAACTTTGCCAAGTGTTAGCTTTAAACTGCATATGGACATTTTTATAGCACAATCAAATACACATGTAGGAATATCATCTGTCTAGTCTATGTGTGGATAGGGGTACATTCCCTTTTGCCTATCCATACCTGACCATCTTGCATGTCTACCTACGTATCTACCCATAGACTATGTTTGCTGTTACTGATAACCCAGTACTGTGTATGTAATAGTATTTACCCTTACTGCCTGTACCTCTTATGGACGTCTCTGTGACTCCGTTTTCCTTAGTGATATTGTGCTGGTAACATGCTTTATTTATACTGCCTTTCTCTTCACTGAAATCAATACCTATGCCTTAAGTAGCAAGCAAAGTAGATTGCACAACCTTCTTTCCAAGGAGTGGCTGGTGGGTTTTGCACAACCTTGCTTCTGAGGAGTAGCTGGTGGGTTTGAACTATCAACCTTCTGGTTAGTAGTCAAATGCCTTAGGTACTACATCACCAGAGCTCCTATCCCTGGTAACCAACAAAGTAAATTTCCTTCCCTGTGTAAACCTTTCCTTTCCTTTTTTTTTTTTTTTTTTTTTTTTTTTTTTAATTTTATTGTGACTTGGGTGAAAGTTCACAGAGCAAATTCATTTTCCATGCAGTAGTTCACATACACTTTGTCTCATGACATTGACTGCCATTTTCCACAAAGCAACAGCTCTCTTCCCATTGTCTCCCATATTTACTTCTTCCCTGTGTCCTTCCATCCCATGCACTCTTGCTCCCTGAGCTATCTCCCTATGCATACACAGTCCTTTTATTCTCCCATGATTGATCTCTCCGAGGAGTTCATCTACCTAATGTAAGTGTTCAGTTCATATGCCTGTCTTTTGTTTGCCTGGAAGCAACAGGAGTGGGTTGAATTCCAGACCTGAAGGGCAGCTAGGGGTCATAGTCTCAGTGGTTCCATCAAGCTCTATCAGACCAGCAAAACTGGTCCCTTCTTTTGTTTTTCCAAATGATTTTGAGGTTTGTTCCACATTGTTCTCTCACTTTATCCAGAATCTTCTACATAGATATCCCCCTGGTTGACAGTGATAGCTGGGCACCATCTCATTTTTCTCGTCTCATAGTCTTGTAGGCTGAGGATCAGTCCCTTCGACTAATTGTTTCCATGCTTCTTTGGTTTTCTTCATTCTTCTTTGTTCTGGATGAGGAGAAACCCATTGTTGCATCTAGATGGCAACTTGCAAGCTTTTAAAATCCTAGTCACTACTTGCC
The DNA here is from genome assembly GCF_000298275.1 of Orycteropus afer afer. Lineage (NCBI taxonomy): Eukaryota > Metazoa > Chordata > Mammalia > Tubulidentata > Orycteropodidae > Orycteropus > Orycteropus afer. Next base: position 2,378,972 of record NW_006921649.1, read on the forward strand.
AAAGCAGCATGTGAAACAATGTTTTGTGTAGTATGTTATTCCAATTGAGCTTGATGTCCCCTGCAACTATGGTCCCAAGCTCACAGGTCCAACTATTCGCTCCCTCTGGGTAGCTGGTTGTGGCCAAGAAGTGACTCCAACCTTGTCCCTTGTCAGCTATACCATATACCTGGACATTCTTATAGAACATAAAATACACTTGTAGAAGCATTGTCTGCCAACCCTATGCATGGTCATGGGCACACTGTCCCATGCGTGTTGTTGTTGTTATGTGCCGTCGAGTCGGCCCCGATTCATAGCGACCCCTCCTTGGGTTTCCGAGGCAGTATCACTACGGAAGTAGGATTGCCCAACCTTCCTTCCGAGGAGTGGCTGGTGGGTTTGAACCACCAGCCTTCTGGTTAGCAGGCAAGTGTCTTAGCCACTATGCTACCAGAGCTCCTGTCCCATGCATAGACATCCCTAATTGTTCAGCCTGTCCACCCATCTATCCACCCATATATCAATGTTTGCCTTTACTGACAATTCAATACTTTATGTGCAAACGGGCTCATCTTTGTTGTCTGTACCTCCCATGTACCTCTCTATGTCTTCCCTTTCCTCAATGCCACCATGTTGATCACTCACATTTGGTACATTGCCCTTCCCTTCACCCAAATCAATACTTGTCTCTGCCTATCTAGCAGTGTTCCCTCTCCTTCCCTCCCCTCCTACCCCTGGTAACCAACAATGAAAATTTTCTTCCATATATAAACCTTCCCTTGACTTTTTACAATAACAGACTAATACAATATTTGTCCTTCTATGATTGCCTTATTTCACTCAACATAATGTCCTCCAAGTTCATCCACATTATGCAGTGTTTTGCAAATTCTACATTAATCTTTAGAGTTGCATACTATTCAATTGTGTGTATGTACCATAGTTTGGTTATCCATTCTTCTGTTGATAGGCACCTAAGTTGTTTACATCCTTTTGTTATTATAAATTGTGCTACAATGAACATGAGCATACATATATCTGTTCTTGTCCTGGCTCTCACTTCTTTAGCTTTCCTTTCCTTTTTATATTAACAGAGTCATACAATATGTATCCTTCTGTGAGTGACTTATTTTATTAAGCATAATGTCCTCCAAGTTCATCTACATTATGAGGTGATTTACTGATTCTTCATTATTCTTTAATGTTGCATAGTGTCCATTGTGTGTATATACCAGTTTGGTTATCCATTCATCTGTTGATGCGCACTGTTTTGGTTCTCTGGTGCTGCTCTAACAGAAAATACCACAAATGGATGGCTTTAACATACAAGAGTTTATTCTCTTAGAGTTTAGGAGGCTAGAAGTCCAAGTTCAAACTGTCAAGTTCTACTGGCTGGGTGAAGACCCCTTGACCTTGAGCTTCAGCTCTGCCTCTTGCTCCCAGCCCACTGGAGCTGGAGGCATCTTTTTACTCAGGCAGCTGCTGGATGCTAAGGCTGACAAACCCAAGGTTGACAGATAAATTTGCATAGTCACAAGATTATTACCAAACAACATGGCAGGCCACTAGTTCAAGTCCCAAAATCATCAGGAAATATGGCAGGCTCTGCTGAATGAAGACTTGGCTACATGGACGATCTAAGCACACCAAAAAGCCCCAGATACCCTTCTCAAAGCTTCTTATATACTGGAAGTAGACCATATCCTTAAGGCTGCTGTTCAGATGCTCCAGTAGATTCTACCATGGAGTTGATTACCAGTCTTATGGTGGGGAATAACTACATCTAGCTACTGAACCACTCAAAACCAGACTACTGCAGGCAGTTAGATTGTTTCTATTTCTTTGCTTTTGTGAATAGTACTGTGATGAACATGGGTATACATTTATATGTTCATATCCCAGTTCTCACATTTTAGTATATAGCACTAGTTATGGGATTGCTGGATCAAATAGTATTTCAATATCCAGCTTTTTAAGGAAGCGGCATACTGTTTTCCACAGCAGTTGTATGATTTTACAGTCCCACCAGCAGGTATGAGAGGTGCAATCTCTCCAAACCCTCACCAGCATTTGTTGTTTTCTGTCTTGTTCAACTTTGCTATTATTGTTGGTGTGATTTGATATCTCATTATTGTTTTGATTTCCATCTCTCTAATGGCTAGTGATCATGAGCATTTCTTCATGTGTTTGTTGGGTGCTTGAATATCTTCATTGGTGAAGTGTCTGTTCATGGCCTTTGCCTGTTTTTTAATTGGATTGTTTGTCTTTTTGATGTTGAGGAATTGCAGTTTTCTATAAATTTTAGAGATAATCCCTTTTTGGATATATACCAAAAAAAAAAAAAAAACACCGCACTGCTGTGGAGTCCAATCTGACTCATAACCACCTGTCCTTGGGTTTCCAAGGCAGTATCACTACAGAAGTTTGGATATATAGTTGCTATTTTCTTTTTTTTTTTTTCCCCCGTTTGTAGATTCTCTTTTTACTCTTTTGGAGAAGTCTTTTGATGCATATAAGAATCTAATTTTTAGAAAGTCCCAGTCATCTGTTTTCTCTTCTGCTGTTTGTGCATTTTGAGTTATACTTTATAGTCTACTTATGCCATAAAATTAGTGCTACTAAATTTGCCCTTATTTTTTCTTTGATGAACTTTATAGTTTTGGGTTTTACATTTAGTATTTGATCCACGATGATTTTTTTTTTTTTTAATGTGTGTATGATGTGAGGTGTGGATCTTGTTTCATTTCTCTGCAAATAGATATCCTATTTTGCCAGCACTATTTGTTAAAGAGACTATCTCTTCCCCATTTAATGGGTTTTGACCTTTTGTCAAAGATCAACTGTCTGTATGTGATGAATGTGTTTTTGGATTCTCAGTTCTGTTGTACAGGTGTATGTGTCTATTGTTATACCAATACCAGGCTTGTTTCATGACCATGGCTATATAGTAGGTTTTAAGATCAGAGAGTGTGAGTCTTACTTTGTTTTTCTTCTTTGGTAGTGCTTTGCTTATCCAATCAATCTTTTCTTTCCATATGAAATTAGTAATTGGTTTTCCTAAGTCTTTAAACAATGTTTATTGAAATCTGGATAGGGATTGCATAGGAATCTGTAGATTGCTTTGAGTAGTACTGACATTTTCACAAAGTTCGGTCTTCCTATCCAGGAGCATGGCATGATCTTCCATTTATGTCAGTTTCTGATATTTTCTTGTAGTATTGTTTTGTAGTTTTCTTTATATAGGTGTTTCATGTCTCTACTGAGATTTATTCCTAAACATTTTATCTTTTTGATAGCTATTATTAATAGTATTGCTTTCCTTATTTCCTTTTCAGAGATCTTTTTATTGATTTTTTTTATGTTGTTCTTGCATGCTGCCATTTTGCTGAATCTTTTAATTGTTGTTGTTATGTTGTTAGGTGCAGCTGAGTCATCTCTGACTCATAGTGACCCTATGCACAGCAGACCGAAACATTGTCTGGTTCTGTGCCAGCCTCATGATCCTTGCTATATCTGAGCCCATCATTGCAGCCACTGTGTCCATCCATCTTGTTGAGGGCCTACCCCTGTTTCATTGACCCTCTGCTTTATCAAGCATAATATCCTTCTCCTGGGAATGGTTCCTTCTGACCACATACCAAATTAGGTGAGATGATATCTGACCATTCTTGCTTCCAAAGAGCATTCCAACTGCATTTCTTCCAGGACAGATCTGTTAGTCCTTGTAGCAGTCCATGGTACTCTTCACATTCTTCTCTAACACCACAACTCAAAAACATCAACTCTTCTTCTGTCTCCCTTATTCATTGTCCAGCTCTCACATGCATAAGAGGCATTTCAAAATACCATGGCTTGGGTTAGGTGCACCTTAGTCTTCAAGGAGACATCTTTCCTCTTCATCACTTGAAAGAGGTCTTTTGCAGAAGATTTGTCCAACGCAATACGTTGTCTGATGTCTTGACTGCTACTTTCAATGGTGCTAATTGTAGAACCAAGTGATAGGAAATCTTTGACAACTTCAATCTTTTTACCATCCATTGTAAAGCTGTTTATCGGACCAGTTGTGAACATTTTTTATTTGAATATAAATTGAGGTGTAATCCATAGTGCAGACTGTAGTCTTTAATCTTCATCAGTAAGTACTTCAAGTCATCTTCACTTTCAGCAAACAAAGTTGTGTCATCTGCATATCATAGGTTGTTAATGAGTCATCCTCCTATCCTGTTGTCATGTTCTTCTTTGTATAATTCAGTATTATTTGCTCAGCATACAATCGGAATAAGCATGGTGAAAGGATACAACCTTGACGCACTCCCTTCTTGATTTTGAACCATGCAGTATGCCCTTGTTCTGTTTGAACTTTTATTAATTAATTTATAAATTAGTTCCAGGGATTTTACTCTGTAGCATCTTGGTTTTCCTATGTATGTTGTTGTTGTTGTTATGTGCCATCGAGTCAGCCCCGACTCATAACAACCCCTCCTTGGGTTTCCGAGGCTGTATCACTACGGAGGTAGGATTGCCCAACCTTCCTTCTGAGGAGTGGCTGGTGGGTTTGAACCGCCAGCTGTCTGGTTAGCAGGCAAGTGACTTAGCCATCACGCTACCAGAGCTCCTATGTATAGGATCATTTAATCTGCAAATAGAAATAGTTTTACTTTCCTATGCTAATTTGGATAAATTTTATTTCTCTACCTTGCCTTATTGTCCTGGCTAAGACTTCCAATGCAACATTGAATAGCAGTGGTGTTGGAGGGCATTCTTGTTTAGTTCTCATGCACAAGGAGAATGCTTTGAATCTCTCCCCTTTGAGGATAATATTGGTTGTTGACTTTATGTATAAATCCTCTATTATCTTGAGAAATTTCCCTTCTGTTCCTATTTTATTGAGAGTTTTTATCAAGAATGGATTCTTGATTCTGTTCCATTGGTCTATATTTCTCTTATTGTACCAGTACTAGGCTGTTTTGAATACTGTGGCGATATAGTACATTTTGAGAATGGGAAATGTGAGGCCCCTACCTTATTGTTCTTCTTCATTAGGGCTTTGAACCTGATTGGCTCTCATTTCCATATACATTTGATGAGTACTTTTTCCATCTCTTTAAAGAATCTAGATTGGAATTTCATTATATCTATAGATTACTTTTGGTAGTACTGACATATTCTCAAAGTTAAATCTTCTTATCCATGAATATGGCATGTTCTTCTATTCATGTAGGTCTCTTAGTTTCTTGCAGTTCTATTTTGTATAGCTAGTTAGGTTTATCCCTAAATATTTTATCTTTGTGGTAGTTATTTTAAATAGTATTTTTTTTTTCCTGCTTTACTTTTCAAAGAGCTCTTTATTGATGTAGAGGATATTGACTGATTTTTTGTATGTTTATCTTATACCCTGTCACTTAACTAAATCCTTCTATTAGTTCCAGTAGTTTTATTGCTGAATCTATAGAATGGTCTATGTATTATCATGTTGTCTGCAGTAAATATAGTTTTATTTCTTCCTTACCAATTTGGTTGCTTTTTATTTTCCTTTCTTGCCTTACTGCTCTGGCTGTTGTTGTTGTTGTTAAGTGCCGTCGAGTCGTTTCCGACTCATAGTGACCCCATGCACAGCAGAACGAAACACTGCCCGATCCCGCGCCAGCCCCAC